>NW_006797390.1:7026330-7029244 GCF_000442215.2 Lipotes vexillifer
AAAGCTCAAAAGTAATCCTCAGGGCTTCCCTGGTGGCGCAGTGGTTGAGAGTCCACCTGCCGATGCAGGGGACACGGGTTCGTGCCCCAGTCTGGGAGGATCCCACATGCCGCAGAGCGGCTGGGCCCGTGAGCCGTGGCTGCTGGGCCTGCACGTCCGGAGCCTGTGCTCCGCAGTGGGAGAGGCCACAATAGTGAGAGGGCCGCGTACCGCAAAAAAAATAAAATAAAAAATAAGTAATCCTCAGAGATAATAAACCTACAAGAAAATTACGATTACGTAATCAACTTGCTTCTGGACATGCTGGGCTTGAAATAAAGATACTGTACTACTGTACTCTATACAGTACTATAGAGTAAAGTACACAAAAGCACAACCACTTGTAGATCCCACATGCCGCGGAGCAACTAAGCCCATGCGCGGACTTAGCTGTCACACATGTGACAATGTACGCCAGACACGTGAACAAACTTAGGTGACTGGATACGCAAATGCACGTTCACATCTTTCAAAGTTTGCAACTTGAAGGTTCGTATATAGCAGACTTACTGTATTTCCACCAACGCTCAAGCCACCCAAGTGTTAACAAGCATAGAGAAGAAGAAAAAATGAAAGAATCCAACTGCTTAACTTGCCTTTCTGTAAATTAAGCAATTACCGGGATAAAAAAAGAACTTCCTGGGAGATAATACCTACTACTATTTTATACCCCCCTTTCTGGTGTGTAATTGTACACATGTATGCATTTGAAAAATATACACTGTAATATGGACAGACAGTTCCAGTAAAGGTAAACACTATGCCTTAAAAGGAAATAATCATATGAATATCTGAAAGGTTATCCCAGACACAATCACAAAACATCTGTGACAGACTCTGTTTCATTAAATATATATTTTCCTAACTAACGAGTTTCTTGAATTGCTTGCTCCGATTATTTTAGTGATCACAGGGTATCACATGCAAAATGAAGTAATCAAACAATGCAAAGCACAAACTGTCTGTTTTAAACATTTCAATGCTATGATAACTAGGATCAAATGACTGATGTTATTTTTCTTCCTAATTACCTACTCTTCTTCCTAAACCGGCAGGGGCTCTTCATCCTATAGCAAAGATATTAAATTTGAACTATTTTAAGGATGATTTCATGGTCACAAGCAGGGGAGATCATATGAAGGGGAAAATCACCAAGCCAACTGCAAATAAACTGGCAAATAAGATTTTCATTACACAATCGGTGCTTGCGCTATAGGAAAATCCTCAAGAGTATAATTTTTTTAGTGCAAAGATACCGCCCGTCAAGGTAAATCTGACCTTGAATTACCATGTGTTGCCACCATGCTTCCACTGTCCTAAGCTGTCAAATACACTGCTAACATTATAAAATCCATAATCTTACCTTTCTACCCTGCCAACACCCTCTCCTCAGACTGTAAGCTAAGATCCCCATATATATTTTGCAAACAGAGGACTACTCCATACAACCGTATCAACCACTGCTCTGATCCCTAGCCCTGAAATCATGTAATACTTGTGATGTTTTGTTTTCATAGGTTACCAATCTGCCTCCAAGCGAAGTCCATCCTGTTTAGCAATTCTAGAGTGCTGGTTGATACCTAATGTGCTAGAAAGATAACAACCCAAGTACTGAGGGCCTCTAAGCCACGGCAAACAGGCAATTCTAGTACTGGCTAGCACGTGGCGTGGGCAGCATTCCCTTTCAGCTGCTCCTGGTCATTCTACCAACTTTATAAATAAAGATGGTCATTAACCACAAGGATAACAAGGTGCTTAGGAACCTTATTATTATGTTTTTAAATAATTAATTAATTAATTTTATTTTCGGCTGCGTTGGGTCTTCGTTGCTGTGCACGGGCTTTCTCTAGTTGCTGCGAGCGGGGGCTACTCTTTCTTGCCGTGCGCAGGCTTCTCATTGCAGTGGCTTCTCTTTGTTGCAGAGCACGGGCCCTGGAGCACACAGGCTTCAGTAATTGTGGCAGGCGGGCTCAGTAGTTGTGGCTCACAGGCTCTAGAGCACAGGCTCAGTAGTTCTGGCACACGGGCTTAGTTGCTCTGCAGCATGTGGGATCTTCCCAGACCAGGGCTCGAACCCGTGTCCCCTGTGTCGGCAGGCGGACTCTCAACCACTGCGCCACCAGGGAAGCCCTAGAACCTTATTTTATATGCTAATTCAAGTTTCAACTTTTCTCAAGTCTTTAATTCATGTAATTTTTTAAAATTCCCTCATTAAAACATCCCCTTGATCCATTTTTATCTTGATAAAAACATTTTTCAGTGGGTAATTTACAAGCATCTATGATGGATGGTTTAACTTTATTATATCCTGGGAGTTCTAATGCTGATGGTATTCATGCTCTAAGAATGAACTTACCTAGTATGCTGAAAAGACAAAGGAAAAGACAGTGAACAGACTGGGAAGAGAATGCACCCTAGTTTTTACATACATCAGAGTACGAACTCCCCGGTTACTGGCATAGATGCTAAACATTAGCTCAACAAAGAATAATACAAAACAGATCAAGAGATTAACTGTAAGCTGGCAGAGTGTCTGCCTAGATCATGATGTTATTACTAGACAAAAGACAAAGGTCTTGGGCCTGACACAAAACAACAATAAAAGGCCAAAAGAATCCAACACAAAATCTTGCCAAAACCTTCCCTTCATCCCAGTGTGGTGTCATTATGAAAACAATCATATAGAGGGCAAATACTTTGTTCTAACTGTGACTGCAACTCCACAAATTCGAACCACGGGCCCAAGTATAACCCATCCCTGAATATGACATTATGACATGCTGTCTAGCACCATTCAGATAGGAGATCAGAGAAAAAGACTCAAAGCAAAGCTAGAATGGGATTCTTTTTTTTTTTTTTTTTTTTTTTTTTTTTT
>NW_006797390.1:7029378-7038902 GCF_000442215.2 Lipotes vexillifer
CTGCATCGGCAGGCGGACTCTCAACCACTGTGCCACCAGGGAAGCCCTAGAATGGGATTCTTAAAACTACAGAGACTTTAACAACCCAAAGGAAAAAACAATGAAATCAGCCACGAAAGTTTTCAATAACTTAAATGTATAATTTTTCTAGTCCCTCTAAGCCTCAGGGTGAGGAAAATAAATACAGATTTTTAAAAATTCCATCCTTTAAAAAAAAAAAATTGAGTTTCATCAATCTATATATTTTTTGGAGCACTGAAAAAATGCTATCACCATCAACTAGGATAGATAGATGACTAGCTTTCTCTTCCACTTTCAGGTTTCAAACACCAGTGTCCAACAGCTTTTTTGAACAAACTCAGTGATCAGGTATGTGCCCACACGGCCTGCCCTGTACTTACCTTCGTGTCACAGCCGTACGTCTCCCGAATGTCTTCATCAGAATCCGTCTCTTCATCGTCATAGTCCACCGTTTGCCGAGGGGAAGAAGATACACTGCTCACCACCCGGTTAAAAGCAGACTGCTGAAAACTAGGCAAGTGTCCCTAAACGACAAGCAATCCCAAGATGAGCAGAGAGACACACTACAAAAACATGAGTAATTAATGTATGCTTAAGACCACCAAAACCTAACAAACCTGCAAACTGGCTAACAGAATTCAACAGTTAGTACAGATCAAATTATTTGATTATAACGCTAAGGTCCACCTGAATGATATTTCCAGGTAATACTTCTCTGAAACAACCTTACGTATAAACCCAAAGAAAATCCTATGGGCGTACGTGCAAAGAGGAAATTATGCGTAATATAGTTGCTAGCAACTTACTGTTACTTTCCTAATCTACTGGTAAGATAGATTTGATTTACTACTTACACACTGACAAATATTATCCCATGAAACAGGAAAAAAGAGAAAATTCTAAACTTGCCTGTAAGTCTGGATTGGCAGCGGCTTTTTGGAGCTCTGCGCTGATGATCTTTTCAGTTTTCTCCCGAGCTGCCTGCTCCACCATCCGCTGGCTCAACACAGAGAGCTTGGCCAGGGCAGAGGACAGCTCATCTGTGGCCAGGGCTTGCCGGGCCCTATCCTGCCAACTCATTGCACGTTCTGTCAAACACTGAAGGGCCTCTCCTTCAGGCAGCCGTACAGGCAACTTCTGAAGGGATACCAGGAGGGACAGAATAGTCTCTAGCCTAGGTCTTCGAGACCGCATACAGAGAGGGCAAAGGAATTTTACTTCTTTAGCCTGCCAGCTAGACCCTTTCTTCTGGGAACTTGACTTAGGAAGAGGAACACAGCTGTTATGAAACCAGTCTTTGCAGAGCTCACACTGGAGCATAAACCCACTCGCTGTCTTGCGGCAAATGCAAAATTTTACTTCTTCTATGCGGTCTACCATTGTCATCTTGGCTAGGTTGGCTGCTCTGAGGGAATGCATGGCTTCAATCTCTTTTTGCTCCCGTTCTTTGAAAACTGCCACCTGTGTACAACAAACATTTAAGTGAAGGGAGTCACTGCAAAATACCCCAAAAGTACCAAATCTTCAAGGCTAAGGGATCACCTCCATGTTGTAGCCTCACGGTGACAGAGCACTGTCTTTTTTTTTTTTTTTTTTTTGGCCACACCCATGTGGGATCTTAGTTCCCCGACCAGGGATCAAACCCGCCCCCCTGCACTGGATACACAGAGTCTTAACCACTGGACTGCCAGGGAAGTCCAAAGCATTGTCCTTTTTAAAAAAAAAAATCAGTAATTTCTTAAAAATTGGGGCAGCATGACAGTTTCTGTGCAAACATTCCTCATCTGCAAAATTCACAAGCACTCACAATTCGCATCAGTAGAGTGCTTTTTAATTCTTCTATAGGGTGCAGTGGAAAGATGGTATGCCTTGGAATCAAGCAGCCTTGGTATGAGGCCTGGCTCTTGCACTTAATAGACTCCTGATCCGGGTTACAAGTTTTCTGAATCTCAGTTTTCCGAAAAATGAGAACACTACTAACCTCTTTTTGCTGTTTTAAGGATTAAATAAGATAATGCATGGAAGTGCCTAACTTGGTGCCTGGCACAAGATAAACATTCAATCAATACTGACTCCTCACGCCCTTGTAATTCATTCTCTGGGGGAAAGTTTGATACAAACCAATTTTTATTTCTTTCTAGGACTTTCCAACTTATGTAGAAGAAGAATAACAAAGCCTGATGACTAATTATAACAAGGTTTTATGTAACTCATTTCAAAAAAGTATATAAAAACAAAATTTAATTATTATGAATATTGTCAGGGCATTTTCTTTTTAAACTCTGGTAGCTTTGAAGCAATTCTGAAATAATTTCCAGTGCTATTTTTCCGGCAAGACTAACTTATTGGGCAGGCTCTCTAACAAGAAATTATTTCCATCGGCCTCAAAACAGGATCATTTAGGCAGAAAGAGCCATATGAACTCACTTAGTATATGCGATTCACTACTACTACATATTGCCCAAACTCATTTTATTTTCTACTTCCTCAGTCTCCTTGTAATTGTAACACATTCCTCCTACTCTCCAATAAAATCCATAATTTTAATTAGCTACAAACATCTTATTGCACACTCACTATACTACTGAATGCTACTAAAAGAGGTAGACACTGCAAATTACAGCTGCTGTCAGTCAGCTGGTATAAGTCCTTTGAAAAGCACAATAGCACTAGGCACCAAATGCTCTGAAATTCTAGCCCAGTAATCCCATCCCTAAGAGTCAAGTGTAGGAAAATGATTTGAAAAAAGGAAAAGGCTATACAAAGAAGTTCACTTTGCTATTATCCACAACAGCGAACTCCTAGTAACAACAAAAATGGTCAATATCAGAAAAGTGTTCAGCAAATTATGGATAATTTGATGGAATATTAGATGACTATTAAAATAACAATAAAGAAGAGAGATGGAAAAGACAATGTTAGGGAGAGAGAAGAGTAAACTTTTTATATTCTTTGATTCCAAATATTAAAAAAGATGTGAAATATGTATAACCATAAAGCCAAAGATAAAGTACACAAAAATAAGAATAGTTAAGAACATAAAAAACAGTGATTCTGCTAATACCTTCACAGAATTCTGTATTCACCAAGCAAATTCAAGATGCACTACATAATTTCTTACCACTGTGGCTGTATCTCTGGTTTCCTCCAATCCCTCCTCCAGATCACTCAGAGGTTCAAGGTCCAGATCCTTTTCTTTTTCTTTTTCTATTAGTTCTTTTACTTTTTTCCTTCTATTTTTTCCACTCCCATAAATACCAATGTCAGTTCGGGGACTAAGCACCTACAAAAATAAAACCAAATATGGAGCTCTGGTTTAAAAAAAAAAAATCTCAAAACTGAAAATAAAATGAACCATTTACTGACCACTCACATGTCTTAGACAAGTTCCTTTGAACTTCATATGCATTATATAATTCAAAACTCCCAACAAGCCTCTGATGTAGGTGGTATTATCGGCACTGTACAAACGAGGGAAACCAGAAAGGCAACAACTTGCCCACAGACACAGGGTTAGCACTAGGAGGCCAGTCCTCAAACATGAAAATATCTTACTCCAAAGTCTATGCTCTTAACTACTATGTTCAACTGATCAACATGAAAAGGGTAATGAGTATTGAAATTTGTGCTTCTCACTATGCACAATAGCCAAGACATGGAAGCAACCTAAGTGTCCATCAACAGGAATGGGTGAAGAAGATGTGGTACATATATACAATGGAATATTACTCAGCCATAAAAAAGAATGAACTAATGCTATTTGCTGCAACACAGATGGACCTAGAGATTGTCATACTAAGTGAAGAAAAACAGAGAAAGACAAATATTATGATATCACTTCTATGTGGAATCTAAAAAAAATGATCCAAATGAACTTATTTAGAAGACAGACACAGAGTCACAAACACAGAAAACAAACCTATGGTTACCAAAGGGAAAAGGTGGGGAGAGGGATAAATTAGGAGCTGGGGATTAACAGATACACACTACCTATATATAAAATAGATAAACAACAAGGTCCTACTGTATAGCACAGGGAACTATATTCAGCATCTTGTAATAACCTATAATGGAAAAGAATCTGAAAAAGAATATATACTTGTGGGACGTCCCTGGTGGCGCACTGGTTAAGAATCTGCCTGCCAATGCAGGGGACACAGGTTTGATTCCTGGTCCGGGAAGATCCCACATGCTGCAGAGCAACTAAGCTCATGCACCACAACTACTGAGCCTGCACTCTAGAGCCCACGAGCCACAACTACTGAAGCCTGCGTGCCTAGAGCCTGTGCTCCGCAACAAGAGAAGCAACTGCAATGAGAAGCCAGCGCACCACAGTGAAGAGTAGCCCCCGCTCGCCACAACTAGAGAAAAGCCCACACACAGCAACAAGGACCCAATGCAGCCATCAATCAATAAATTTAGAATATATCTGTATAACTGAATCACTTTGCTATACACCAGAAACTAACACAACACTGTAAATCAACTATACTTCAATTAAAAAAGATTTTTTTTAAATTTGTGCCTCTGAGAAATAAGATCTTTCAGTGACAGAGTCCATTATAACAGCAGATATAAGATCAGGCTGACTTCTTTTTCTAGACATAGTATTAGATGAACTGGAAACAAGTCTGCCCAAGGCTCCAGATTACTGGTCAACATCTGATATTACCCAAAACGGAATCACCTGTGTAACCATGACCGGATAAACTGAAAACAACCCTCACCTCAGGTATTAAATCAGCAACTTCTGATGAGGGTGCTGAAGTGCACACACATAAAGTAAACCGCCCCTCACCTGGAGCAATGTGTGGCTGGAATTCTTCTTAAGAAAGGTCCTCCCAGTCCGTTCTCTCCAGGCCCGTGCTGCCGCCACTTGTGACTCCACCTGGGGCAACGCATCAAGACGCACAGGGAGAGGGCGGCCTTTAGCAGATAAGCTTTCCAGCTGCTCCAAGTAAGCATAATTGCTGCCACTCTGGAGAACAAAGGGCATCCTTACACAATTTGCAATCTCTTAGAACGTCTGGCAATATATTGTTGGTAGACCTCACAAAGACTTTAGCGTTAATTTTTTCATTAAATATTATTCTTTGAACCTAACTGTATCAATATCCCTTGAATTAACAGAGCCTTCCAACGTCCTTTAAAAAAAGTTTGCGTAAATTCACACTGTCAAAGATTTTTGTTTTATTAATTAACAAGGGACCCAGTGAGATGTAAAAACTAGTTCAAAGGACAATCTAAAAACAAACATATATAAATGCAATTAGGAATGAGGAAAGGAATTTGCTAGTAGATGGAAACAGGTATTTAATATCACACCCATCAATGGAATCATCTTTTCTACAGTGTGGAAAATCATTTGTTCCTTACAAATTTAATTGCTTTTCTACAGACTAATTCATTCACATTACTATCATTTTTAAACAACTGAGAGAGTTGTAAAATAACTTGGTCAAAGAAAGTCTAAGGCATACACTCCTAGAATCAAATAATCCTGGATGGTTCGCTAAACAACATCCACCATTCTACAGAAAGGACATCAGTAATCTCTTCTGCCTGTTTCAAAGTCTTTCACAATTTTTCCAACTACTACAGAGCAGTATTTTAGTTCTGATAACCACCTCCATTTTATGTCCTACAAACACAAACAAGAATGGATATTTTCCTTCTAAGTCACAATGTTTCAATGTTTCCACGTAATGAAGTAATTATTGTTTTTCGAATTTATAAGGCTTTAAATTTACTAAATAACTGAATCATTACAGAAGTGAGAGTTCACAAGTAATCCATTCCAGGGACTCGGCAAGAATATCAGAAGTAGTAGGTTGGCAGCCTGTAGACAATAATTCAGCATGACACCTCAGAGTGCATCAATCCCCCAGCAGACAGAACACATAACCTTTCCTGTAAGAAACTGTGTATATCCCCATAACATTCATCACTACTCAGAAGCTATGAAGGAAAGGCATAGTGTTTCGTGCTAAACTGACATTCCAATAGTTACTTCCCACGTATTAACTGACATATTTGCCTATATATCCATTTTAGAAGTTACAATGAAACAGAAAGACAAGAAACTTAAGTCCAATTTTTAAGAAGAATGAGAAGGTTCTAGCCATAAGAGATATTATAATGGTATCATTAAATCACTACGGTACTAGAATAAGAATAGACAGAGAAGAGAATAATCGAAAGAGAAAAGAAAGCTCAGATACAGATACGCTCAAGAAATATATTTACTACTACTCCCTTTCGTGCCCAACTACAGCCATCTGACTATAGAATACCTTCTGGCTAATCCCAGACATAGACAGCCTCTCCCAGGCGATGTACCCTAAAGGGCAGCAGAAGCTGTCCACTCTCTTAGAGCTGACAAGCCAGTCCCCCCACTGAAGGGAAGCGTTTGGTGAGGAACAGTCCTCTATAATCACACAGGAAAACCATGACAGCTACCTCTGCCTGCAGGCTCGGTCCTTCAATCATAAGCAGCCAACTAAGGATTCTCAGTCATCTGAGAACAACCAACTGCCTGAAATAGGTCGAAGATGAAACAAACAGAGGAGCTGTCCTGATGAAAATAGATAATTTTAAAAAACAGAACAGAAAGAGTAGCAGTTAAGCAGCTCTCAGAAAAAGTCAACTGAAAAGAAAGTAAAAGAGAAGTTCTTAGAACTTGACACTTAGAATACTCTTTCTAAGGGCAGCAGTTTAGGGGGAGAGTTGGCTTCCTTTTTCTTTCAGTGTAGTTCTACAATAAACAGTATTTACATACTCAACACAGTAAATGCTGCTTAACGGTTTTGTAATTCAGAAGAAAAATTATGTACTCAAGCACACTTTCATCTCTAGCTAACACTTAGCTCATTGTTTTGAACTACAGATGTATGATATATGTCTCGCCAACTAGAATATGCAATTTTGAGGTCCAGGGTTCTATCTTTACACCCTTCCCTTACATTTCTGCTCCCACAACAACCAGAATAGTACGAAGAGTATTGTGGGGTTCAGTAAATGCTGATTTCATTTTCTTTTTCTGCCACTTATTTTAAAAGTAGTTGGGGGACAGCAGGGTGGAGTGGGGGGAATAAATTAGGAGTCTGGAATTACCATATACACACTACTATATATAAAATAAGTAAACAACAAGGACCTACTCTATAGCACAGGCAACTATACTCAATATCTTGTACTAACCTATAATGGAAAAGAATCTGAGAAAGTATACAAATATATGTATAACTGAATCACTTTGCTGTACACTTGAAACTAGCACAACGCTGTAAATTAACTATACTACAATTAAAAAAAAAGTAATTGGTGTACATGGCAAAAAAGTCAAAGAACACAGCAGGAAATAAACTCCTACTGCTAAGCATTAACTAAATGGCTAATTCTGTCATCTTTCATAGCAGGGAGTCAACAGAAACAAGTAAAGTTTAAACAGGTAATACATATTTTGAAATAAAAATCAGATGGAAAAACAAGTGAATTTTAAGTACATAAGTATTTTAGTCCAGTTATTCTATTCTCAAGAATTAAAGGCTTAAAGGCTTCATCTATGAGACAGCATTACCTGAATGGTAGGACAATTCAAAAGGCTCTTTACCTGAATAGCTTCCACTTTAGCTGTCCATTCTCGAGCCTTTTGTAAGGCTTCTTTCAGGGACAACACATTGGGTAGAAAGGCTGGAATATTCTTAGCTTCATTCACGATGCTTTCTAAACTTGCCACACTGTGCCGTGGTCTTAAAAAACACAAAAATAGGGTGGATGCATGAGGAAAAGTCAAAATACTACTACCAACACTTAAATAACATTTTAGAATGTGTAATGAACTTTCATACACATGACTTCACTTAATTCTTACCATAATCCTATAAGGGAGGCAAAACAGGTATTACCTCTATTTCTATTTTACAGTCAAGAACAGTTTAAGTCAAAGTAGATCAATTATTTTCCCCAGTCATTTAAGGTAGTAAACGGCACACATGAAACACTGACTCAGAGTGAATCTCAGACCCCATGTGCTCTTTTTTTCACTGCACTAAATTACTTCTACTTTAGTTCTCCACAATATCTGAAGTGGTCAGAGATGCATATTAAACAGCTATTGTAGAAAGCAGTAGTCTAGAAATCCATTAACGTTGACCAAGTATATTTAATTCAACTACTTTCATTAACACCTTGTTACACAAAGATGAATAAAACATAGACCTTATCCTCAACTCATCAAAATACAAGGTAAGAATGATACTTGTACTGGGAACTAAGAACAAATTACTATAGGTTCACTACCACTGGAAGCAGTAATGAATGCTGCCTGGGAGAGTTGAGAAGCGTTTTGAATTAGGCCTTAAAGAAGAAGCACAATTTGGTCAAGTGAAGGGTTAAAGGAAAAACAACAGGAATATAATGAACAAAGACAGAGAAAAATTTAAAAGTAAGTTAAAAATAAGTTTAAGATGGGAGATGGTGAGAATGGAAGGTGGGGCAGAGTAAAAGCCAGAAGCAGGGGAACTTGGCAGGAAAGAAAGACGCAGATTGAGAGGTCTTGAGAGACATGAATTTTCCTATGTGATCAACAGGAAGCTACTGAGCGTGGAAACAGTTTGACCATCCATGAATCCTGCTATGTGCTGGGCACTGTGCGAGGTCCTAGAGATGATGAATGCACAAGACTGACAGAGTCCTTGCCTCAGAAACTTTTTCATCTGCGGGGAGGTGATTATTAATAAAAAGTTACGATACACTGTAAGTGCAATGCTAAAGGAAAGTAAAGATGTTATCAGAACATACAGTAGGGGGACTTAATCGACTTGGCAGTGAAGGAAGAATTCCCAGAAGTGACCTCTAAGCTCGCTTACCCTTTCTGAATAGGAACTAGTCAGGAAACCTGGGACCAGACCCTGGGTAGGGGTGGTGGAGGTGCGCCACAGGGGGTGGGCAGAGGGCAAGAGTGTTCCACAGGGGAATAAAATAAACATGTGCAAAGGTTCAGAGACAAGACAGAACACGGCAGGTCTGAAGAACCAGGGGGAGGAATCACTACGTTTAGAACACAGAATGCAAGAGGGCAAGGGGTGAGGGTGGATATTTAAGCAAAGGGCTAGATTACAGATGGCCTTGTAAGTCAGGTTAAGGAAATGTGAACTTCATCCCAAGGGGAATGGGAAACAGTGAAGGGCTTTAAGCAAGGGAGTCAAACAGTCACACCTGTATTTTAGGAAAATACTAGTTTCAGTGCAGACAATGGCTTACAGAGGGGTGAGGTCATAGACAGAACCTGGTGCTGTGATCCAAGCCATCCGTAACAACAGTCCAGAGAAAAAGAATGAAAGTGAAAAACACTGAGGAAATGTTATCAGCATGACTTGGTAGCTAACCGAGTCTGACGGCAAAGAAATAGAAGGGTGGGGTCAAAGTTCATTTCCAAAGTTGTGGCTTGTTCAAATGAGTGAAAGAGGGTATAAGTCAAAGAAAACAGGAACAAAGGGAAA
>NW_006797390.1:7039295-7042405 GCF_000442215.2 Lipotes vexillifer
GGGAAAGAGCATGGGAAGGAGTTAACAAGGGTAATTTCGAATATGGGGAATTTGAGGTACCGATGGGACATCCTATGGAATTATCTAACAGGCAGACGGTATCTATAAAAAAAAAATCTATGTTACAGATGAGAATTTGACATTAATCAGTATAAAGATGGTAAATGGAGACAAGAAATTAAGATGAAATTTCCAAGGAGGTGTAAAGAGTGGGAAGTGGTCTAGGCCAGAATCTTGAGGAAAGCCATTCTGAAAGAGGCAGAGAGAGAGAGATGGTCAAAGACAAAGTAGGAAGATATCCAGAAAGGAATGGTGACAGTGAGCCAATGCTAAGAGATGAAGAATACGAAGTATGCGTTTCAGAAAGACAACTCAACAGGAGCTAGAAAAGGGAGGATTCACCTTCCCACTATCCCCACCAACCCCATCAGTCCTCTCTTTACCAACTTTATTCCCTTCACGACACTATCTGAAATTCACTCACTCATTCACTTATTCACCTGTCTCTCCCCACTATGTCGGCTCTATTTTAGAGCAGGGACCTTGTGTCTTTTCCCTATGGCCTACACAGCACTTAGAAACAGCACCTGGCGTGTAGTAGGTACTCCATAAATACCCACTGAATTGCAAAGATCGAGGGAAAGTGTAACAGTTATGTAACTAGGTCAGTGACAGCAGAGTTGAAGAAGAGAGATTCAAAAGGCATATTCTGGAGGCAAAAATCACTAAAACTGGTTAAATGAGGGAAAATGGGAGAAAGAAAATTTTCAAGTATTACTACCAATAAAATTTCACTCAGCAGACTACTGTCAGTTGTATCAGGTATACCAAATCACAGTCTGCATTCCAAAGTTATTTAACTTTTCCCATTTAATATGCTCCCACCTCCTAGAACTATCATGAATCTGAAGACATAAGAGTAATCTGAATGTTTCAGATAGGAAAAGCTATAAACTTTATCATATATTCTCAGTGGCATCTGGAGAGCAAAATAGCCAGCACACATGGAGCCTTTTCTTGGCTGAACAGAACTGTGTTGATTAAATCATCTAAGGGAAAGCCTATCAGATGCATCCAAGATAAGTGACTGGCAAAGTAATTAAGTACATGGAGACTTTGGAATGAAGTGGGAAAGGCTTTAAATTCGTGCTGTTATTTGACAACTATGTGATCTCTGTAAGCGTCCCAGTTTCCTCATCCTCACAAAGGAAATTACATACATACTAATCTTAAGTGCTGAAAAAATACTTTCATAAAGAGCGTTACAGTCAAACTGATGGACGCTTCACTTCAATCTCACAAGTCCAATGGGTGCCAATGCCAACACCTCACACTCTCCTGCCTGATTGTCATATCTCCCTCTACTTTCCTGCATGAATCCCCCACTCATGTAAAGACCACTTCACTTTTGTCACCTAAGCACATCCTACACACTCCTTAAGCTTAGCTTAGGATATTTCTCTTACCTCCCCTTCCACTTCAATCCCACTCATCCTTCAAGGCTCTATGTAAGTTCTTATCTTTCTCTCAAGTGTCTCTTCTGACCACCTAGGCTAATAATGACCTCTCCTCCTCTGAATCCTTCTAGGATTTTTCTGGACCTCTCAGTTAACAACATACTGCAACACAGCTTTCTATTTCTTAGCTCCTAACTAGAGTATCAGTAATGGAAGGGCTCTTATTAAAACAAGTACTCTGCACACAGTGTGCACACAATACTTGAAACTGTCTGTATGCAGCCCAATCTGGTAACTTAGTGACCAGTCAGGGAAGGCACAAAACATTTAATTAAGACCCTCATGTTCCTCCTCCCTTTCCACTCTCTAATCTAGTTATTAAAGATGTGACAGTCACCAACGTATGTGTTCACCTTGCCTGCAGGCAGACCTTGGCCTTTTCCTCCCATCGCTCAGAGACCGTGAGGAGCTCCTGAAGCTCAGCCATCGCTTTCTCCACCGCGTGGTGGGGTGCCAACCCCACCCCAGAGTCTATCAATTTCTTCATGACATCCAAAGTGACCTGCTGTGGATCTGACAGGGTCAGTCGTACTTCGTCCAACCATCGAGCCTGCTGTAGCTCTTGCTTTAGCCGGGCTAATTCAGGTAGCTCCACGTAGAGACCAGAGCCCATATCTATCAACATCTGCAGTTTGGAAGAATCTGGGGTTTCATCCATCATGGCCTCCTGAGCACGTTCATGAAACTCTTCCACATCATCCAGTAGATTCTGAAAAGATCAAAAGAAAAAAAAGAAAAAACAAACTTAAAAGACACAAAATGAGTATGGAATACATACAGTTCAGGCAAACTACCAAATTCTAGACTATCTAATAATCTCAGCATCATAGCACCAAACAGATATGATAAAGGCAAAAATATGTTTCTCTGTAATTACATACTCCTACTTTTAAATATGATTAATTCACTCAAAAAATATTTAATGACTGCTGACTTAGTTACAGGCACTATTCTAGGCATACAGCATTAAACAAAAATACAAAGTCTTTGTCTTCAAGGAACACATATTTTAATGTAAGTGGCCAGACAGTGAAGACATGAATAAAATGTTTCGGTTAGTTTTAAGTGCTATGAAAATCAAATAGGGCAATACAACACGATATAATACAAAAGTGATCTGAGGGGATGGCGGGGAGGGGCATATTACTTTGCAATGACGGTCACAAAAGACAGATGAGCCAAAACTAAAATGAGGAGGTAGAGGAGGGAACCGCCTGGAGACCTGGAAGAGAGTAGTTCAGGCAGGGCAAATAATCACTGCAAAAGCTTTTAAAGAGGAATGAGCTTGTGTCTTGCTCCTAAGTGGCTGATGGGGAGCAAAGTGGAAGCAGGAGAAAGTAGTTAAGGAATAAGCAGAGGTCAGATTACATAGTGCCTTGTAGATTAATTACAATGAGTTTGGATTTCATTTGAATGGCTTTGGGGAACCACTGGGAGGATTTTAACCACATGGAAGTGGTATGATTTTATTCTTATTTTATTACATAATCACTCTGGCTATTGAATAAAAAATAAACTTTTGGGGACAAGAGCAGAAGAACAGAGACCAGTTAAGAAGTTGTTGCAGTAACCTAAGTGGCAGATTCCAGCGGT
>NW_006797390.1:7042421-7055834 GCF_000442215.2 Lipotes vexillifer
CGGTTCAGAGCCTAACTGAAGCAGTGGAGGTGATGACTAGTTCACTCTGGGAGACGTTTTGGAAATAATACAATAGGAACACCTGTTTAGGAGACGGAATGTGGTGCATAAGGGAAACAAAGGAATCAAGAATTTTGATTCATTAGAAGGCTTTTAAGATGTCTTTTAGTCTGCCAAAGGCAAATGCAGAGTATGCAACTGGATGTACGAGTCTGCAGAAAAGAAGAAAGGCAGAGCTGGGAATCAGCTGGACATAGGTGATATTTAACGTCACCAAAGAAGATATTAAAGAAAGGACCAAGACTCCCAATATACTCCAAACTTAGAAGCCAAGCCAAGGAGAAATCAAAAATCTTCCCTAAAGAGAAGGAACTGTGAATTGTAAATCTAAGAAAACCAGAGAGCATGGTGTCAGATGTTTAGAAAAGAAAAGTCTCTCAGGAAGGAAAGCATGGTCAACCAGCAAAACGCTCTTATGACACGGGGTTAAGACAACACAACTGATACTGGATTTCACGGTTGATAATCTTGGTAAAAACCATTTTAGATACACAGCCATCGCCAAATCACAAAAACACACCACAAACTATCAAAAGATTACTAACTATGCAGATTCATGTATTTGACACTTTTGAGATTTTACATATTCATTAAACCATGAGGGCCCTGGTAATTTCAGAGTTCTGCATTTTTAAAAGTTCATGAACTAGTAATCACTGATACATTCAGATTCCTTTAACTAACATTTTACATTTCAATTACATCTAAGTTAAATGGAGGTTCTGGCTTAAAATTAATATAGAAAAAAATATTCTAAACTAACCTTAGTTCCAGAATTTTAAAGGGAGAATCAAAGACTAAGAATGAAGCCAAGAGTTCTTATTGCCTACTAAAAAACCTTAAATAGCAGTACTTATTTGAGAAAAGAAACAAACAGAACAAAAAAACGAATCTAGACACACTGTTCTCTTTACCCAAAACAGGAGCCCATACTACAAAGGATATTACCCAAAAAAGAATGTGATACTCCACCTTTACTTGTCGAGCTTGGCTGATGACACATGGAAGACTAAAAAGCTGTTGGACAAAGGCCTTCAACTCTTCCACTGTCAGTTTGGTCCGAGTCCTCCCACTATCTGGGCTCTGCCTGATGTGAAATAATATTGAGACGTAAGTAAGAAAAATTCACAGTCATTCCCACATCAAAGGGGTTTCTAGTCTCTTTAGAATTCTAACCCAAGAAATCCCAGAATACTAGTGTTTGAGGTATTTCACTGCAATGGTGATCACTTCCAAATTAAGTGTTTAGCTCTTCAGGTGATGACTCAAAGATTCAACTCTCCAAGTTACAGTTCCTCCAATCTCACAAGTATTAAACATTTCAAACATTTAATAAATTCCTCACAGTAAAATGTTAAGTTCACGGATAAAACTAAATCTTCTACCTCAAGAAACTTAAGATATAGAACAAAGACCTTTAAAACCTGGCTTAGGAGACTATAAACCCTCAGAAACTGATCGAAAACTATGTCAGTATGTGCATTTTTCTAAGAAAAGGGTCTCTAAGCTTTCGCCAGATCCTCCATGGGGGTCAGTGACCCAATGACAGGTGAAGAGTCACTGATCAATGTTGCTAAGAAAAGTTCTCTGATAAAACAGAATATAAAAAAACATATAAAGTAATTAGAGACCCAATGTGAACTGCTATAGAAAAAGGCATTCAGATACGAGAAACGTGTTGGCATTACTAAGAAACAATACCACAGGGAATTAAACACACGTGAATTACATGAGATTAAGGGCACATACTTCCAGCTCTGTAACAACAGCCTCCCCGGCACCCAGGTTACTCTTTGCTGCCACCTGCCTTCAGCCTGTAGTATCGTTTATTTACAAATGCTTAGTACACACCTACGCTGTGCCAGACACGCTTCAAAGCACAGCAATAAGAAAAAGGATGAAAGTCCCCAACATTCTGTTCCAGCATTACCTTCTAGTGGGGTTGGGAGAGGAAGAAGGAGATAAGATAATAAATAAGTAAATTCGTCTATCAGGAGATGACAGGGACAGGAGAAAAACAAAGCAGGAAAGAAGAATAAAAGGCTGCAATTTTACAGAGGTTATCAGAGAAGGCCTCTCCAAGAATGCAACGTCTGTAAAAGACATGAAAGAAGTGAGGGAATAAGCCACCTGGGTATCAGGGGAAGAGAACTCCAAGCAGAGCCAAGAGCAAGCGTGAAGGCCCTAAGCAGGAAGACACTGGTGTATATGAAGAACAGAGGGAGAGGGTTCAGGGTGGAGCAAGAAAAGAAGGGAGACCAGGAGACATGGTTAGGGCATTACTGGGGGAGGGAAAACACGGCCTCAAAAGACAGGGCAGGGCCTCACAGGCCAGTTAAGACTTTGCCTTTATTCTGGTCAAAACAAAACAAAACAGAAAACCACTGGAGAACTCAGCTCTTCTTAGTCTTACCTGTGCTTCTGCTTCTTGCTCAGAAGCAGCTGAGCCACAGAAGCACATGTCTCAGCTTCTTTTACAGCATCCCTGAGTTTTCGAAAGAGATCATTTTCTGGATATTTCCTATCCTCAGCATCTTCCAGCATTACTCGTAATTCAATCAAATCTGTAAAAATAAATTAAAAGCCATGCACTATGACCACAGAAAATAAAAAACCATTCACCAACCAATTAGCAGAAACACACCACAGCTGTGAAAATCTCACCACTACAATAAAAGCTTATGACCAGGTGCTCGTTTCTAATCCTTATAGACAATTTCTCTTTCTCAATAAGCCTTTAATGTTAGTCCACTGCTAACAATGGGGCTCCCAAAAATATATGATACATCGACTGCAAGTTAGCTATTTGTCCCATTTCTCAAACAGGAAATTAATTCTGTAGTGAACCAACCCATTAGTCTCAAATCTCATATGAAGCCTAGGATTTTTCCTTCCTGGAGGAAAACAAAACAACGCCTCTTTCAAAGTGACAACCATTTCAGTGTATGCTTAAAAAAGGAAGAAACTTAACCTTTCTTGTGGTTGAAGTTGGCAGATAATGCTTCTGTAACACGACTGACCCAAGTGTCATAGGACTGTGCCCTGACTTTCACACCATACAGCAGAGAAGGGAGGTCCTCTAATGGGTAGCGATATCTAAAAAAAAAAAAAAAACACCACACAAGAGAATAAAAACTTCCAAAAACCAACAACTTGAAAATAAATTAAAATTGACATACAATCAACTTAAGGAAAGTAAAATGGCCAGGGGAACGGGGTTTTGGTATATACATAAAGAGAAAATCTAAGAAGCCCACAGAGTTTTAATTCAGGGAGAGACAGGGAACATGTGAAATCAACCTGATAAAACAACTAACTTTAGGTGCCAAGTTTAGGGCCAACTTTAATGGGCTGGTCCTCAAGCAAGGAGGCAAACAGACAAGAGGTTACCAGTGCAAACACAGGGAAGGGCTTTACAAAGGACAGCACTGACATTAATTTTAAAAGACGGTAACAGAAGTTTTACAAGAAACTTCTGGATACCTAAGACATTTTTTCTGCATGGGGCAGGGGCACAGATCAGTTGGATGGTAGAGACACACAAGCCGCTCAGGATTACAGGAACACGTGAGAGCAGAGAGAAAGCAGGTGGTTCTGCATGCTGAACACTGCCGCTCATCATCGGGAACAAGTTCAAACACTTCTTCTTCCGACATCAGGACACCCTGAAATACAGCTGATGTCACTACATCAAGTCTTTCCAGTCTTTCTAGCAACAGAGAACTTAAGTTATTAAATTTTTTTCTACTCTGACAATATAAACATGGGAGGTACAATGGCACATCAGCAAAATACTTTCTAAAAACACCACCGATTTTTTTTTTTATGAGCAAGACTAAACCCTGGTGTCTAAGAATGCACATGTGACTGAGGAAACATTTTTAAATGCAAGAAATGATTACTACAAATGTTAAAAGTCATTTTTTGAGGGAAGGAAAGGAACCTATAATTGGGAGGTACTTTGAAGATGGCTGACAGATTTTTTTTTTGCACAGTAAGCCAGTATTTTTTTATTTACTAGTATTATTTTCTAATATATTTTGCCCTAAAGGCCTTTTTGTATATACAATTTTTAAAGGTTACACTCTATTTATAGTTATTACAAAATATTGGCTAGCTGATAAAAGTTCTATTTCCTGACCATACTGTGATGACAACAAAGTTTACTACATAATAATTCACGAAGTTCTGTTTGTCTTACGTGGTTTTGCTTCCTATATAAAATAAGAAAAAGATCAATCGAAAATAAAAATTACTGTCCCCAGGGACAATATACCCTTGAACCAGAAATATTAGTAATCTATAATCTAAAAATAACACTGATCAAACATATGCAAGGATAAAGAAATGTAAAATTAAACTATGCAAATCTAAATATAATCTACTTCAAAAAGGCATCGAAAAGAAAGCTAATCTTTTTTAACAAATTTTATTCTTTTTTTTTTTTCCTTGGTCGCCCTACTGCAGCTTGCAGGATCTTAGTTCCCCGACCAGGGATTGAACCCTGGGCCCTCAGCAGTGAGAGTGCGAAGTCCTACCACTGGACCACCAGGGAATTCCCAAGAAAGTTAATCTTTTATATATTCAATATCCTGTGATAAACCATAATGGAAAAAAGTATATATGTGAAACTGAATCACTCTGCCATATAGCAGAAATTAACAACATTGTAAATCAACTCTATGTCAATAAAAAAATATCAAAGTTGAAAAAAAAAAGCTTATCAAATTCAGCATGCCACTTTAAGAAAGTAAAGGCACTTGAAGTGCATTTAAAAAGACTTCCATTTAATAGACAAGGGGGTTCCGTTTACAGTTTCTACTTACTTGAGCAAGGTATTTACACACCAGTAAATAAAGAAGTAAATCTGGGGGAAGGTAAGTGCTGTGTATTATATCCCTTCCAACTTAGAGATTAACAAATACCAGCATATTAACAGATCAGAGAAGTTTTACAGTAAAGAATTCCAGTCATTGTGCTTCCCTGGTGGCACGGTGGTTGAGAGTCCGCCTGCCGATGCAGGGGACACGGGTTCGTGCCCTGGTCTGGGAAGATCCCACATGCCGCGGAGCAGCTGGGCCCATGAGCCATGGCCGCTGAGCCTGTGCGTCCGGAGCCTGTGCTCCGCAATGGGAGAGGCCGCAACAGTGAGAGGCCCGCGTACCGCAAAATAACAAAAAACAAACAAACAAAAACCTATAGTTAACATTATACTTAATGAGAAGCTTTCCCACTAACATCAGGTACAAGGCAAGGACGTCCTCTCCCACCACTCCTTTTTAACATCGTTCTGGAAGTCTTAGCTAAGCAATAAGACAAGAAAAGGAAATAAAAGCTATACAGATTGGGAAGAAAGAAACAAAACCATCTTTGTTCACAGATGACAAAATCATCTATGTAGAAAGTCTGAAAGTATCAACAAAAACACTCTTAAACAATTATAGCTAGGTTACAGGATAAAGGTTAATATATAAAAGTCAATTTCTGGGCTTCCCTGGTGGCACAGTGGTTGAGAGTCCGCCTGCCGATGCAGGGGATATGGGGTTCGTGCCCCGGTCTGGGAAGATCCCATATGCTGCGGAGCGGCTGAGCCCGTGAGCCATGGCCGGTGAGCCTGTGCGTCCGGAGCCTGTGCTCCACAACAGGAGAGGCCACAGCAGTGAGAGGCCCATGTACCGCAAAAATAAAAAAAAGTCAATTTATTTCCTATATACCAGCAATGAACAAGTGGAATGTGAAATTAAAAACATAATGCCATTTACATTAGCACCCCTAAAAATGAAATACAGTTGACCCTTGGACAACACAGGTTTGAACTCTGTGGATCCACTTACATTCGGATTTTTTTTCAATAGTAAATACTACAGTACTGTACAGTCTGTGGTTGGCTAAATCTACAGATGCAGAACCATGTGTGCAAAAGAACAGCGTATACAGAGGGCTGACCATAAATTTTTTTAAGTAATTTTATTTTATTTATTTATCTTTTGGCTGCATTGGGTCTTCGTCGCTGTGTGTGGAATTTCTCTCTAGTTGCGGCAAGTGGGGGCCACTCTTTGTTGCAGTGCGTGGGCTTCTCACTGAGGTGGCTTCTCTTGTTGTGGAGCATAGGCTCTAGGCATGCAGACTTCAGTAGCTGCAGCACGTGGGCTCAGTAGTTGCAACATGCGGGCCCTAGAGTGCGCAGGCTTCAGTAGTTGTGGCTCACGGTCTCAGTAGTTGTGGCTCGCAGGCTCTAGGGTGTGCGGGCTTTGGTAGTTGTGGCGTGTGGGCTCAGTAGTTGTGCCTTGCAGGCTCTAGGGTGTGTGGGCTTCAGTAGTTGTGGCGCAAAGGCTTAGCTGCTCTGCAGCATGTGGGATCTTCCCCGGACGAGGGCTCAAACCCATGTCCCCGCATTGGCAGGCAGATTCTTAACCACTGTGCCACCAGGGAAGGCCCTGACTATAAATTCTATGTGGATTTTCAATTCAGTGGAGGGTTGCCACCCCTAACCCCCACATTGTTCAAGGTTTAACTGTACTAAGGTATTGACCAAAATATGTACAAGGAAGAAAACTACAAAACTAATGAATGAAATCAAAGAACTAAGTAAATGGAGAGATATTCCACGTTCACAGATAGAGAAACTCAATACTGTCAAGATGTCACTTATTCCCAACTTCAATCTGAAGATTCAGTGCAACCGCAATAATCAAAATTCCAGCAGGAGTTATTTTACGGATATCGACCAACTAATTCTAAAATGTATACAGAAAAAGGCAAAAGACCCACAACATCCAAGTCAACACTGAAGCAGAACAAAGTTGCAGGACTGACACTACTGAACTTCAAGACTTACTATAAACACTACAGTAGTAACCAAGACAATGTGGTGGTATTAACGAAAAAATAGACAAATAAATCAATGGAACAGAATAGAGAGCCCACAAACAGTTGAAAGATTACGTCCACACAATAACCTGCACACACGTTTACAGCAGCTTTATTCATATCACCAAAACGTGGAGGCAATCGATGTCCTTCAGTAGGTGAATGGTTAAATAAACCACCCAGACAACGAATTATTATTCAGTGCCAAAAGGAAATGAGGTATTGAGCCATGAAAAGACACAGAAGAACCTTAAACACATATTACTAAGTGAAAGAAGGCATTCAGAAAAGGAGACATACTGTATGATTTCAACTATATGACAATCTGGAAAAGGCAAAACTATAGATAGTGAAAAGATCAGTGTTTGCCAGGGGTTTGGGGGGCAGAGAAGATAAACAGGGAAGTGAAAATACTCTGTATGTTACCTTGATGATGGATACATGTCATTATATATTCATCCAAAGCCATAAAATGCACAACACTAAGAGTGAACCATAATATAAACTATGGATTTGGGGTGATTATGATGCGTCAATGTAGGTTCATCAATTATAAAAAACGTCCCTCTCTGGTGGGGGATACTGGTAACACAGGAGGCTGTGCATGGGTGGGGCAGGGGATAAATGGGAACTCTCTGGACCTTCTCTCACCTTGCTATGAACTTAAAACACTCTAAAAAAAAAAGTCTTGTTAAAATAAATAATAAAATACAAAACGTTAATAAAAAAACATGATCAGGGCTTTCCTGGTGGTACAGTGGTTAAGAATCTGCCTGCCAGTGCAGGGGACACGGGTTCGAGCCCTGGCCCAGGAGGATCCCACATGCTGCGGAGCAACTAGGCCTGTGTGCCACAACTACAGAGCCTGAGCTCTAGAGCCCGCGAAACACAACTACCGAGCCCACGTGCCACAACTATTGAGCCTGTGCTCTAGAGCCTGCAAGCCACAACTACTGAGCCCACGTGACACAACTACTGAAGCTTGCACGCCTGGAGCCCGTGCTCCACATCAGGAGAGGCCATGACAGTGAGACGCCCTCGCACTGCAACGAAGAGTGGCCCCCGCTCACCGCAACTAGAGAAAGCCTGCGCACAGCACTGAAGACCCAACACAGACAAAAATAAATAAATAATTTATTTAAAACAAATAAATAAATGAACATAATCAAAACAAAGCTTTAAGAATACAGGTATAAAGTGAGAATAGTAACTATCAGGCATATATTAACATAGCCCCAAAATGTAAAAAAAAAAATGTTTTAAGATGCATTTGCATCTTACTCTTTCTTGTTTCTTTCACAGGTAATTCAAGTAAATAGAAAAAGAAAGCTAACCATTTAGCAAATATTCTTATTTCTAAGTCAACTTAAATTCTTAAAAATAACCAGCATTTAAATATTTTGTAATAATAGTATTTATATCATTTCTAAAATGTATAGTTTTATATTTTCTTTTATAAATTTTTTTTCCCCATTTGTGCCAATAAGCAGAGTAGTTAAATTGGATCAGCTTTACTTTTCAGATCCAAATTGCTAGTCCACTGTATTCTTCCTTAGCTTAAACCTATTTTCATTGTCTTAAGGCTCTTCAGGTCTAGGGCTTCCCTGGTGGTGCAGTGGTTAAGAATCTGCCTGCCAATGCAGGGGACACGGGTTTGAGCCCTGGTCCAGGAAGATCCCACATGCCGCGGAGCAACTAAGCCCGTGCTCCACAATTACTGAGCCTGCGCTCTAGAGCCCGCGAGCCACAACTACTGAGCCTACGCACCTAGAGCCCGTGTTCTGCAACAAGAGAAGCCACCGCAATGAGAAGCCCATGCACCACAAGGAAGAGTAGCCACCACTCGCTGCAACTAGAAAAAGCCCGCGCACAGCAACGAAGGGCCAACGCAGCCAAAAATAAATAAATAAATTTAAAAAAAAAAAAAAGAAAGAAAGAAAGTGGACTGTACGAGAGCAGGAGGAAGCACGGTACAAACCCAGTGAGGCTACCTATGTAGGGAGAGTTAGGGAAAATGGGCCTAGATGTGGCTGAAGACATAGATTTTCTCATTTACTATCCATTTCAATATGATCAATATTTAGTTTATTCTAAGCATTCAAAATCCCAACACTGGGTTATTCAGTCCTTCTTATATTCATTAAAAACTTAGAATGCAGGGAAACACAAGACTGATTAACTCTGACAGTCTGCAATCACCAGAAACATAATTTTTATTCAATTACAAAGCTGAGAGAGAAAAAGAATTTGAATTTTCTTGCTTAAATAAGTAATACTATATGTAGGAGATTTTAAAAAATACATACATACGTAAGAAATTCTACCTGATAGGACTGCATTTTTAAAACTCTGGAGATGAAGACATCAAGATTCCTGAAACTTTTTCAACTTAAAGAAACCAAAACGGCAACTACAGAAGTGGGAAATCTTCTCCAAACCAGTAATTTTTGCATTCAACTTCTAGAGGGATCAAAGATGAAAATGGATTCTTTCCACAGGTTTAAATTTTGGTATATCCCGTGAGCAGTACCAACTACAGGAAACGTACTCAGCAAACTCACCATCTGCATAACAGACTCCCTTAACCGTGTCTCCTCTTCAGTCAGGAGCGTCAACTCCTTGCACACCATGGCAGCAAGCCCCACGTCCAAGCATTCCGGATCTGCTGCCATCTTGAAAATTAGTTCCTCGTGCGAGAAGACACAATGGCGCCTCAGCCGACGGTAATGACTGACACACTGACGGCCAATGGGCAACTGAAAACAAGATTCTCAAATTAAATTACTTGCTTATAACACATTCCAGAACAGAACCACTACTTACCCCCCAGATCCTCTCTTTTATTATAAAGAACAGAGAATAACAATGTCCATTTGAACATAAGAGGTAACTGTAAGTGTTAAACCTCTACCGCCCAGCAAGAATTTCAAAGGCCTTCCCACAGGAAATTCCCACAATTTGAGATGCTGAGCTTCTGGCCTAAGCTGATTTTCTACTCATTATGTACCTCAAGAAGTATGAGTTCCTTGATATATAAATGAGGCAGCAAACTCTTTTAGACCAGTCTAGTATGAGACTGCTCTTATAGAAAAAAGAAAAAAAATTTTCAGGCTATCAAGGGATAACTGGACATATTCAGCATTGATGTTTCCACAGAACAAACAACAGATGCTACTATCAATACAAGGTAGGGAGGGAGGGAGGGGAAAAAAGCGCTACTTAAGCAGTTCACATGGACTAACTTTATTTTTTATAAGGACCAAAGCAAAAGACAATTTAGATTTTAGCATCTAGAGATTATTTTTAAAACTACCAGTCTGGCCTAAAGAGAATTCAAAGTGAAACCATGAGATTATATACTTTAATTTTCCTAAGTGAAATAAATCACTAAATGATCACTTTTCATAAATCAACAGCTACACTTTTTAAGATAACTTCTGAAAATCTATCAAGCTTTAAAACAAATTGATACTAGCTATGCTACACAAACTCTCTCTCTCCAGCTTCCTTCCTTCCCTCAAGTGGAAAAACCCGGGTGTCTGAAGTTTTGGTTTGCATTTGAAAACCATAATATAAAAGAGAAAAAATTAGAAAGTGGACCTTTAAGAACACCTTTTAGAGCTCGCCTCCATTCTGAGAAAGGCAAAAGGGAATCACAGGAATCAGAGTTCCAGAGTACAAGACTATCATTATTTCCGGACTCTTCCAAAGAAACAAATCTTTCCCAAGAAAATATACATACTGAGCTTATGATTGGCGACTATCTTGTCTAATAACAATATACAATTCTTTCATTTCTTAATTCTCAGAAATTTTCTCTTTAAACATTTCTCAAATACTTAAAACAAGAGCAAGAAGAAAAACAAAACTGTAGGATTTGCAGTTTTTAATTATTATTGATACAATATACAAGGAAGCCACATAAAGTACAACTGATTGTCCGCTGTGGCTTATAAAAATCAGTACCATCACTTCATTCCAGATATAAAGCTGCTTTTACTTTTCATTTATATCACCCTTCTCTCACAAATATCATCTCACTTGTTTGAGGTTAAGTGAACCTTAGCATCTTTACACAGTAGGTAAAAAAAAATTAGGACCAGTGAAATTAAAAGTGCTGTCCCGGGACTTCCCTGGTGACGAAGTGGTTAAGAATCCACCTGCCAAGGCAGGGGACACGGGTTCAAGCCCTCATCCGGGAAGATCTCACATGTCGTGGAGCAACTAAGCCCGTGCACCACAACTACTGAGCCTGTGCTCTAGAGCCCGCAAGACACGACTACTGAGCCTGTGCACCTAGAGCCCGTGCTCCGCAACAAGAAGCCTGCACACCACAACCAAGAGTAGCCCCCGCTTGCCACAACTAGAGAAAGCCTGCGTGCGGCAACGAAGACCCAACAGAGCCAAAAAAACCCACAAAAAAAAAAAAAAAAACAAGAAGTGCTGCCCCGGCTTCCCTGGTGGCACAGTGGTTGAGAGTCCGCCTGCCGATGCAGGGGACACGGGTTCGTGCCCCGGTCCGGGAAGATCCCACATGCCGCGGAGTGGCTGGGCCCGTGAGCCATGGCCGCTGAGCCTGCGCGTCCGGAGCCTGTGCTCCGCAACGGGAGAGGCCACAACAGTGAGAGGTCCGCGTACCGCAAAAAAAAAAAAAAGTGCTGCCCAAGGGACTTTCCTGGCGGTCCAGTGGTTAGGACTCCATGCTTCCACGGCAGGGGCTGCGGGTTTGATTCCTGGTTGGGGCACTAAGAGCCCACATGCCACGTGGCACAGCCAAAAAAAAAAAGTGCTGTCCAAGATCAAACGTCAATAATAGTGATCACATTAAAGGCAGAAATCATCTCTAACTCATCTCTGAATCACCTCCATTTCCCACCCTACACCCACCTAGCCAAGGAACAAGTAAATCATAAATACATAATACATGTTAGCTGAGGTTTTAAAATAGAGTTCAAGTCCAAGGCAAAGTCCTAACCTCAGTCTTGCTCCTGCTGCTTTCTAACAAGTAAGAAGTTTAGAATTACTAGGTCATATAAGATTGTTCATTATACAATTTCATTCATTAGCCAAGGAAACAATATTGTTAATCATGAAATTTAACAAATTAAGGTGCCCACAGAAAATATAAGATTCAATATTACTAAAAAATATCCCCCCAAATGTTACGAGAGGTGACAAAAAAAAACAGCTTCACTAAAAGAAAAATAGAGTCAAAGAGTGTATGATAGGGCTTCCCTGGTGGCGCAGTGGTTGAGAGTCCGCCTGCTGATGCAGGGGACACAGATTTGTGCCCCAGTCCAGGAAGATCCCACATGCCGCGGAGCGGCTGGCCCGTGAGCCATGGCCGCTGAGCCTGCGCGTCCGGAGCCTGTGCTCCGCGACGGGAGAAGCCACAACAGTGAGAGGCCCACGTACCGCCAAAAAAATAAAAATAAAAAAATATAAGAGTGTATGATAGGTTTGCAGTCTTTTCCCCACCGACATGACGCAAAAATAACTAATTACTTTTTGATATCTACCTCATTTAAAAGCAAAATAGCAATCAATGGTAATACCATTTACACAAAAGTGCAGCCCACAGAGATCTCAATATTATAGCTACCCTTTAAAATAAAATTTTTAAAAAAGAATATAGAAAACATAAAATAGCAGGAAGAATAAAATCACCTAATTATCAGAAGGAAAAAAATAAAGGAATATTTTAAGATAAAAATCAGAACTGGATATTTTAAGATAAAAATCAGAGCTAGATATTTGTAAACGTGGTACAATTAATTCTTGAAAAGATGTGGTCACCCTTCTAAAATCCAAAAGCACTCAGAGAAAGCAAAGACTAGAGGAATTACATTCTCAGAAAAAGATTCAGAAAACATCAACTGCCCATTTAAAATTCAAATAAAATGAGAAAGTAGCAAATGAGAAGTAACGAACTATAAAATCTTCCAAATAAAAACTACCTGGAACTCTGTAAATGGCAACAGACATTCGAGTTTCCACTGAAATATCCATGGGCCCTCCCCTCCCCAGCTAACCAAGCACAGCAATTAAGATGCATTTTCCAGGGCTGTTAGTAGACACAACAGCTACTTGCTATCGAACAGACCCAGTCAGCAGTACAGAAGTTCACAGCCTCAGCGAAGTTGTAGCCTTGATTGAATCCAGAGTGATAGGCCCGAGGAAATGTCACAACAAACTCGCCAGCACACTGATTCGTCCTATACACCTAAATGCAAATTGGGAACAGGGTACAAAAACAAAACAGAAGAAAAACAACAGAAAAGGGAGACATTTTATGTCAGTTTCAGAAGCATTTTTCAAACTTTAAAACAATAAAGCATTAACCTACACAGACCAAAAAACAGTATCAGGCTTGAAGAAGCAGTCAGTTTCACCTTAAAATAGTCACTATAAATTATAGTAATTCATGGGCTTCCCTGGTGGCGCAGTGCTTGAGAGTCCGCCTGCCGATGCAGGAGACGCGGG
>NW_006797390.1:7056051-7066878 GCF_000442215.2 Lipotes vexillifer
AAAAAAAAAAAAAAAAAAAAAAAAAATTATAGTAATTCATGACAAGAGTTCACAGCCTAAAGAAATTTTCAAGGAGAAAACGCTGCTCTCATGAGCTACTAGTTTCCTAACCTAATAAAATTTTTACAGTTAAGAGAATTTTTCTTTTATTCCTTTCATTCTTGTGTTGTAAACAGTGGGAAAGGATGGAATTTCATCCTACTTTTGGATAATTTTTTCTGGAAACTAATTGATTAGCTCGTATGTCATACAGAGAGACCCCCCCAAATCAGTTTTCCTGAATCTCTTTGTCTTATGACAATACTATGTCTTCTGAAAAGTCCCAGATTCTGCACAAATTTACTCTTTAAAGACAAAGTAACATTGCTACTATCACTCAATCTACTTTCTTAATAAGGTTATGATGACTACTTGACTACATGTAGCAAACATTAAATTTATACTTTATCAGGTGTTCGTAGCTTAAATTTAATAATCGTTTTCAAACCTAAAAGTTTAAAAGCAGAAAAGGTGTTCATTGTATATTTTTACTTCATTATCTCATGTTGAAAAGAGGCTATGAAATCTTTATACGAAACATGGGAATATGATCTCCACAACGATAAACATTAGTTAGTACAACTACCACTTAAAATACTTATACTTTGGTTAAATGGGGATAATAAAGAATATGAGATTTTTATTAAAAGCAAGATATACTGAAAACATGGCTATTCTGATAGGTTGCTATACATAAGGTAAATGTGATTCATACTTTACAACACCCCATTCTTAATCAAATAAATGTTGTTCCCTTCAGAGTATAAATTCTAATTTGGCTCGAAGATGATGTGATCTTTTATTTCCCATTACAAAACAAGCATATACTGTGACTCTAATCAAAAGCATACATAACTTTAAATTTAAAATACTGAAGGGAGATGCAAAAAGACTCACAGGCACACCATGCTCCATTAGCACATTGGGGTTCATGATGGTGACTAACTGATGTAGGAGATCAGGCTGGGATTCAAATAACTCAGGGGCCAGCTCCCTCATCACCTCCTCCAGTTGTTCTGCAGCATGAGATGGCACACCATACCATGTCTTTGGCTCCCCCCTAGCAAAAGAAATAACTGTTTATCTAGGTAGAGCATGGTGCCAATGAGGCCAGGGTCTCTGATTCAAATCCACTAAATTATAATTAACTTTGTCTTGCTCCATGGCCATAGATTATATGCCCTGAATCCTAGCAACCATCTCAAAAATCTGTGCTATTATTCATAATAGGGGGTAAGGCAAGAGTATATGGATAGGTAGGTACGTACTTATCACTACAGAAAAGTAATTCAAAGTATATAAACTCTTTAAGGTAGATCACTAAACAGCATCTTCAAATAGGAAAGATGCTATATGAAAAGCAAGCATTGTTCCAAAGGATACTGACATACTGCCTGATTCACAGGTCCACTGGACATTCCAATTATCCCCACAATGATCAAAGTAAAAGTCACTGCCCTTTAGGGTACTTTTACATAACTTCATTGAGTTCAATTTTACTATCCAAGGAAATAAGCCAAGGCGAGAAATTGTTGAAACCCTGAATATAGTTTTGTCTATGAATCTTAAGACCAAACACTTGGCATCATTAATACACTAGACTTCAGTGGACTAGAGTTTTATTTATAATACTAAGTTGAACTTTAAAGAACTGGATTTAATTAGTCATGCTATCTACAGAATAGCTGAATTTCTTAACCCTCATACAATTAACCATGCTGTCTCTATAGAAACTTACTGAGATGACTGAAAATGTTCTCCATCTATGCTGGGTAATACAGGAGCCACTAGTCACAAGTGATGATAAAGCACTTAAAATGCGGTTAGTGCAACTGAGGAAGTAAAATTTAATTTTACTTAATCTTAACTAATTTAAATAGCCACATGTGGCTAGAAGCTATCATATTACACAGCACAGCGATGAAGCAGAGAAAAGAAAATCATTAGCTTTCCAATGCATAGTGTGATCCAAGCAGTATCTTTCAAATGGAGAGGAATACATCATTTGGTTAAGATCAGAATACTGGACAAGGAACTGGATAAGTAAATAAAAGCTGTGGGTGTGAAACAAAAAAACCAGCGAAAAAATTTAATGAATACACATGTAACAGAGGCATTTTTAGAGAAAATGTTATTAAAAAGGAAAAAAAAATCAAAAATTTCAATTTGAAATTTTTCAAATTTCAACCTTAAATACTAAAGGTTAGTCAGATCTTAATTACAGAAACTTTAAAAACTATCCTGCCTTGTATTTCAAAAGTTATACCAAAGAAATTTTCATGTACGCTAAATGTAGTATAGTTGGGTCTGAAACTCGAGGCTCTGCTGCATGCACATACTTGAAGAGGGCAAGTGTCTGACATGTTGTACCCTGAGACCTCTACACAGTACATTATCCAACTTTGGGGTACAAAACACTTTCCAGTAAGCTCTCCCTAACACATCATCTAACACTGTTACACCTTTAGAAAGGTCACTCAGTATGTGTGCTGTTAACAAAGACTGTACATACCAGTGCAAGTAGTTGATGGAATAGCTCCAGTGATCTTCGATGTGCCAGCAAAAGGAAGAGAAGCACATTCCCACATAAAGCCATGGCACCTTCATGCCAGAGATGTCCACATTGATATGTGCAAGAACAGACTGCTCTAGAACAGGCATGTTATTCAAGTTCCAACCAGAAAGCGCATATTCCTACAAAAGGAAAAAAATGTAAGTAAGAGATCAGCAATGACAAGTGCCCAATAGAAACCTCAAGGGAGTCTTCAAAAACAAAAGTAAAAATTTTATAATAATTACAATAATCTAGTCCATAGAATCTATGCTCTTTGCTCTCTACATGTAACTCATATTCCTAAATATTTAATCCTATCTCCTGTTATTTATATTTTCCTTTAATTATTTCAGATATCTCTGGTTTACTCTGAAGCATATAAGGCTTTTTATTACTCCCCACCTGCCCCCATAGCTCACCAGTACAATACTGTAAGACTCATTTTAATAGGTTGCTATTATATTTCTACTTTATCCCCGGTAACATAACTTCCCAAAATGTTTACCACTATATTTACAGAATGGTGCCAGATACTGTGAAGACAAAACATAATAAGATACAGAATCCTGAATCTGTGGCAACACTGAAGACCAAGATGGTGCAGAAAGCACCCCCAACTCCCACAAACACATCTATTTACAACACCAAAAAAAATTTTGCTTCATAGATGAACTCAAGAGAAAAAAGAATTTGCAGTTTCCAAAGACAAAGAAAGAAAGCACAGCCAGAATGAAAATGGAAAGCTGTTGTCTGAGTTTTCATAGAGGTTTCTAACTGGACATCAGCTCCAGACATGAGTTGCAAACACCCACCTCTGAAGCGGTATGCGGTACAGACTTAAAGTGCTATTATCCTTGTGCAGAGCAGTCCTCAAAGTGGGGCCTATTTCAGGGGACCTGCAAAGTCAAACTACGTTCATAATAATTCTAAGATGTTATTTGCCTTTTTCGCTCTCATTCTTGCAGAAGTGTAGTGTGAGTTTTCCAGAGGATATATGATGTGATATTGCAACAGACTGAATGCAAAAACAGGTAAGAGAATCCAACCGCCTTCTATTAGAAGGCTGATAACTGTTGAACCTGGATGCCAGGTAGGGAGGGAGGGAAGTTCATTACTATGTTTAGTTTTACACATTTGAAAGTTTCGGTAATACAGAGTTAAAAATAAAACCCTCAAATTAAGAGGTTAAATAGCCAGTGACAAAGCTGAAGGGAGAATCTGTGAACCAGAAGACTGATTTGAGGATATCATCCATAATGCAACACAGAGATAAGGAAATTATAAAAGTGTAGCTAAGAGTTACAGAGGATAGAAGAAATTCCAACAAAGGTTTAACTAGGAATCCCAATATGGAATAATAAAAAGATATGACTCCTACCCTCAATAGGCTTTAAAAAAAAAAAAAAAGCAGTTTTCAAAAATACTACTCAATAGGGCTTCCCTGGTGGCGCAGTGCTTGAGAGTCCGCCTGCCGATGCAGGAGACGCGGGGTCATGCCCCGTTTCGGGAGGATCCCGCATGCCGCGGAGCGGCTGGGCCCGTGAGCCATGACCACTGAGCCTGCGCGTCCGGAGCCTGTGCTCCGCAAATGGGAGAGGCGACAACAGTGAGAGGCCCGCATAACGCAAGGAAAAAAAAAAAAAAAAAAAAAAAAAAATACTACTCAATATATTTTTTAGTTGGCTGAAAAAATACTGAAACTAGGTGAAGAGACCAGGCCTACATACAAAAAGTTCCAAGATTGGGGCTTCCCTGGTGGCGCAGTGCTTGAGAGTCCGCCTGCCGATGCAGGAGACGCGGGGTCATGCCCCGTTTCGGGAGGATCCCGCATGCCGCGGAGCGGCTGGGCCCGTGAGCCATGACCACTGAGCCTGCGCGTCCGGAGCCTGTGCTCCGCAAATGGGAGAGGCGACAACAGTGAGAGGCCCGCATAACGCAAGGAAAAAAAAAAAAAAAAAAAGTTCCAAGATGAGACAATATATATTAAACTCCAAACACAGATAAATTAGTAAATTATATAGTTCTTCAGAGGACAACAAAATAGTCACCATCATGAGTCTGGATCAATAAGAAAACCTGGTGGAAAAGGAAAAACCTGGGTTGATCTTGGAAGACTAGGTAAGATTTGAAGGTAAATGACAAGAGACAGAATATACTGGTCTGGCTGGCAAAGAGGCAGAGTGGAATAGTCATACTCAGAAAAGCAGGAAATAAGACCAGAAAAGAAGACTGGATCTTTAATCTTAAATTTCAGACTAAGAAGCTTGGATGATATCCTATATCAAAAGGGAAATAAAACAGATTTTGAAAAGTGAAACAATATGATAAACATCTTAAATATTTTTATATTTATCTAAAAGGTTTTGATTATGGAAAATTTCAAACTAAAATAGACAGAACTGCAAAATGAACTCCCCAAGACCCACCGATCTTAAAATTTTAACTGAAAGCAATGTATGAGAGAGACTGCAGAGAGTGGCAGTGTTCAGAAAAGCTACTTTAACAGAGCAAGCCTAAGACAGCTACCCTTCAAAAGGCCTGCTTCGGGGCTTCCCTAGTGGCACAGTGGTTAAGAATCTGCCTGCCAATGCAGGAGACACGGGTTCGAGCCCTGGTTCAGGAAGATCCCACATGCCACGGAACAACTAAGCCTGCACACCACAACTACTGAAGCCCGCGCACCTAGAGCCCGTGCTCCCAACAAGCAAAGCCACCACAATGAGAAGCCTGCATGCCACAACGAAGGCAGCCCCCACTTGCTGCAACCAGAGAAAAGCCCACGTGCCGCAACGAAGACCCAACACAGCCAAAAATAAAAAATAAATAAATAAATAAATTAAAAAAAAAAAAAAAAAGGCCCGCTTCAAGTTCAGCCCCTGGCTGGCATCTGGAAAGCTGCATGGTAAACAGTTTGTGACACTGACACAGGGTGGCTCGCAGTGCTGTACAGTGTGGTTTATGCACGCCCGATCTCCTTCTGGGGGTCTGGAATTTTGCTATGTGTTAGGCAGAAGGTGCCTATGTCACCAGCCGCTTATAAGAACCCTGAGCTCTGGGTCTCTAATGAGCCTCCCTGGTGGGCGATGCTTCACACACAGTGTCAGTCTGATGCTGGGGTACCTAAGTGCATCCTGTGTGACTCCAGGGAGAGAGGGCTCTTGAAAGCTTCCAACTGGCTACCTCCAGACTTTGACCACACATCTTGTTTTCCCTTTGCTGATTTAACTTTGTATCCTTTCACTGTAATAAGTCACAGTCATGAGTTCTCAGGGAACCTGAGAAGCTCTGGGGAACCCCCAACACAAGTGATCATTATGTAAGACCACGGCAATTATCCCAACATGACATGCATGATAGGACAGAGACAAGGACGGTGGCAGTGGGACTGAAAAGAGGCCAATCCCATAGAAAATAATGAAAAATAAATTAACAGGATCTATTCAGTGATTTTCGACAGAGAGAGGATAACATGAAAAAAATGTTTCCAAGGTTTCAAGTTCTATGCCTATTTGTATTCCTCAGAAGCCCTGTTTGTAGAGCACTTGTTTTTATAAGACAAATGTATTAACTTCAGAAGTACTTTTCCACTAAACTATGATACCAGAGAAGCATGCTATCAGATGCCAAGAAGCTAACTCATACAGAAGTTCAACATACATGCACAATTCCTGGGGAAAAGATGGTAGGTATCTACTTTTCTAAGAGTAACTTCCAGAGAAGAGTAACGAACTGACAGAAAATATAAGTATAAAAAATACAGAGATTTTATATACACTGTCTAATTAGTCCTTAAAATCCTTTTGTATAAATGGGTTCCCTCACTCCACCTTACAACATAAAAACAGAATCCTGAGTAAAACGTTACTGCTTATGAAATAAATAGCATATCAATGACCCAGACTAGAAAAAAAGAGCTGTATCCCTGTCTCTTCATGCTATGTTGATGTCTTTAAAGCCCAAATTTCTCCACATTTTTTTTTTTTTTTTTTTTTTACACAAATCATCCCTCTGAAAGCTTTCCATTTAGCCTAAATACGTACCCTAACTGTTAAGGAGAGAGAATGATTGTAGACTCAAACTTTCATATTCACCCATTAATAAATAAATACTTTTTAAGGGCAGATTACATGCCAGACACTTATGACACCAAGAATGGATTTCACCTGTGTATTGACTCTGACCCATTGGTGTTGGCTGCCTGGAGGGCTGTGTTGAGAAGGATTGGGGCACGAACCCGTGTCCCCTGCATCGGCAGGTGGACAGACTCTCAACCACTGCGCCACCAGGGAAGCCCTCCACATTCTTATATGAAGGTGAAGGGAGCAAAAGCAAAAACAGATGAATATTCATACAGAATTCAAACATTTAGAAGGATTAATATCTATATTGTTTACTTAGGGTTGACATTTAACCACATTTAAAGTAATCTTTAAAAAACTCTGTGACCGGGCTTCCCTGGTGGCCCGCGTACCGCAAAAATATATATATAAAAAATTTTTTAAATTAAAAAATAAAAACTGTGACCTTATCTCTTAAGATCAGAAGATATAAATATCTGTTCAAGAGCAACTTAAAAATTCAAAACCAAAATGAAATTCAGAAAAAGTTAAAAGCTGTAAAACAAAGCCTCTTCCCAATAAGTAGGTAATTGCCTACCATTTGCCAATGAAGGGTATGAAGAAACTAAGGTTGATGCATTTCTTTATACTTCTACAAAGCAGGTTTTAATTCAGTGACCTTGAACATGTACACATTTCAACACTGAACTGTTCCTATAAGACATATCTGTATAGGGTTTCCCTGGTGGCACAGTGGTTAAGAATCTGCCTGCCAGTGCAGGGGACACGGATTCGAGCCCTGGTCCAGGAAGATCCCACATGCCACAGAGCAAACAAGCCCATGTGCCACAACTACTGAGCCTGTGTCCTAGAGCCCTCAAGCTGCACTACTGAGCCCAAGTGCTGCAACTACTGAAGCCCACGCGCCTAGAGCCCATACTCTGCAACAAGAGAAGGCACCGCAATGAGAAGCCGGCGCACCGCAACAAAGAGTAGCCCCCGGCAACTAGAAAAGCCCACACGGAGCAACGAAGACCCAACGCAGCTAGCTAGCTAGCTAGCTAAATAGACAGACAGACAAGTAAATAAATAAATAAGTCAACCTTCAGACTAGATTTTTAAAAAAGCAAGATTCAATCATATGCTGCCTATAAGAGACACACACCAGATTCCAAAATACAAACAGCTTCAAAGTAAAAGAATGGAAAAGACACGCCAACGGTAACCCCAAGAGACCTAGCGGCCATATTTTTAATTGTATATCCTTCTCCACTACGTAACGTGCTTTTCTGACCATGTGTTAACTTAACAGGAGATAAAACTCTCAATTACTGCCAATTACAAAGGTAAAGAAAAGGTGACAAGGACCAAAGTAAAGAGAAAAAGAAATAAAGGATCATCTGAGTCCAGGTCTGCACACGGAGGTCGTCTCCTAGGCGACAGTACTTCATCACGTTACAGTTTAAATGCATATTTGAAAACCTACCTGCCCAGGTGTTAAAGGAACATTAATTGTGGACCTACCAGGAAAATGTAATTTTAAAAAAAAATCTTGTCACTTGCTAGATTTCCAAACAGAAAGAGCTAGGCAAAATCTTAACTAAAGTTAAAGTTTTAAACCAATTTAACTGGTTTTAAAATGCAAAGTTGAGGGCTTCCCTGGTGGCGCAGTGGTTTAGAGTCCGCCTCCCCGACTGCAGGGGACGCAGGTTCGTGCCCCGGTCCGGGGGGATCCCACATGCCGCGGAGTGGCTGGGCCCGTGAGCCATGGCCGCTGAGCCTGCGCATCCGGAGCCTGTGCTCCGCAACGGGAGAGGCCACAAGTGAGAGGCCCAAGTACCGCAAAAAAAAAAAAAAAAAAAAAAATTGATAAAATGCAAAGTTAAATGATTTTTTTTTTTTTTTTTTTTTTTAAATCATGTAACCTTTTGAGTATGCTCATGTTATCCAAGGCCAAGTAGAATACAGCTCGAAGTTTGACCTAAATGTGTTGGGAAGAAGGAAAGATGATCCTAAGGATTCCTGAAATCAGGAAAAATTGTTCTGTCCGCTGCATCGGCAGGCGGACTCTCAACCACTGTGCCACCAGGGAAGCCCAAGTTAAATAATATTTAACGGTACTTTGAATTTATTATTTTCAAAACTGAAGATTATTTTTACTGTCCAAATTCTACATATTTAATATTTTAAATGAACGTGGTCCCTTAAGATTAAAGAAAGGCAGTTTTCTACTATGTAAAGGCTGAATCAGCTTCAGGGTAAGAAATCTGGATACTAGTATGTGCTCTGCACCTCTTCTTCTGGCAGCATCTTTCTCCGACCATCCTTTACAGGAAATCCACTTCCAAAGTCTTTTGAGGAGATGTCAGCTCCATACTCTACGATAACATCTTCTTCAATGCTGCTCACCAGCCGCCAGAATTCCTTCTCCACTAGTTCTGTGGGAACCATCTACACAGGGAAAGCAAAGATTACAGATTACCAACTCTCTATAACCATAACCCACTATGACATAATACACAGGTCAAGTGAACAAAAGCCCATGAAAAAACAGAAAACCTTCTCAATTCCCAGAGCTGAAAAGACTGCAGTCCTAGCTTTTCTGACTGACGATGGGAAAAGCTAAAGACAACTTAGATATTCAGAAAAACATAATGAATTTGAACTGCCTTCTTCTGCAAGCTGCTTTCCAACTAAGAAGGATAAAGATGACCCAGGACATAAGGAAGGAAAAGGAAATACAAAAATCAAGGCTGAATTTTAACAGCTTTGGCAAATTATTTCGAAAGGGATTTTTTTAAAGTCCAAGATCCCCCAGGAAAAGAAGCAAACCTCATACTACAAATAACTAAACCAAAGCAGCAACTGGCACATCCTCCATCCTTGTCTGTAAAGGGCAGCGCTCCCAGAGCACTAAAGAACAAGTGGGAGATTGAAGTCAGTTTCTCTACAGTGCACACTGCCACGACAGAGGGTAAAAGAAACAAAAACAGATCCCAGGCCCCTAATCTTCAGATCTGGTGTTCTATCATCTTCTTTATGCTGTCCCTGTTTTCTACAAAATAATGAAAGTTGTTAAAAAGCAACGCAAAAGCTTTGGAATCAGATAAATTTTTATACTTCCCCAAAGTGACCTAAAAGATAGATACTCACATGAACTGGCATATTGAAATAGTCAGACTTAAAATTATCTGCCATCTCTCCAAAGCTCTGAAGTGTATACTCCCGTACAGCTTGTTCAAATCCAAAGGCTTCTCTAGGTTTATTACATTCCTGGGAAGAAAAAATATCTAAGATTAACTTACTGAAACTGAACTGAAGGACGCATTAAGGCCCTCAGGTACTACCTTCTTTGATCATTTCCCTAGGTGAAGCAAATCCAGTCAACTCTAGACCGCAAAACAATTATTAATGTGGAATCAGGAAATAATGTTCTTAAACTTCAACTGCATTTTCACACCTTCCAGTAGGAAGGTGGCAATGAGACAGCTTTAGGCTTTGGAGTTGTCATTAAGCTTTGGCACCAAGACAAACACTTGGAGGACTACCAACCTGGAATCAAGCCCAGGGATGTCTATTATCCTCGGTGGAAAATATAAATGTTCATGGAGGGAGGAAAGGTAAAGGACAAAGGGATATTCACCGGGTTGGTAGGATAATTAGCTAGAAAAATGATTTTTTTTCATACTATCAACCACCATGACCAATTTCTTAACACAAATACTGACTTCGAGTAGAACTGAATCATCTAACCTTGAGAATAATAAATAAAAAATAATTCAAGGGACTTCCCTGGTAGCACAAGTGGTTAAGAATCCACCTGTCAATACAGGGGACATGGGTTCGATCCCTGGTCCAGGAAGATCCCACATGCCACACAGCAACTGAGCCTGTGTGCCACAACTATTGAGCCTGCACTCTAGAGCCCACGAGCCATAACTGCTGAGCCCGCGAGCCACAACTACTGAAGCCCGTGCGCCTAGAGCCCGTGTTCCACAATAAGAGAAGCCACCGCAATGAGAAGGCTGCGCACCACAATGAAGAGTAGCCCCCACTCGCCGCAACTAGAGAAAAGCCCACGCACAGCAACGAAGACCCAACACAGCCATAAATAAATAAATAATTCAAAGGCCATAAATATCCATCTTTGACTACATCTAGATATACCCAGCCATC
>NW_006797390.1:7067345-7075741 GCF_000442215.2 Lipotes vexillifer
TAAGTAAACAACCATTTCATGATAATGACATCATTATAATCTTTCAATTACAATTTAGTACAATCAAGTCAAAATTTAAACAAGTTAATAGATACCACCAGTTTATCTGGTAGCATGAAAACTGGATGCATGAATCCTAAGTTCTAGAGCTTCATATCTGATTTTTACTTTTAAAAAAAAAAGAGAAAACAAATAACCTACAGACTTTCATTTTTATTGTTTTCCAAGAATATGAATATTCTGACCAAAGTCTGCAGCAATAAACAGAATTATCTAACCAACAGTCAGAAAAAGACCCTTTAAAAAACAGACTGCCACAGTAGAATTGTTACATTTCCAGTCACTATCACTCTTTAAAAATCCTGGAGATTTCCCAACACTGAAGAACAGAGAGAGAGGAGAAGCAGCTTCACGGAATGTGTTCACTGTACGTGCGCATGTGTGTGTTACTGTTCTTAATCCAAAAAGGTAAGGTTAGGCTTATACCTCAGCGACACATTTAGGACACCTCCAGTCTCCTTTGGGCACATCAGGTAATGGGGGAATTAAACAAAATGTATGATAGCTGTCATCACATCCATCACACAACAGCAATTTATCTTCATTATTTCCCCGACCACAAAACATACAAACGTAAAGATCAACCTGTTAAAAAAACAAAATAAAATAAAAATTTATTTTCTGTAATAAGTAATATTAAATTTTTACCACGAACACCTTAATTGAAACAAACAAAATAATGTACACTAAAAAGTAAACATAACTTAAATCCTTAATATTTATTCTAAATAACTGTATTTAAATAGCTTTGTATAAAACTTCCTAAATTTCCTCAGAGCTTCTACAAGCAAATTAATAAAAGCATATCAAGGTATGAGAATAAAGGAAGACTACAAATCTAGGGTACTTGAAAGTCAATTTATATAAATAAAATATACCACATCACCCTTTCTATACACAAATACTCTTTATTGGTAGAGGACTGAATACCGAGCATTAATACAGCTAAGGATTTACAGTTTTACTTCATCCTCTCACTCACTCACTTACAAGGTATAAGACTCAGGGAACAGTCTGTGTATATGGGACAAAGCAAAGTTGGTATTATATAAACCAAAGCTGCAAGTTCAGATGCACCATCAAGTCTTACAACTAAATAAACTCACTAGATAACATACTAAGATATAGCAAGGTAAAAAGTGCAAAACTAAAATAAAAATAAATCCTTTCCCTCCTGACACATCTCAGAACACTTACAAAGTTAACAGAGAGAGTTCCTTTCCGTTGTCTCATTTGCATGTTAAATGCGTCTGACCTGTTGGTAACTTTTCGTCTTCGGGAGACCTCATCTTGAAATAAAAATAGTTATATAATAATAATAGTAAAAACTAATGTTGAGAGCTTACCATGGACCAGACACTATTTTAGATTATTTAAATTAGTTAAAATCTCACAACACTATGAGGTAGATAAACTATTATCCCCCACTGAAGATAAAGAATCTGAAGCACAGAGAAGCTAGATAACTTGCCCAAAATCACACAGCCAGTCAGTGGCAGACAATCAAGCTCCAGAGAGCTCAGCTACTAGTTCTACACTGCCCACAGGTAGTACTTATCAGGGACTAATCTGGGACTAGCTTTGAGATCACTGCCAGCTAATACAATTACAAACATAAAAAAGATAAAGTACCTAATCTTTTAAAAGAGCAATAGTAAACATTATAATGTATCTAGAAGTCCTATCACACTGAATGCTTTGATAGTGATGGAAGAATATTACCTGATTATCCAGAGTTCAATCCACAATCTGAATAAAGACTTAGTCATATCATAAAATGCACAGTAATCAATATGACTTGTGATTATAGCACTTCATTAAATTCTTATACAGTAAAAACATATCCAACACAATCTTTGTTAAATTGAGCTTTAAAACTAACATGCACATAGAACTGTGAAACTTGATCTCTGCATTAGCAATTTTACTCACAAAAGTTTCTAGCATGCTAAGCTGAGAGCACCAGGCATTCTTCAACAGGTTACGTAAATGAAGTACCATAATATGCAAAGGTGATTAAAGAAAAATATCAAAATTATGGTTAGAACCTAAATCATTAGCTCTCCCCAGTATATTTTGATACTAAACGTCAGAGAAATCCTCTATTTCTCTTTAAATTTAAAAATAATAAGCTCTAGATCACCAGGTGAGAACCATTAATTTTGCAATTCTTTTATAAACTAGCCTTTAGAAACTACAATTTCTGTGTCATGTGTTAGACATGGAGGAGGAACTTTCTCTTCCAAAATATTACAAAAATTCAACATAATGTGGCTCCTCACACCTTAAGATTATCTGCCACTAAAAAGGTTATCTGTCTAGGAACAATGTTGCCTAAGAAAATCCCAAGGCAGACTACGATCGAGGATCATATGAATCTTGTTATAACCATATTGTTGTACCTTATTTCTTTTCATGACCAAATAACAGATTTACCTTCTTTATCTTTTACTCCCATTGCCAGGCCCACAACCTTAGGCCCAGCCCCAAAAATCCGAAGTTTCTTCAGTTCCGTGTTTCTATTCACTTCTCCAGATTCTGACTAAAAAAAATAAACTCACATTAGTCTAATTATTGTGATTCATAAATTTATTTTCTTACTCAAGAAAAGTCTCAAGATCCGATTCAAATGAAGGAAAATTTTCCTTTTTCTAAATCCACTTGCTGCCTCATTGCTGAAGTCACCAAAGTGCTCTGGGACACCCAGATTCTTCCCACAAAAGGAAATCTACCTTCCATACAAGCATAGCTGTCAATTAGGTTCTGTCCAGAGACAGACACTGCTGGAAATTACTGGTGTAACAGTGGTAATAACTTGATAGAAATGCCCACCTCCAACTTGCTAATGGACACCCATCTTTGATTAGGGCAATTATGCCCATCCTAGGAGATGAATAATGACTGTCCTAAGTCAATCATGCCAATGCCATTTCTCTTTGTTGGCGATCACCTAGCTAAGGGTGGGAACGCTATCGTGTTCTAGCCAGTGAGACGTAAGGAAGGTCTACTGGAAACCTCTGGGAAAGATTTTCATCTAATAAAAGAGAAAGCATCTCAGAGAGTAAGTCCTTTTGACCCAACTTCCTTCCCCACTGCTACAAGGCTCAGTCTGATGGAAGCACAGTGCTGGACTCTACGGCAGCCACAATGCAATTAAGAGGAGATATATACATATCACCCATACACTGAAGGCGGCCAGGCAGGAAGATGGAAAGAGCCTGGTCCTTGATGACAATGTGAAGTTGCTATACGAATCCGAGAACTACTTATCTCTGAAAATCTAATGTGGAAAATGTGTCCGCATGTGAAAACTGTGTTGTCAATGTTTAAGCTACTGTCATTTGGCATTCTAGTACTTGAGGATGAAAGCATCATGACAGACACCAGTGTTACACCTTGAATTTAGATAATCTCTGAATGCAGGGTAATAACCAAAATTTACTTAAAATATACTTAGTCGGTAAGAATAAAAATAAACCAGGATAAAATACAGACTACTTTATAAGTCTATGGCGACCTAACAGCAGACAGACACAGGCAGCCTGGACTACTAAAAGAGCACATAAGAACCAAACCAACCAAAATGGCATTTCAAAATGTATCTTTAAACTTTGGTAGGCTGACTTGGTTACATTAACCTACAGTCAGTCCAATGAAAAACATTAACACTACACATTCTTTTTTTTTTTTTTTTTTTTTTTTTTAGACCAGAGAGACACTTGCCTCAGGTGCAAAATTCAAGAGAAATTCAGTAATCAAGATAAAGAATACTTTGATGCAATTTTTTTTTTTTTTGCAGTATACGGGCCTCTCACTGCTGTGGCCTCTCCCACTGTGGAGCACAGGCTCCAGACGTGCAGGCTCAGCGGCCATGGCTCACGGGCCCAGCCGCTCCGCAGCATGTGGGATCCCCCCCAGACCGGGGCACGAATCCGCGTCCCCTGCATCGGCAGGCAGACTCCCAACCACTGCGCCACCAGGGAAGCCCCTAACACTACACATTCTTTACCACTGTTAAAGCAAAGTACATAGTAATAAAAGCTAACATAGTCAGTATATAGTACATGCCATATCAAAGTATTCTAGTCAATTAATCCTTACAACCACCTTTTCAGACAAACAATAAAGTCCCCAAAAGGAGAAATAATATGACAACATTCTCTGATCTTACTGGCATAAAGCTAGAAATAACATCAAAAATCAAAAGGCCCAGGCTTCCCTGGTGGTGCAGTGGTTGAGAGTCCGCCTGCCGATGCAGGGGACATGGGTTCGTGCCCCGGTCCGGGAGGATCCCACATGCCGCGGAGCGGCTGGGCTCGTGAGCCATGGCTGCTGAGCCTGTGCGTCCGGAGCCGGTGCTCCGCAACGCGAGAGGCCACAACAGTGAGAGGCCCGTGTACAGCAAAAAAAGAAAAATCAAAAGGCCATTCCACCTGGAATTTTTTCTCTATATATACATATATCACATACATCATATATCAGAATCTCTGAAACAAAGGAAAGAAGTAATCACAGGAAATTCTATAGTCTTAAACACAGCAATCAAAGCAAAAGAGCAGGAATAAATGAATTAAGTTCCCAACTCAAAATGCCAAGAAAACAATTACAACATAAACCAAAAGAACTTTGTGATGCTGGATTAGGACTAGAATTATCAGTATGAGCTGAAAATATAAAGTCACAATTTTTAAAAATTGATTTCCCAGCCCTGACCACCAGAAGGGGCTACAAGCAATGGTATCCCAGAAGGAACAAGCACACCTTGTGCTCAAATCTTGGCTTCTAAATACCATTTCCCACTAAAGTGAACCAGGATTCCTTGGAGAAATGGTTGATTCCAGGTCTAAGTCACAGCTGATTCCAGGTCTAAGACAATGGGATTCTTTGTGCTAGAAAGTAAGTGCTCAAAAACTGATGGAGAGGGCTTCCCTGGTGGTGCAGTGGTTAAGAATCCACCTGCCAATGCAGGGGACACGGGTCTGAGCCCTGGTATGGGAAGATCCCACACGCCGTGGAGCAACTAAGCCCGTGAGCTGCAACTACTGAGCCTGCGCGTCGAGAGTCTATGCTCCGCAACGGGAGAGGCCATGGCAGTGAGAAGCCCGCACACTGCGATGAAGAGTGGCCCCAGCTCGCCGCAACTAGAGAAAGCCTGCGCACAGCAACGAAGACCCAACACAGCCAAAAATTAATTAATTAATTAATTAATTGATTGATTAAAAAACCAAAAAAACTGATGGAGATTTGTCAAAGAACATATGAACCTCTTGAAGGGGCTCCCGTTAGCCAAATTTGGAACAATTCGAGTATCAAAAAGGAATAAAAAGTAGTCATAGGTTATAAGACATTTATCAAAAAACAGTCATGCTCTATAGTGAGACTAAACAGGAGGAGGGTCACTCAAGGTCGGTCCCACAGGTACATACATTCATCACAACTCATCAAACTGTACACGTAAGATATACACATTTCACTGTATGAAAAATAATCAAGCGTGGGAGAAGAGTTTTTTAAAGAAAAATGCTAACTAATAAACGTAGAAGAAATGACAGAACCAGAAAATCACCTGGTTTGCAACCACCAACATAATTAACTAAGGCAAGGATTATCAATGAATGTTAAAACTACTGGGTAAAACAAGTTAATGGAATAATGGAAATATTGTTATTGAAAAATAATGGAAAGTTAATGGAAAAAAAGTTATTCCCACAGTCTTATAGTTTACTCTGATTACTTTTATTACAAGGAGAATAGTACATTATAATGAAGAAATGCTGGCTCAAACTTAAGTGTCACCAAAAATGGGACATACTGGCATTCTAATGTATAAGTGTTAAGGGTTTGGTCATTCTTGATATAAACAAACTGCAGTCTCAGCTTTCAAGGAACTCATTCTAGTGAGGTCACAGTAAAAAGCAATTAAAGCAGAGTATATCAAGTGATGTGACAGAGATAGGAAAGGGAAGTAGGATAACTTTCTTAACTTCCATTTCTTGTTTGGGAAACTATTCGATGGCTGTGCTTGTCACTATCACCAAGCTAGAAAATATTTTTTAAAAAAACAGATTTAGAAAAGGTGATGATGTTTGTGACACACTGAGTTTAGCTGTGTGTGGCCACCAAGGCAGACATATACGCGCATGCACTCAAGACCCCTGGTGAACAGGGAAGCAGCACGGACGTCATGACTTATTTAGGAGTCCTGAGAGATAGGCGGTAACGAATCACAGGGTGGAAGAGACAGCTGGGTAGAGTGAAGCTAAGGAAGACCGAGAGCACTACATGAAGGGCAGAGAGAGGAGATGACGAAGATAACTGAGGAGTGGTCAGAGTGACGAGGGAAACAAGAAGAGAGGTGCCACAGAAGCCAAAGAAAAAGCAAATTTCAAGAAATGCAAACGTGATCAGAGATGAAGTAGGTTAAGAAATGAAAAAGGGGCCTCCACATCTGACGATTATTAACTCTGTGGTAACTTGAATAGTGTAGTTTCAAGGAAATTATTTAGCTCAAAGTCAGATCGCAGGGTTTAAAAACTAAACATATACTGAGGAAACTGAGAAAATATAGATGATTTTTCAGGGAACTTCTTCATGAAAAGAGGCAAGGAGTAAGGAACTAGCTAGGAAAGGATGGGAGTAGAAGGAATGCCCTCGGAGAAAAAGGCACACTCTGCCCACAGAGATAGGTAGAGGTTAAGAGTGAACACCAGATAGTTTCCTGTATGGGGCAAGAGGCTGAAGTTCTACCAGAGAGCCTTTGCTGCCCTTCTGAAATAGAAGACCAGGAATGAGGCAGACATTCATGAAGGACAAACTGCAAGTTGAAGAAATTCTTAATCGCAAATCCTCTTATGGTTCTAATGTCAATCAATCCGACTACGGGAACAATTACTGCAATGGGTAAAAGCATTCTGTGTAGTCCCTATTCTTACATAATGAATGGCATCATTATATAATCTGATGAAAGGCAATCAGAAATAAGCATGACTTTTTTTTCATGGTTTCAGAAGGAACATCAAGAGATTTCATCACAAGCTGGCAACTGATTAAATGGGCCCACTTGGGGCAACTCTTCAAAGTTGAGTCACCATGTCAAAGAGACTAGTCTTCAAGTATTTCAGGTCTTAAGATAGAATCTTCACTACATACCCAAAGACGATCAGAACTTCTGAGATCAACCATGGTAATAAAAATCACTTAACAACTAAACCAGAGTTTACTAATTTAAAATAGAGCTATTGGGACTTCCCTGGTGGCGCAGTGATTAAGAATCCACCTGCCAATTCAGGGGACACGGGTTCGATCCCCGGTCCGGGAAGATCCCATATGCCACAGAGCAGCTAAGCCAGTGTGCCACCGCTACTGAGCCTGCACTCTAGAGCCCGCGAACCACAACTACTGAAACCCGCACACCCCAGAGCCCGCACGCCTCAACTACTGAAGCCCGCATGCTCTAGGGCCTGCGTGCTGCAAATACTGAGCCCAAGTGCTGCAACTACTGAAGCCCACGCGCCTAGAGCCCGTGCTCTGCAACCACAGAAGCCACCACAACAAGAAGCCCGTGCACCGCAATGAAGAGTAGCCCCCGCTCGCCGCAATTAGAGAAAGCCCGCGCGCAGCAATGAAGACCCGATGCAGTCAAAAAAATAAATAAATTTTAAAATTAAAAAAAATAAAATAGAGCTATCACTTTCCAAAAATTTCCATTAAATTCACATGCCCCATTCAAGACACCTACCTTTCTGCTATCAGAGTACCTAAGAAGCTAAATTATTAATGAGGAGGTTATTTAGCGAGCATAAACTCAGAACAAGGAAAGTAGACATGGCAGGAAAGAGACACATCCCCTGAGCTACAGAAAAGCAAGATGAAGTATCATTAGCCTGCCTCTACAGTGACAGGACTCCTCACAACCCCAGATCCAGTGTCTCTTGTTAATAGTGAACCCACTTTCCATGTGAACCACTTCCATCCTTAAATGTGTTTAGGACCCAGAAAAGCTGCTGTTCCAGTTCACCCATATGTTAATTTAAATGGGCCATATCTCAAGAGTCCTAAGGGCACCTCACTCTCCCCAGCCTACAGATTGTCTTTACCAAAAACCTTTAGAAACACAACTTCGAGGACCACAAAGAAATGGGAATAGGAAAAAGGTGGAGGGGAAGAGGGGCAGACACAAAGAAATCAGGGCATTTTTCTTCCGATGTATTCATTAGGCTTTAAAATTATTCCAGGTCAAAAGAACACTGTAGAAATTACACTGGAATGGTTCAGAGACTAAGAAACTTACCCACTGGTTTTCAAAGGAATGATGAGTAAAGAAAAAACCACTCTTT
>NW_006797390.1:7075751-7078364 GCF_000442215.2 Lipotes vexillifer
ACTCTTTCCTATTCTTCTCACTTATACTGACCATGAAAATGAAATATACTAGAATTCATCAGCATGTCTATGAAATTGGCCCTACAGTATCCAGAGTCACTCTCTGAACTGCCACCCCTGTCATAGCTGTTCAAAATTAACAAAGAACTCTTTAAATCAAATCAGACTGAAGTTTACAATCCCTTCCTCGTTCATCTCAAACGCGTCTCCGAGTTTTAAAGAACGACAGCACGTGAATTACCTCCCAGAGCCAAGTAAGTGTTCTGCACAGTCAACGCTCTAGAAACGCCTGTCAAAAGCGGCCCATGGAAACTGATACCTGAGACTTGACACGCCTTGTTCTCTTCGGCAGAATGTTCACTCTTGTGCCCGGCTCTGGGGGAGTTTGGACATCAGTGCCAAGAACCTCAGGCTCCACTTTTTCCTTAAGATCTAAATTAGGCATTTGTACACCCTAAAGAATTGAGAGCACAGGAAGAGGGCAGATTCACTTATAAGAAATCAGATTTGAGAATAAGGAGAAAAATAATAAATTTCTAAAAAAATCCCTAAAACTACATGAAACCAGATGACAATTCTCCCACCAAACTGATCTACAGATTCAAGACAATCCCTATCAAAATCCTAGCAGGCTTTTGTTGTAGAAATTGAGAAGTGGATCCCAAAATTTATGTGGAAATGCAAATTGTTTGGAAATTTTGAAAAAAGAACCAAGCTGGAGGACTTACACTACCAGATATCTAAACTTACTACAAAGCTATGGTACCCAAGACAGCATAGTATTGGTGTTAGGGTAAAACATACAGAGCAAACAAAGAACAAAATAGACTAGAAATAAACCCACATATTTATAGTCAACTGATTCTCAACAAAGGTGCCAAGGTAAATCACCTTGGTAAGGTAAATGGGAGAAGGGTAGTCTTTTAACAAATGGTGCTGGAACAATTGGATATTCCTATACCCCCTCTCCGCTGCCCCCAAAATGAACTTATACCTTTAACTCAGACTATACACAAAAAAACGACTCAAAATGGGTCACAGACCTAAACATAAAAGCTAAAACTATAAAAAAACAAACACCTTGGCCTTAGGTGAAGAAAAGATTTTCTTAGATATGATAACAGAAGCACAATCCATAAAAAGGGAGAAAATCAATAGATTACTCTTCAAATAGACACCATTATAAAAATGAAAAGACAAACCACAAACTAAAGGAAAATATTTGTAAAATCATACATCTGTTAAAGGACTTATAACCAGACTATTTAGCAAAATCTTAAAACAAGTATAAAATGACTGACAACCCAATAAAAAAAAGATTTGAGTAGACAGTTCATCAAGGAAGATATACAAATGGCTAATATACACATGAAAAGATACACAACACCATTAGTCATTAGGGAAATAAAATTAAAACCACAATGAGATACCACTATACACCCACCAGAATGGCTGTAAGCAAAAAAACTGACAATACCAAGTGTTGGCAAAGATGTGCAGAAACTGGAAGCCTCTACATTACTGGCGGGAATGTAAAATGTTTCAGCCACTTTGGAATACAGTTTGGCAGTTTCTTAAAAATTAAACATAAACTTACCGTATAACCCAGCAATTCCACTCCTAGGTATCTACCCAAGAGAAATGAAAACGTATGTCCACACAAAGACTAGTACATGAATATTCATAGCATTATTCATAACAGCCATAAACTGGAAACAATCCAAATGTCCATAAGTGATAAATGAATAAACAAATGTGGTATATCCATACAACAGAATATTATTCAGCCATAAAGAGGAATGAAGTACGAATACTAAAACATACATGAACCTTAAAAACATTAGGCTAAGTGAAAAAAGCCATACACAAAATCATACTGTATGATTCCATGTATGTGAAATTTCTAGAAAAGGCAAAACTACAGAGCCAGAGAGCAGATCAGGAGTTGTCCAGGTCTGAGGGTAGAAGAACCAGCTATAAACAAACACAAAGGAAATTTTGGGGCTGATGGAAGTGTTCTAAAACTGGATGGTGATGATAGTTGCATAAATGTATAATTTACTAAAGCTTATTGACTGTGTACCTACAATGGGTGAATTCTGTAGTATGTAAATTATACCTCAATAAAGCTGTTCAAAAAAAAAATACATGACACCAAGTGGAGGAATTTTTTTAAAAGCGTTAAGTCTTGCATAAGCTTACACACTTTAATAAGAAAACTTTCTTCATTCCCATTAGCCTTTATCTTGTAAACCACCAAAAATTGCTGTGATTTTTAAACTACACCTTGCTCCCCCCAAATTTCAGTACCTGGTGAAATCATAGCCAATTGCTATCTTGTTATAGTAAACAATCTAAAGTTTATAAATGGCAGAGTGGATTTATCCACTCCTAAAAAAAGTGATGCATCTCACCATAAGGCTGACACCAGACTGGAAAAGCTCATATGGGTAGAGAATTCTTTCATAATGTGACTTCAAAAGAGACCCAGTTCCTTTTCCTGGCAGATATCCCAAGCGGCTACCCACTTTAGACCATTTCTTCTCTTTGGTGACCATTTCAAAACCACCTTTGCTGGCAACAATCTGAAAAGAAAGTAAAAATTATTTAGGG
>NW_006797390.1:7078374-7099138 GCF_000442215.2 Lipotes vexillifer
TCTTGTCTGCTAAATGGAAAAATTATTCTGGGCCTAGATTTTAAATTTCCTTTCAAGAAATATGTGACAAAATTGAAACTCACCAACATTTAAAATATGGAAAAGAGACAATAACTTTTGGAAGTTTTAAACTCTATTACCTGCCACTGTGCGTACCTTCAATGAACCAAGCATTCAAAAATAATGAATTTATGCTTTGCACACTATGCACCTTGAGAAAATTAAATACATATATGTACTCTATATCCACATGGAATTCAAAATATAAATAAAAATTAAAAACAGACCAAGTATAGACATGTGAATGTTATTATATAATATAAAGTGAATGTAAATCCCAATACTAGAAAATATAGCAACTAACTTACAGGATTTAACAAAAATGTGAAACAAACAGTGGATTCAGAGGATATTTTGAAAAAGAGGCTATAATTTTTCAAAAAGAGAAAGGTTTTACACAGAATATTATAAAGAAATGATGGGGAAAAATAAATTCCGAAGATGTACTAGAACATAGCACAGAATGTATTAAGGTAGGAAGTAATGGGATAAATTGGCCAATTTTTGCTGAATGCTCACATCAAACCAGCCACAGTATAGAACAGACATGTACCAAGGCCCCCATCTTCCAGAAACTGATATGTACATCTCTCACACTCTAAAATATAGGCAGTTTTCAGTTTCACTGATGACAGAATAAAGAGTGTGATTAAGTTATTTGAATTCAAAAAAATTTTCCTCTTTGAGTGTACACTACTGTATTCTACTATATCAAAAAGTTAAGAGAAAAATTAAACAGAATTACCATATGACCCAGCAATTCCACCTCTAGGGAGATAGCCAAAAGAACTGACAGCAGGGATTCAAACAGTACTTGCATACCAGTGTTCACAGGAGCATTATTCACAATAGCCAAAAGGTAGAAACAACCCAAATATCCATCAAGAGATGAATGGATTAAAAAAATGTGGTAAAGGCATACATGGAATATTATTCAGCCTTAAAAATGGATGAAACTCTGATACATGTGACAACATGGATGAACCCTGAAAACATTATGCTAAGTGAAATAACACAAACACAAAAAGATGAATATTGTATGATCCCATTTAAATGAGATAACCTAGCATAAGTAAATTCATAGAAAGTATGATAAAGGTTTTACCAGGTGCTACAGGGAGGGGAAAGTTCTGGAAATGGGCAGTAGTGATGGTTGTACAACACTTTGAAAATACCTAAGGCCATAAGATTGTACACTGAAAAGCAGTAAACAGTTATGTATGTTTCACAATTTTTTTTTTAAGGAGCCAGATTACCAGAGTTCAAATCCCAGCTCTGCTAACTCAGTAGTTGTATGACCTTGGGTAAGTTACATAATTTGCATCTCAGACGCCTCACCATTATTAAAAGAGTAATAATAACAATATCTATTCCTTATTATGAGGCTGCTGTGAAGACAGATGAAATAAAACATGAAAAGCACCAGAACAGGGACTTCCCTGGTGGTGCAGTGGTTAAGACTCCACGCTCCCAATGCAGGGGGCCCGGGTTCGATTCCTGGTCGGGGAACTAGATCCCACATGCACGCCGCAACTAAGAGTTCGCATGCCGCGACAAAGATTCCACGTGCAGCAACGAAGATCCCGTGTGCAGCAACTAAGACACAGCGCAGCCAAAATGAATGAATGAATGGATGTCACCGGGACACAGTAAACACTGTATCAATGTTGGCTGTATCATAAATGTCTGTGTGGGGGGCAGGTTGGGGGTGGGGGAGAGAATATACATGCTATAAATAAGTAAAGGACACGTTTTCTACTCTTGTGCTTAGGATTTTATTATAGCAAAGATGAAACTACAGCCAAAGAAAAATTCTCCTCTAGTGAAGTATCTGAAAGCTTGATAGAAACACAGAAGTTCATGTGCACAGGAGTGGAACCCATCTTCAATTCTTTAGCTTTTCTTATTACATCCTCAAAGAAGCTCCCTCTGTTAATGAGAGCCAACCACGGAAAAATCATGTAGAGAAAAAAATTTATTTTTCAGGGCTTCCCTGGTGGCGCAGTGGTTGGGAGTCCGCCTGCCGATGCAGGGGACACGGGTTCGTGCCCCAGTCCGGGAGGATCCCACATGCCGCGGAGCGGCTGGGCCCGTGAGCCATGGCCGCTGAGCCTGCGCGTCCGGAGCCTGTGCTCCACAGTGGGAGAGGCCACAGCAGTGAGAGGCCCACGTACCGCAAAAAAAAAAAAAAGAAAAAAAAATTTATTTTTCAAATTTTGTAGTGTAGAGGAAGACACATGAAGGGTGGTTTGGATAGAGGGCTGTCTAGAAGCAGATGGATGAGTGAGAATGCCTTTCATTCATAGCTTCCCAGGGTCTCTACTCTGTCAGCTACTGTTCTAGGTGCTGGAGATACAGCTATGAATAAAATGAAGATCTCTGCCCTGTTGGAGCTTACAGCCTAGTGGAAGACTAAACATAACATGTCAATTTTGAAGTGACAAACGCTGTGAAAAAAATTTTAAAGGGTAATTTAAAAGCCTCCCAAGTAGGAGAATGAGGGTAAACTGAAGCATCAAACAGTCACAAAAAGCCTCATTATATGAAGGCGAAACTTGAGCAAAGACTTGAAGGAGGTGAAGCAGGTACCCAAGCAGACACACAGGGCAGGGAACAGCCAGAGTAAAGGCCCACATGAGAAGCCTGCCTGGCATGTTGAGGAGCAATAAGGAAACCACTGTGGCTGAAGCAAGTGGGGAGAAGCAGCAAAAGTCTGAGAGAGGAAACAGAAGCCCTCTCAGTCATCTGTATTTCCCAACACAATTACATAATAATCTGCTTCCGTCAGTAATGACATAGCTGCACGGATCCAGTCACGCTTCCCACCCAGCTCTGACCATTTCTGGCACACAGCTGTGACAATGGCAGCACCATAATCGGGGATGGCCAAGAGTAAGACAACACTAACAAAGAAATCAAAGCCAGGACTTCGGCTTCATGTTTAGATACTCTATGACAATCTAACCGGGCCTAATACTATAAAAACACACAAAACCTTAACACTTGCTTTTCTTCAGCTGAGAGATACAAGGATTACCATGCATAATTTCAAAATATAAACCATTTATTCCCAACATTTGCCATGCACTATATCACAGCACTGTCATTAGAAAAACATCACATGACCCATGCCCTATAAAGAAATACACGGCATGCACTTAAACTAAACACAATGAAGACAGCCCCTTAATTAAAACTTAACAAAAGAGTAATGCCACTCAAGGCCAAAATTTCAGTCCAATGAAAACCTAAGTCCAGTTAGCAAGAGACAATTTTAACAGACAAAAAACAGCAGCAGTCTTCTACTTAAAAGCTCCCTCTCAAAGCTCCACTAAAAAGGAAGGGACAAAAAGGCATACTCCCAAGAGGACAAAAAGACCAAGAGAAAAGCAGATGTAGGAATGATAATCTGGCAAGCAAAAACAAAAAACAGACAAAAAAGCCCCAAGCATTTGCAACAGAAGAAAGCTAAAGAGAAGCTTTCGCAACATAGAACCTGGAAAGGCTTAAGAAATGGAAGCAGCAGTACCTTTAACATTAAATTTAAAAAGAACAGTGTTGACTGAAAACCTGTATAAAAGCAATCAGACCTCCCCCAGTTAGCACGCCAGGCAACCATCCCTCTCCAGAAGACTGGAGATTTACTCTCAGGAGAGTTTGAAAAGAAGGGACTCTTAACCTAAGAAAGAAACAGGTAAGTAAAGTAGAGGATCGGTCCAACAGTCTCACATCCAACCAATGAGAGTTCAAAAAGAGAGAAAAAGTAAGTGGAAGAAACTGTCCAAGAGTTAACACGAGAAAAGTTACAAGAACTCAAAGAGGTGAGTTCAGATTAAAAAGGTCATCAAGTGCAATAAACCTATTCAATGAAAATTAACACACACCAGCACATATCCACTGTGAAATCTCAAAACACTGGGAATAAAGATTAGACCCTGTGTCTTCAAGAAAAAGTCACAAGAATTAATATAGCATCATTCTTCTCAACAGCAACACTGAAAGCTAGAAGGCCATGAAGTAAAGCTTTCAAAATACAATTCTGAAGTGAAATGATTTGCAATCTAGACTTCTAAACCCACCCAACTACCAATAAAGTTTAAGAGTAGAACACTTTCAGACAAGCAAAAAATTTACATTCCATTTTTCTTCTTGCTCATCAAACTAGCAGAAGAAATGTTTTACTAAAGTAGGAATAAACCAAGTAATAGGAAGACTTAAAACAAGGAGAAAGACAAAGGGAATTCCCAGAATTATCAACAGTGAAAGAAGTTCTAAGCTGAGAGCTGACCTTAAAAAAAAAAAAAAAAAAACTAGTCTGGACTCTGGAGCAGGAAAGAGAACTCCAGAGGAAGGGATCCAAGAAGGAAAGGAAACTGGCAGATTTTCTGATGGGTGAGAGCATTCTGAGAGATTTATACTTCTGGAAAATCTGAAAATAAAGTTTTAATAGTCACAAAGAAAACTTACAAAATGAAAAAAGGCAACGGGACTATTAAGTCCAAGGAAAATAAAAACTGGTAACATAATTACAGCACCCTATTAACATGAGACATAATCATAGCACACCATTAGGCACAGGTACAAATAAATTTGTATTTATACAGTCACAGCAATAATTTCTGATTAATAAAAAATTGACCTAACTACACTATAAGGGAATAGGGGATCTGAAGTACATAAGAATTTAATTTTTATACCCATTGTCAATCTCTAGTAGTAGGCAATCAGTACGTATATGATATTTACACTTAAAAATGAAGAAAGAGCATAATGAGCATGTTTTTTGGAAATATGGAGATCAAAATCAAACAGCTAAAAAAAATGGAAGTGATTAGCTCTAAGGAGTAGTAAAGAGAGTGGAGAGATGAAGAAGGGAGAATGCTGGTTTTTATTTTAAGCTTTATTATTTTTTTTAATGTATTACTTTGACAAAAATTTCTTTTAAAAATGGCTAGAATAAGGGCTTCCCTGGTGGCGCAGTGGTTGAGAGTCCGCCTGCCAATGCAGGGGACACGGGTTCGTGCCCGGGTCTGGGAAGATCCCACGTGCCGCGGAGCGGCTGGGCCCGTGAGCCATGGCCGCTGAGCCTGCGCATCCGGAGCCTGTGCTCCGCAATGTGAGAGGCCACAAAAGTGAGAGGCCCGCGTACCACAAAAAAAAAAAAATGAAATTAGAACACTTCCTAACACCATACACAAAAATAAACTCAAAATGGATTAAATCAAGAGATGCTCATCAGCTATGAGCCAAAAATAATGTTTTTTCAAAGTAAAGGGCATACCTAACAACCTAACAATATCAGAACTCTCAGTATTTTGTGCAGTTTTCAGCCTGAGCCTCTTGCTAGAAAGTAAAATGTCCCTAAGCCATTCACCAGTGACGGAGGGCAAAACAGCAGTCACCTTTGGGGAGAAGTACTGACTGGGAGGGAGAGGAAGGGGCCCATGAGAGTGCTGTAGGCGCTCAGTGGTGCTTACACAAGGGTACACATACAGAAAGATCTACCCAGCTGGACATTTAAGACCTGTGTATCCCACTCTACTTTAAGCCTCAAGATAAAGAAAAAAGTTCATGCGGTGAGAAGCAGCAATCTCACTATGACATTTAGGGAACAAAAGTATTATAAAGTATAAACAAAATAACTACAAATGTCTGCCTTTCAGCTTTAAATCTCAGATTTATAAGCATTCTCAAGGTTAGGGGAAAGAGATGTCCATGGGCACTTAAAGACGAGCCTCCAATAAACCCCAGGACAATCAAACTTAACCTCTAATCACAACAGATTTGCTGATCAATATATACTTTATAAGCAGTAGTCCCTCTCTGCACAAAAAGGAATTGGGTTTCTCAAAATGGAGTTAAACAGTCCAGATGGCAAATGTTACACAGAGTTATAAACAACTAGGTATTCAGATTAGGTTACTTCTAAAGCCTCTTCCTAATTTTGAAATGCTGTAACTCTGTAAAACCAAGAATGCAATCTACCATCAGTATAACCGAATGTTTACCTCTTAATTGGGAAATTAATGATACAGGAACAGCTTCAATCTAATAGATTGTCTGCTTATATATTTATTCTATCAAATTCCCTAGGGTATTATAAAACTAAGGTACATGGCATGAGTTTTGGTTGAAGATTACCACAACACTATTGATATTAATAAATAACTTTTGAAAATATTTTTGTATTTTATTTAAGCTGCATAAATCAAACCAAACATATTCAGAACCTTAAACAGCATCACATAATAAAAATTAGTAGGGCTTCCCTGGTGGCGCAGTGGTTAAGAATCCACCTGCCAGGGCTCCCCTGGTGGCACAGTGGTTGAGAGTCCGCCTGCCGATGCAGGGGACGTGGGTTCGTGCCCCGGTCCAGGAAGATCCCACATGCTGCGGAGCGGCTGGGCCGGTGAGCCATGGCCACTAAGCCAGCGCATCCGGAGCCTGTGCTCCGCAGCAGGAGAGGCCACAGCAGTGAGCGGCCTGCGTACCACAAAAAAAAAAAAAGATGCAGGGGACACGGGTTGAAGCCCTGGTCCGTGAAGATCCCACATGCCGCGGAGCAACTAAGCCCACGAGCCACAACTACTCAAGCCCGCGCGCCTAGAGCCCGTGCTCCACAAGAGAAGCCACCGCAATGAGGAGCCCACGCACCACAATGAAGAGTAGCCCCCACTTGCAGCAATTAGAGAAAAGCCCACGCGCAGCAATGAAGACCCAATGCAGCCAAAAAAAAAAAAAAAATGTTAGTAGGTAAGTTTTCACTGAATAGAAATGTCAAAAAAGAGAATTCTCAAAACAAATTTTTTATCCTAATGGTTTCCCACAAGACAAAAGCCTATCCCTCAAATTCACTATAATTTGCCCATTGGTATCATAGTTTGTTTGTTTGTTTGTTTGTTTTTTCGGTACGCGGGGCTCTCACCGCCGTGACCTCTTCCCATTGCGGAGCACAGGCTCCGGACGCACAGGCTCAGCGGCCATGGCTCACGGGCCCAGCCGCTCCGCGGCATGTGGGATCCTCCCGGACCGGGTCACGAATCCGTGTCCCCTGCATCGCCAGGCGGACTCTCAACCACTACGCCACCAGGGAAGCCCCAGTATCATAGTTTTTTTTATACAACTGCATGAGATGATTTTCACAGTCCTTAATTACTGATTACCTTACTGATAAAATAAGCCTATCACTGCTATTTTAGCATAAGACTATACTTTCCAAAATGCTTAGTACTACGTAAAAGAAAAATTCTACAGAATTCTGACCTGACATTAATTTTTAAATGTATCATAAAAAATAATTTAAATATAATTATTCTAGCGTTTGTTTTTCCTTGAAAGTGGAAGCTTCCTAAAGTGAGAATAAATTTTTACTTCAAAACAGCCTATCAATCATAGCATATGAAAGGCCACAAAAATAAGTTGTTTTGGAACATCCCTGGTAGCACAGTGGTTAAGAATCTGCCTGCCAATGCAAGGTACACGGGTTTGAGCCCCGGTCCAGGAAGATCCCACGTGTCGCGGAGCAACTAAGCCCGTGTGCCACAACTACTGAGCCTGCGCTCTAGAGCCCGTGCGCCACAACTACTGAAGCCTGTGCTCTAGAGCCCACAAGCTACAACTACTGAGCCTGCAAGGTACAACTACTGAAGCCCGCACACCTAGAGCCCATGCTCCGCAACAAGAGAAGCCACCGCAATGAGAAGCCCGTGCACCGCGACGAAGAGTAGCCCCCGCTCGCCGCAACTAGAGAAAGCCCATGCACAGCAACAAAGACCCAACGGAGCCATAAATAAATAAATACGTACATAAAAGATAAAGTGTTTTGCAAAATTCCACAGGTAATCAAGCTATCTTCATTCACAAGTCAGAGCGGTCATAGATTTTTCTTATTGTATTAACAAAATATGCTGTCAAGGTAATCGTTACAAACCCTGTTGCAGGTCAGTTAGTTTTTTTCACATTAGGAAAAGTAACATTACAAAGTTAATATTCATCCTACTGGATAATGCTGCCCTCAGTTAACCACTAACACTACTTACAGGTATTAATACAACTGGTATGTACCACACATGAGAATGCTGAGTGACATTAATCTCTTTAATATACCAAATTTTCAATTAAGAAGCAGAAAAAAAGCTGACAAGCTCAATATAGGACATTGTTCATTTCATACAAAATAATATTAGGATGTCTGTGTCATTTCTTTTGCATACTGTGTAAACAGAACCTACTAATCTGAGTAGCTATTAAATATTAATCTCATAACTATAAAATAGATTTTAAAAGTAACTTGGAAATCTATCATTTCCATTTACTCATGCTTGCATTTCATTGTCAAACAAATCCTACATAGCAAGCGATGTTTTCCATCAAGTATATCTGAAATTCCTAATTTCATAAATTCACTAGCCCCTGTTCAATTTCTTAACAAAGTACAAGCCTCACCTTGCTTAAAGCATAGAGATCCAGAATTTTTCTCTCCACCACAGGGATCTTGAGGGTAGACCCCTGAAGCTCCCAAAATTTTGCTAGTTGATCCAAGAAGTCCAATCTCACTCTGGTCATTGCCTAAGATTATTAAAATACAGAAATGAGAGACAGGAATTAAGTTTTGGTGAAAGTAAATGAGTTTTACTTAACAAAGGTACTCATTTCTTTAAAGAAATCCAGACTTCTCATTACTTAGTCCAACCTTATAAGTCAATAAAAAAGCAAAATACTTCCATTAAACTTTACTAAGACAAAAAAGTTACTCTAATATATGTGAAAAGTTCTAATATTATCAACCAAAGCAAATGTTTGTAAAAGTTAACTTCAAGCTAATCAGAAAATTTAGTAATCGAATTATTTTTTCTAAGCATTCTAAACCTGTCATTTCATCTAGAGATAATATGCATACTTCAAGTACACCAACTCTCCACCTCACTGATATTAAGATCCTCCATCAAGTATGTTAATAAGAGACTAAAGGGAAAAAAAAGGTATTAAAATCTCAAAAAATAAATGTTTTAGGAGCAGCAAGGAAAAAAAACAAACTCAGCATGACACATTAAGCCCTGTCTAAGATTTCTCTTTTGTACTCTGGAAGTTTTTCACCACATTGAAGAATCTTCTGAAAATCTCAGAAACAGGAAGAACAACTATCTCAACAGATTTCAACTTAGAAGTTTAAGAGACGTTCAAAATGTTTAAAGGGAGATCTTAATAAATCAGATTAAGAGTCCTAGAAAAGTTCTGTTAGAGCAAAAATCCAAACAAACATACAAAAAACACCTTGGAAAACTAGGTTTTTTTAATAGAAGAATTTTTAAAACTGTTTTCCAAAGATACAGAATCTTCCAACATTAACAAAAGAAAAGTTTATTAGAATAATTAGCACTGAACAAAGTAGAATTTAAGAATTCCAGTTCTCTAAAGCTAAATACTGGATATTTCCACCATGAAAAACATGGCTAGAGATAGTGTCCCACAATCCCAGTTAAGCAGAAAAAACTGTAATAACTACTATAAACAATTTTTTTTAATTGGAAACTTCCTTCCATTCAGTACCAATTAACATTAATTTTGAGCCCTGGTACATGAGCTTCTTAAAGTTCTCTACCTGGAGTCCTGATATAAAGAATAGATCAGGAGACAGAAACGGTGATGTAACAACACTCACCTCAAGTTCATTCAGACGCTGGACTCTGGGAGTAAAACGGAAGCTTTTTACTTCACATGCAAATGGAGGCTGCCAATCCTAAATAGAAAAAATTTCTTCACCATATTGGTTAATAAGCAAGGAATGCACTATTCATTCCCTTAATTTAAGGGGTGAGTTGCCACAAATCATGATGACAACAGATCAACTTACAAGTCTTCTTTAGTTAGAGATTGAAAGAATAGTATTTTTTGATAAAATAATTTATTATTACTTATCTCTAACATTCTAATACTAAGCTTATTTTATCAATTTTCTCCTCAAATCTCACAGTCCCATTATTTATATCTGACAATTACACTTTCCCCAATTGCTCAAGTGGAATGCAATAAGCTCATCTCAATACAGCATCTAGTAAACATCCAAGTTTATCAAAATAAAAAGAAAATAGAATTTGAAAGAAACAAAAAAAGGTAAAATTAAAGACCAAAAGGTAATGTTTTAAAAGTACTTATGTAATTGGACAATGTGCTTTTTCATTCATGTGGAATGTGACACAGCACTTTAAAGTCTATGTTATATAAATGTTTTGTTCAAAGCCCAGCTTCTGGGCACCCCAATTTTTTTTTTAATATTAAAATTTTAAGAAAATTACCAAACCCACAGAACAAGGACAATTTCCAGGTTGGAGATGTGGTATAACTGAAATGAGACAGCACATTTCAAGTAGAGTTCCAGAGACCATAGTTTGATTTAGCCTAAATAGTAATCTATTTAAAAATGTGAAAAGTAGTAAAAAATTTTTATCTTACCTTGGATACTAAAGAAATCCACCAACACTGAAATTAAATTCTGCTTGTAAAAAACATTTATTTTCAATAATAATATTGTGACGCAAAGAGAAGGTATATTATTTCAACCTTTTGTAAGTAATAAAAAGCTATACATGTATATATATATTTTTTTAACTAAAAGGAACCTTGTATAGAATTTTTAATTTATTAAAGCAACAGAATAAATGAAAATATGGTTTAGGAAAAGCCTCAGTGTTTAAGGTTTTGTCAATATCAGGTAATCTTGATAGAAAAAGAATTAAGTGAAAATAAATTTTTCATAGGAGAGTTAAGTGAACTTTGGGGAGGATGCCAATACGCGTACCACCACTCATCAAAGCAATTATTTGTTAATCCTTTGCTTGCAACTGATAGTCTATGATCTTAATCAAATTCACTGAGCATAAGGGAAGTAGCTTGCCTGAGTTTTAGAAACAGATGGATCTAGATTCAAAATCTACTTTGCCATTGCCCAAGATCACACGTCTGATAAGTTATTTAACTTATCCAGATTTGTCTCATCTGTAAAATGACCTTATTTACCTACTGAGGCTTCAAAGAATATTAAATGAAAACATCTGTAAATGCTACGCTAGCTGCTCCTCCTCCCCCCTCCATCTAAGCTCTTTTTATTCACTGTGGTAGTTTGCACACTTCTGTGCTAGTTTGTGGTGAGAGCAGAAGCTTTTTAAAATGCAACAAGGTGTAAAAGGACTGTATTTTATTTTACTACTAGTAGACAAAACATAAAGCAAGATATCCCTTTAAGGAGCACTAAGGCATGGTTCACAAACTTTAATGTTCATTAAGAATCAAGAGAGTACTTGCTAGAAAAGCAGTTTCTAGAACTTCCATATCCCGAAACTGATTCCAGTCTGGGAATGAGGCCTAGGGATCTGCATTTTCACAAGCATCCGGTCGACCCTAGTGCAGGTGGACCAGGAACATCATCTGGAATGCACTGGACCTAACGGGTAGAGAAAAAAACCTTTGACCCTGAGCAAACCCTCAACCTCTTGGGGCACTAATCCCCGCAAAACAAATAGTAGTATCATCTTTCCTCGCCGTAAAGACAGGATCCTAACTAACCTAGAGGCAAACCCAGTTATGTGCAATAACTGCGATTCTTATGTTTTTAAGATTTCAGCGTTTTCTTCCACCTCCATTATTGACAAATTTTTTCTAAACCTCTAAATGTTTAAAATAATTGCTGCTTTTTCCTTCTCCTCCCCCGGGAAGACTTTTTATCACTGCCGCAGTAATCAGTCTGGGGTGCTTGTTTGGGGATACCACCCCAAGGGACAACTAGAGCTCAGATTACCATTTAAGAAACCTTAGCCCTAAGATGAGGCCTGCAGATACTTAGTAAATCAAGCGTCAGCAGGGCTAAGAGAAAGCAAGAGCCGACGGAACGGCAGTTTTTCCTATCGCACTGTAACGAGGATTATACGCGAGGGTAGGGCTGTCACGTCACGATACTTCAGTCACCTTACGGCCAACGAAAGGCCGAAAGCCTTTGTTACCCTTGCCCACAACCCAAGAGGGAAAGAAAAGTATCAGTTCCCAAGCTCTTGGCGGAAAGGCCCCGGGACACTACTTTCTCGCGTCCAGACGTGCCTACAGAAGACCCCAAAGAAACCAAAGTGGAAACACGGAGAAACTTAAAGTCCAGGTGTCGAGAGGCCAGGGCGAACGAACGCGAAAGGGCAGCGGACCGGGAAGTCGAGCTAAGCCGATCAGACTCCAGTACCTTGGGCGGTCGGATTTTGCAGATGCCGGTTTTCTCCGCCAGGGGCCGGATGCGGCCGATGAAGCTGAGCGGGTCTGTGAACTCCTCCCAGCTGGGCTCAAAGACCGGGCACTCCGGAGGCGGCACGAACTCCGCCGCGTAGCCCCCCGGCCCCACGGCCGCCATGGTGGCACCGGGGGCCCACGGGGAGAAGGGCTGGCTGGGGACCGGCGATAGCGCTCACGTCCCCTGACAGGGGCCGAAGCTCATCTTCTCGGGCGAGACCCGCTCAACACACGCACCCCAAAACCGCTTCCTCCTGCATTTGTTATTGTTTCCTTCGGGGCTTTTCCTCTCGGATCGGGGCTCACCGGAAGTCAGCGTGCGACCAAATCCCTCCGCCAACAGAAACAGGATCCCTCCGCAGCGACGTGTCGCCCCGCTACGCCACCTTCCTTTCCCCTCCCTCTCCCGGCAACGCAGGTCGCTCCTTGGCTCCTCGTGCGCCCACGTTCCGCGCTGCCGACGACTCCAGGCTGCACAGCCCGGCGGCCCAGCCGCCCCTCCTACTGGGCGGTGGGGGAAGCGGCCGGACCAAGCGGGGCGCTATTCCGGCGCGGAGGATGCGTAATGCGCCGAGGGCAGAGGTTATACTTCCGGCGAGCGGAGCCCCGTTCCTTTTTGTGTACAAATGGACCGGAACACAAGCGACCGGACCTCGCACGGCTGCCTGTTTCAGCCTCCGTGTCTGTCTGTTTCCAGATAACTACCTTTTCCGGCATCGCTCTTTTTTTAGTCCTTACACTGTTAGTGTCCCTTTCGAATAATCTCGTTCGGCCACTTTAATCCGCCCCATCTCCATAGCAACAAGTTCGGGTCCAGCCCACCCGCCCGAATCTTCCCGTGGGCCGGCCTTCGCCACCATCCGGAAATTGATTTCGTCCTCCGAGAAGCAACGGCTGTTGACCTTGTTTTTCCAACCGTTGAAGCCTTTCTCAGTTTTCTGTAACAGCTACGGCACCTGTTCTGGCCCTGCTTGTCGAACATCTCTGTGCCGGCGGGCATAGACGCTTCCTCCAAGTTGCTGAGAATGACGCAGAAAGTACTAAAGAAACCGTGAAACGGTAGTTCTTGTATTATCTATTGGAAGGAAGACTTACTTCCCAGGGCTTGATCTCATATTCCCTGTTCAGTTTAAGCTTCCCCCAGGACCTAAATTGCCAGCTATGGCTAATGACTGCCGAATCTGTACTTGCACCTTGGACTCCACTCCAGTTACAAGCCAGTACATCTGGCTACCTACTGGACAACTCCACTTTGGTAAACTTAATGTGTCTTGAACTCATAGTTCCCCACTGTTTTTTCAGTGTTTCCAGTTTCCACGGATGACTTCATTCATCTATTCAGTTGCCTGATCCAGAAATCCAGAAATAATCCTTAACTCTTGCTCTCTCACTACCCACATACAACCCTGTGTCAAGTCTGGAGATTCTATCACCTAAAAACCTTAAATCCACCCATGTCTCCATCCAAATTATCACGATCACGATCCTAATTTAAATTCTCTCCCCCCTGGACTGTGATAACAGCTCAGTTCTTGCCCCCTGTCACATCTCTTTCCTCTCATTTATAAGGTTGCTTGGTCTAAAGTCCAGAATTCACCTCGTCGCTTTTCATCTCCAAACTCAACTCCAGGGACTTCCGTGGCAGTCCAGTGGTTAAGACTCCGTGCTCCCAATGCAGGGGACATGGGTTCTGGTCGGGAAACTAAGATCCCTGCAAGCCACATGGCAGGGCCAAAAACAAACCGAAAACCAAACAAAAAAAAACCAAACTCGACAACTCCAAACTCGTTTATTGTTTGCTGTCTTACCCCCAAGCTTCCCCTCTTATGCTTCTCCATGCAGTACACAGAAACTTTTGTGGTGACTTCAATGCACCATGCTTTCTCACCTCTGAGCCTTCACAGATAATGTTTCCCCACCCCCACAGTTTCCTATATCCCTTTTCTGGCTAAATTCCTACTCATTCTTTATCAGATGAAGTTTGAAGGCAGTTTGCAGGAGAATTCCATCTTGCTTGAGGAGGCTGGCTTTTCATTCTAGTCAAGCCTTCAACTGATTGGATGAGGCCCACCCACATTATGGGGGGCAATCTGCTGTACTTAAAAGTTCATTGATTAGATGTTAATCTCATCCAAAAAACACCCTCTGAGTTAACACATCACACACGTTAACATAAATATATTTTATGAGTAATAACAATATTTTCCAAAAGAAATTTAGTGAAAAGGGTGGCATTGGTTTACAGTTTTTGAAATTAAAAAAAAAATATTTAGCTTAGTGGCATCCAGCTAGATTCTCATATCTATTTCTGCCCTCAATCTGTTGTGATATGTTGTTTGGGTTAAAATATATGAAGAAAATCCAACACCACACAGATGTGAATGGAAAAGGGACAAGTATTTTTTTAATTTTTAGCCTTTTCAAATCATTGTAATTTCTTTGAGGCTAGCAATGCGGAATCTAAAATTTTATCAATAAACTTTTTTGTACTCTGTTGTATTAAAATGGTAGTCAACGTTTGTCCTTGAATGGACTTTTTACCCAGTCATTTTGTAACACCATGCATTGATCATTTCAAAAATGTTGGTTCGGGCTTCCCTGGTGGCGCAGTGGTTGAGAGTCCGCCTGCCAATGCAGGGTTCGTGCCCAGGTCCGGGAAGATCCCACATGCTGCAGAGTGGCCTGTGAGCCATGGCCGCTGAGCCTGTGCGTCCGGAGCCTGTGCTCCACAACGGGAGAGGCCACAACAGTGAGAGGCCCGCGTACCCCCAAAAAAAAAAAAAAAAAAAAAAAAGTTGGTTCACTGAGTTATACAGATCTTCCAAATGTTGATGCATATCATATATTATTTTTTAAATCACAAAAATATTACCATTGATCTTATCAAAAAATTAGGAAGCTGTCAAACTCATACTGACAGAAACAAGTTTTCCAAAATTACAATTTTTACTTGAAAAGCTCAAATATTCATTATCAACAAATACCATCCATTGTTTCCACTGAAGAGATGGGCTCACATTGTTCATCTTCAAGAAAATGTCTGTCAAAAACCTAGATCTAAATAACTACAGTTTGTCTATTAGGCCTTCTGGTGTTCCATGGAAAAAATGGCTAGTTTAGCTTGTGTTTTCCCTTGAGCAAACACTCCCACTTCTGTGTGCAGAAGTGCACCATGTGTACTTCCCATTTCATCACAGACTATTAAAAAAGACATGTATTAAAGAGTCAAGGTTTATTAAAATGAATCATTTTTACTGCTTCATCTGCTATTCTTAAGTAAAACTGGCTTTTTTTAAACCGTGAGTGCATGTGATGAAGACCACTTCTATAGCGTGTTGGTGCCACTGTGATGTGTGTGTGCCACAGGACCAGCAATTTCACCCACCATTGCCTTTGCACCACTGGGGCAAGTATCATTGGTGAAAAAGGAAGATAGCATCTTAGTATTAGTATGAAAATACTTTTGACTGCCAGGCCTTCAGAAAGTATCTCAGAGACCAAAGGGGTCTGGGGACAAATAGGAGTCTGTAGACCACACTTTGAGAACTGCTGGTTTATCCTATAATTTGAATTAACATAATAAAGGAGAAAGGACTGGAAAAGACCTGCTTTAAAAAGAGGAAAGAGGGACTGCCCTGGTGGCATAGTGGTTGAGAGTCCGCCTGCCGATGCAGGGGACACGGGTTTGTGCCCCGGTCTGGGAAGATCCCACATGCCGCGGAGCAGCTAAGCCCATGCGCCACAACTACTGAGCCTGCGCTCTAGAGCCCACAAGCTACAACTACTGAAGCCCGCATGCCTAGAGCCTGTGCTCCGCAACAGGAGAAGCCACCGCAATGAGAAGCCCGCGCACCGCAACGAAGAGCAGACCCCGCTCTCCGCAATTAGAGAAAGCCTGCACACAGCAACGAAGACTCAACGCAGCCAATAAATAAATAAATAACTTTTTTAAAAATAGAGGAAAGAAAAGTAAATAACCTATTAGAGCAACAGTCTCAACAACAGATCTTTGATTCTTAAATATTTAAACATTTAAGTTTTTACACTGTATATGTCACTAGGTTCTTCTAAAATGCAATAAAATGGGTTCTCTGACATACTTTAACATTACAAGGAATCAAGTGTAATAACAAACCCTTAAATTCATTTAGGCCAAAATAATGACAGTTCATTTTGTATCTGGTGGTCTATGATTGAATTCAATTATGTTCAATTCAATCAACATTTCTCTTAATATTTGGTTCCCACCCAATGCTATGTTTGATCACTTACTCCAGTGCTTCTTAATGTGTGTGAGAATGGAGTCTGGGGAAGGCATGTATATGGACCTAGCAAAACCAGACTTAGTATTTAGAAAAGAGACAAAAATTGTTATTTGTACTACAAAGTAGAGAAAGTAAAAGCCAACAGAGTCAATTAATAGGAATACATATATGATATACTTAAGACACATTTTTAAGTGGGGTTTGGAAGACAGACTCCAAGTACTTCATAGGGGACAAATCGGAATAGGAGGGAGAAATTCAATGTTTATGAACTATACAGGTTGAAAAGCTATGGCTTAAAATATCCCTTCTTCCTTTATCATGATGTTTTTTGTTTGTTTGTTTTTATTTGGCTGCTCTGGGTCTTCGCTGCTGCACACGGGATCTTCGTTGTCCCATGTCAGATCTTCATTGTGGCATGTGGGATCTTTAGCTGCAGCATGCAGGATCTAGTTCCGTGACCAGGGATCGAACCCGGACCCCCGCATTGGGAGCGTGGAGTCTTAACCCCTGGACCGCCAGAGAAGACCCTATCATGATGTTAATAAGGAAATAAGTTGACCCTCGAGCAACACAGGGACTAGGGGCACCAACCCTCCATGCAATCAAAAATCCACTATGATTTCCAGTCCACTGTGTTCATGGTTCCTCAGTATCTGCAGTTTCTCCTTATCCACAATTCCACATCCATGGATTCAACCAACCTGGGGTCATGGAGTTCTGTAGTATCTCCTATTGAAAAAAGACCCATGTATAAATGGACCCATGCAGTTCAAACCTGTGCTCTTCAAGGATCAACTGTAATCATCACTTGAAATATTGCATTAAAAAAATCTTCAGATCACGTTCCTACCAGAGCCATTGAATATGATGTAGGCCTGACACAAGCGATCTCCAAATTCTTATGAACTGCTGCTGTGCAATACTGAATTAATCCCTTCCTTTATAACTTCCTTTTCTGTATCTTAATGTTTAAATGAAAGATCACTATGTTAAAAACTCTGGGGACTTCCCTGGCAGTCTAGCGCTTAAGACTCTGCACTTCCACTGCAAGGGGCACAGGTTCGATCCCTGGTTGGGAAACTAAGATCCCACATGCCATGTGGCATGGCCAGAACAACAACAACAACAACAACTCTGATATAAATGTATTTTCTTAACCAAAGCTCCTCTATATTTCCCTTCTCTTTCTTCTCCTGGAATACTGTGCTGTACTAACTGAACTTATTATTGGCTTCACCATTGTCTTAAAATTCCACAATTTTTGAAAAAAATTTAAACCTTGACATATTCTTCATATGTAATTGATAGTTTTATTTTATCTCTTCTAAAAGACAATCAATGAAAATATTTGTACCTTAACTGAAGTCGACAGAAACTACTTGCAAATTATCACTTTTTATTGTCCTCCCTTAATTAAGGCATCAACAACTACTTTCAAATCATTCATATTTAAACACTCATATTTAATCTATGGCTACCTTCCCTCAAAGTGTCCACAGCTTATGCTTTACCCAAGATATAAGTATTAGTTACTTCACTATGATTTAATTTGTATGACCTTGAATGGATTCCTAATCACCTATCCTTTTCCACTGAGCAAATAAAGGACTGCTGTAAGGTGAGGAACATCATTGTCGATGAATTTAGCGTGGTGCCAGGCAATCTTCTATGTGCTGGATATATGGGCAATGAGCAAGAACAACAAGGAGACAAAGTATGTCTCCTCACAGAACTTAGATTCTAGCGGTGAGAAGAGACAAAATCATGAGCACTTGCAAATATATACTATTCTAGGCAGTGATGAGGTCTTTTAAAAAGTAGAGAAGGGAGGGTGTGGAGGGTGTTAACGGGGGGATGGGGTGGTCAGAGAAGGACTCAAGATTGATGACATCTGAATAGAAGCTGTGCTATAAAATATATAATGAGAACTTGCTACATGAATATCAAAGGGAGGGTTTGGAGGGTGTTAACGGGGGGATGGGGTGGTCAGAGAAGGACTCAAGATTGATGACATCTGAATAGAAGCTGTGCTATAAAATATATAATGAGAACTTGCTACATGAATATCAAAGGGAAGGAATAACATCTAACTAAGGGGATGGTATTTGCATTGGCCTTGGTAGAAATTTATGAAGATTCATGGAAAGGGTCAATCCAGATAGAAGAGTGTGGGCCAAAGCTGGAAAGTACATGCTACATTCAGGAAATAACTAGTTATTTATTATAATGGAGAAAGTGTGGTCAGACCGTGGCAGTGTTTGAGTGCCCTATTACTATCTGGATTTCATTCTCTACTCTGTGGGGAGTCACCAGAAGTTATGAGCAGGAGTATTGAGCCAGGATGGGACCTGGGACCCTTTACTGCAGTGCTTGCAGCTGAACAAACATCTTCTCCTCCAGCAACAGAGCACAAATAACTAAAAATAACTGCATGCATCTGTGGTCGGGGCAAATTATGAACAACAAGATACAAAAAGGCCAAAACCCACCTGCCACGATCCCTGCACACAGCACCACCAGGGGGGTGGGCAGACGCCCTAAGCCACCCCTCGGGCCGATCCACCGATCCATCCATACCCTCACCCCAGTTAAGGGACCATCTCACCACCCCCACTTCGGGGAGCCAGCACTTCCCAGACCGGGGATCAAACCTGTGTCCCCTGCATTGGCAGGTGGATTCTTAACCACCGTACCACCAGGGAATTCCCTGTTTCTTTTTCAAGATTGTTTTGGCTTATTCTGGGTCTTTTGCATTTCCATATGAATTTTATGATCAGCTTGTCAATTTCTGCCAAAAAAAAAAAAAAAAAGCAGCTTTTAAGGAATGGATTGGAGAAGGAAATAAAGAACCTGAGGCAAAAACACCAGTTAGAAACCTATTGAAGTAATCCAAGTTAAAGGTAATGAGACACACATGGAAATAAATAGTAAGATATAAATTTGAGAACTAGTAGGAAGATCACCATGATTTGTTTTTTAAAAAAATGCAGGTGCCAAAAGAGGGACAAAAGTACTGAGCCAAGGTGTCTGGGAAAATCTTGATGTAACTAACAGAAAATCACAAAAGGGGAAAAATAGCAGATTTAGAAGATGGCAAGTTCCTTTTAGACTTCCTTAGGTCTCAGACCAGGGAAGAGTCCCAGCTTTTCCGTACCAGTAGTGTTACCAGCCAGGGTCCTTGGATTTTTCAATCAATAGAAATTGGTAAGAGCCAGACGAGGAATTCAGGCAAGGCTTTATTGGGACTCATTCTGCAGCAGGGAGGGAGTGAAAACAAGTAACAGGTGCCCTTGCTCAACCCCGGGCCGGAAGGGTGGCTTAGGGGGTCTGCCCCCCGCCCCCCCGCGCCCGGTAGTGCTGTGTGCAGGGATCGTGGCAGGTGGGTTTTGGCCTTGTTGTATCTTCCTGTTCCTGTTTTGCCCCAACTGTGCAGGCATGCAGTTATTTTTAGATACCACAATTAGCTTTTGAACTAACATATATGATTAAAGACAGTTTCTCACACCTCTCAGGAAAAGGAGGATGTGTCTGCTACCTGATAAAAACAACATTTATATACATACTCCTCTGACTGTAGAAACTGATCCACTGGTCCTGTCTTGGCTCTACGCCATCAGGTCATTGAAGAAGAAACTATCTTCTTAAGATTCTTCACCTCCTTGAGATAAACTCGTACATTCCAATTCATAATAATCCTGTGATTATGCACAGCATTTCTGCATCATCTTTCATGAAAACAAAGTAGTTGAGAAAGCCTAAACGGGGAGTCCTAAAGTGCGCCAGAACTAGGGCGTTGGACCCCAAACATCAACACCACTAGTAACCGGGAGGCGCTGGGTTGCTCCCGTGCCACCTCCTCCATCCAGAGCTGTGTACAGAAAGAAAACTACATTTCCCGGCCACCTCTGCGGGGCAAGGCGCGCGAGGGAGGGCGGGAATGGGGCGGGCCTCTGTGTGAACAGCTTTTCTATTGGTGCGCAATCCAGAGAGCCGTGTAAACTAGTGGGCGATTGGGTGGGCTCTTGCACGTTCCGTGGCGCCGCGACGCCCGGTGGTTTGACTTGCTTTTCGGTTGGGCTCTCGGCGTCTGCGGCTCTGGGCGGCGTGAGTAGAGTTCCGGGTTTCGGAAGCGGGGCAGGGAAGGTGTCTGGGGGGGAAAAGGCAGGTTG
>NW_006797390.1:7099376-7112717 GCF_000442215.2 Lipotes vexillifer
GGAAGGCGGGTTGCGGGGAAGTAACTGCGGGAGGAGTGCGAAGGGGAGGGGTGTGAGTCTGAGAGGGTTCGTCGGGAGGCCGGAGGGAACCGTTAGCACCTGCCGGAGGGCTGATGGGGTGGGAGAGGGCGCTGGAGGATAGGAGGCTGTGGTCACCGGGGGTCAAGACGGGGAGAAATGGAGAAAAGAGTACGGAATGTGGGCCCCTGGAATTCCCTCACCCCCCGCCGGTCTCAGCCTCACTTTCCTCACTTGTAAAGTTGAGGGGTAATAAAAATACTAAACAGGGTTGTGGAGTAAAGAAAATAATAAATGTTCTGGTGCTAAGCAGATGTTAATTGTAAATAGATAAGCTATAAGTATATATACCTAAACAGGGGTATCACAGGGATGGATAGAAGCTGGTTGAAGCTCAGTAGTTTGTCTGTAAACAAGGGTAACGTTCTTTCGGGAGATAGAACCATGTTCCCACCTACGGGGAACGTACACCATCGTGGGAGAGGTGGTAACCACAAAGAACTCTACTGTGTTCAGTTTTAGACAGTTACAAATGGGATTCTTTTGCAGTTAGTTCATTTTTGGGTGGAGAGGCGCAGAGAAGAGATGGAGGAGGTAGTATTTGAGTTTTCGTGCGGAGATGGGATTTCATTAAGTGAAATTATGAGAGTGGAGGGAAGTTTTGGCCAGCTGGAGGGAGGCTCACGAATAAAGGCACGGAGGCAAGGTTATCAGGAAACCAAGGGCACGTTAGGGGAGTGGAGGGAAGTAAGGTAGGAGAGGTAGGTTTGGTCCTTAAATTTTAAAAGGCATGACATTTAGGCAGAGTTTGATTTAGTGCATTAGACTCTCAGGAGCCATGGATGAATGTTACGACTTATTAGAAGATGGTCCAGGAGAGGGGCGGGGTGGTAAAACAGTTAAGCCATTGTAGTAGGGTGGGTAAGAAGATGTGGAGATCCTGAGTTAACATGGCCATTGTCCAAGTATACAGGATTTTCATATGGTTGGATGAAAGGGTCAAGAAAAGGAGTAATGAAATGATGAATTTAAATTTTCAAGTCCAACACAGAGTATGGATACCAAGGGGGAAAGCAGGGGTGGGATGAATTGGGAGATTGGGATTGACATATATGCACTATTGATATTATGTAAAAAGATACCTAATGAGGACGTACTGTAGAGCACAGGGAACTCTACTCAGTGCTCTGTGGTGACCTAAATGGGAAGGAAATCCAAAAAAGAGGGGATATATGTATATGTAGAGCTGATTCACTTTGCTGTACAGTAGAAACTAACACAATATTGTAAAGCAACTATAATAAAAATAAAATTAAAATTAAAAAATAAAATTTCAAGTCCAGGTGGTTTGGAAGATGCTGAATTATTAACTAAAATATGAAAGAAGGAATATGTTTGGATGACAAAGATGCTGTATTTGGTTTGGGAAGTGTTAGCTTTGAGGTGCTAAAAAATATGTGACTTGAATGATTTTTTTTAATATTAAGGAGTTTCATAGGTCAATTTTGACCAAATCTTTGGGTTCATGACCCAGGAGTGAGCTGCTTCAGTCTGGGATTTTTTTTTTTTTTTAAGTTAAACATTTGAGGCTCCCGTGGGACATATAGGTGAAAATGTCTGTTACATAATTGGAAATTCAAGTCAGGAGATGGAAAGAGATGTCATTTATTCATTGAACAAGTACTTGTTAGTTACTCTTGGCCAGGTAGTGTTTTAGATGATAGAGGTAATCACAGAAGCAGTGGGAATAATGATGCTCCTGGAGAAGTGGATAGAGGAAATAGTAAAGAAAGTTGAAGACAGAGCCTTTTTTTTTTTTTTAATTTATTTGACTCTGCCGGGTCTTAGCTGCGACATGCGGGATCTATTTCCCTGACGAGAGATGGAACCAGGCCCCCTGCATTGGGAGCGTGGAGTCTTAACCACTGGACCACCAGGGAAGTCCCTGAAGACAGAACCTTTTGAACCAAGGGAGTAAAATTTTCATTGAAAACAGCAGTCATCTGCATTTATTGAGTGCTTAAATGTGTTGGACACGTGCTCAGCCCTTTTGTTCATTTAATCCTTACACCAACCTATGACATAATGCTATTATTATCCCCATTTTCTAATAAGTAACTGAAGTTTAGAGAGGTTAAGTAAAAACTTGCCTGAGGTCACACAGCTAACAGGGGACAGAACCTTGACTCAAACCCAAGTCTGTCTGATTTCAGAGCTCTCAGCGACAAAGCAATATTTTAAAAGGGAGGTTAACACTGTCAGGCACACAAATCCAGGAGTGACTTGTTGAATGGAGGAGGATGGGAAACAATAGACACAGCACACCAAATAAAGATAATATCAATGGCTTTGTATTTATCTTAAATTTAGCATGATGGGTCCTCTACCTTAATATCCACTTAATTTCTCTTGGTTATTAGAAACTTTTCTGCATCTCCCTCTCCTATAATTTGAGCAAAAGGATTATAAATTTGTTTTGCATGTAAATTTGTTGCAGTAAACCTTCATACTAAGGCTGTTCTTTTGTGTGCTTGTCCATCGAAATACTAAATGCCATTCTGATTTTATTTGAAAATAATAATAAGGAACAATGCCTTCATAGAATTTCAGGATTTGGAACTACTTTAAAGAATACTACATTCTAAAACATCACATTCTGGGGTGTCCCCTGGTGGTCCAGTGGCTAAGACTCCACCTTCCAATGCAGGGGGCACGGGTTCATTCCCTGGTTGGGGAACGAAGATCCCACATGCCCAGCAGTGTGGCAAAATAAATAAATAAATAAACAAAAAATAAAACATCACATTCTGATGCTGTCAGAAGCACATCTGATGTTGGTGGGGAGGGACCTGTCTGTACGTCCTGTACTTGGTTTCTGTTCCTGACCCCTCATTCTGAGTTTTTGTATATTTGACAGGTGGGAAAGGACAGCATGAACTTTACCCCGACGCAATCCCCTGTCTGCAGAAAGTAAGACATTTGCTTATTTTTGAGTTGTTGAAATAAAGAATCCAGACTTCTGTCACCTTAGTACACATTGGCTTAGGAACTAGAAGAGTTTTGGATTTGGACTATATTAGACCTCATTTCTCTAATTATGTGGAATTTAGATTAGAAACTAGGACATAGTAAATGTTAACACAAGAATACAGGCATTTTATGTGGGCCTCATACGGTGCCACTGGACCCTTGGATTACAGGGGGAAACAACCAATAGACAAACACAGGGGACTTTGGACTCTGCCTCTGTGTCAACCTGCATGGTGCCTCATCTTCATCCTCATTGCCACACTCTCGTTTGCAGAATCTCAGAAATACCTCTTAGTTTATCTATTAACCTATATCCCAGAGTTATAAGGCAATACCTTTTCAAAACATGAAACTAAGAACAGTAATATTTCTGTTGTGAGCTTTTGATGATTGAGAAAATATTTGTTCTTCATGCCAGCTGAAAGTGGATTTTAATGTCATTCCTGTACATGCTCACTTATTAAAAGTGCTGCCCATGGGCCTCCCTGGTGGCACAGTGGTTGGGAGTCCGCCTGCCGATGCAGGGGATACGGGTTTGTGCCCCGGTCCGGGAGGGTCCCACATGCCGCGGAGCGGCTGGGCCCGTGGGCCATGGCCACTGAGCTTGCGCGTCTGGCAACGGGAGAGGCCACGACAGTGAGAGGCTCACGTGTCGCAAAAAGAAAAAAAAAAAAAAAAAAGTGCTGCCCATAACCTTCATTAACTACAACTCTGGGCTTTTGGTATACAATTTTTCTACTCTGTGGTCTATTTTGTTGTTGTATAATAAATTGCAGGCAGTTAGCCAAAGTGGATTAATTCTCACATGAGGATTTCTCCACTTATGTATCATTTGTTTTCTAACTTTCATTGTTTTCAGCTTAAGTCTCTTGTTTGCTAAAAGCAAACAAACAAAAAATCCCTCTGGTCCAGCCTTTGATTAGCCTTTGATCTTGGCTGGTCTTGGTCCATGTAATTCAAGTCTTTGATGCTAGAGACTAGGGTCTGATTGGTCGTGTAGTTACTGACTAGGCTGTATTTTCTAATCCTGAATCTTTATCATGCCCTTCCTTAATAATTTTCCCACTTATATATCTACCCCTAAAAATAAACTGTTTCATTATGCATGTTCTAATCTTAAATGGCAATATCGTCTGTATATGCATCTACATACAATTTTTTTTTTTTTTTTTTGCGGTTCGCGGGCCTCTCACTGCTGTGGCCTCTCCCATTGCGGAGCACAGGCTCCGGACGCGCAGGCTCAGCGGCCATGGCTCACGGGCCCAGCCGCTCCGCGGCACGTGGAATCTTCCCGGACTGGGGCACGAACCTGCGTCCCCTGCATCGGCAGGTGGACTCTCAACCACTGCGCCACCAGGGAAGCCCTACATACATTTTTGCGTTTAATATTTGGAGAATTCATTCATATTCATACATGTATCTGTAATTCGTAGTTTCTATAACTTTAAGAATATTCCATTGTATGAATATACCATAGTTTATCCACTATCCTATCAAACAGACATTGGAAGCTTTACTGTTTTTGTTATCACAAATAATGTTATTTTGAACATTTTTGTGTTACTTTGTATGTCTGTGCGGACAAGAGAAATTGCAATTTTACTAGATTGTGCCAATTTACTGTCTGTAGTTTCACCAAATTACACTCCATCAACAGCATGTAAGTGTTCCTATTGCTGTGTGTCTTATAGTATCAAATTTTTGACTGTCACTGTCTGGTCTTACTTAGTTGATATTCCTTTTTTTTTTTTTTTAATGATTTTTTTACTCTCTAACTTGTATTTTGAATCCAGCCTTAAACCTTTAATACCTCGAAAGCAGTTCATAAGATTATTCACAAACCTGTAACATCAAACTTTCAAGATTTGTGAGCACCTTAATTATAAGCACTTTAAGGACATAAACCTGATTTTTAATTTAAGAAATTGTAACATCTCATAAATGTTCAGACAGTTTATGAACGTGTTCTTCCTAATCTTACACAGGCTGACGGCTCTCCCCAAGCAGGAGGCTGCCGGTGGCTTCAGCGGCCCCACCAGGTGGAAGGGGGTGTCTTTCTCCGATTCCGTGCAGTCAACTCCCTTGCCTTCAGTGGAGGATCGTCTGGCCGTCCTCTGCCCTTCTCAGGAGCTTCTAGAATATTACCAGAAGATGATGTCTGAGTGTGAGGCAGAAAACGAGGGCCTGTTGAAGAAGCTTGAGCTGTACAGAGAGGCCTGCGAAGGGCAGGTGAGGAGGAGCCGGCACACCCTCGTGCACTCTGCGTGAGCCCGTCCCTTGAGAAGGCCTTCGAGTGCCAGCTGGTGTCACAGTACATGTGTCAACGTCCTCTTTTTTTTTTTTTAAATTAATTAATTAATTTATTTTTGGCTAAGTTGGGTCTTTGTTGCAGTGTGTGGGCTTCTCATCACGGTGGCTTCTCTTGTTGCGGAGCACAGGCTCTAGGCTCGTGGGCTTCAGTAGTTGTGGCTCGTGGGCTCAGTAGTTGTGGCTCGTGGGCTCAGTAGTTGTGGCTCGCGGGCTCTAGAGCGCAGGCTTAGTAGTTGTGGCGCATGGGCTTAGTTGCTCCGTGGCATGTGGGATCTTCCCGGACCAGGGCTCAAACCCATGTCCCTTGCATTGGCAGGCGGATTCTTATTTGTTTGTTTGTTTTTTTGGCGGGGGGGTATGCGGGCCTCTCACTGTTGTGGCCTCTCCCGTTGCGGAGCACAGGCTCCGGACGCGCAGGCTCAGCGGCCATGGCTCACGGGCCCAGCCACTCCGCGGCATGTGGGATCATCCCGGACCGGGGCACAAACCCGTGTCCCCTGCATTAGCTGGCGGACTCTCAACCACTGCGCCACCAGGGAAGCCCGTCAGGCAGATTCTTAACCACTGCGCCACCAGCAAAGTCCTCAACATCCTCTTTTGATCCCCTCCTCCCCAGCTGAGCTCCCCACCCTCTGGGTGCCCCGTTGGATCACGATGCCCTAAAGAACTCCACCTCTAAAGTCTTCACTCTTTGTCTCAGCCTCTTGTGCACCTCTGGTTCTCTCTCCCTCACACCTGACTTTGCTTCAGTGTCGCCTCCACAGCTCCTGGCTTCTCAGTGTGCTCAGGGCAGCAGGGCAGCTTCTGGCCACTGTGTCCTGCTTCTAACCCGAAGCCCATGGGCTTCTCTCCAGTAGTCTAGTCGCTGTACTGCCTGCACGCGGCCCTGCTCATCTGCGCCCCTTGCCCGGCAGAAGCCCTCCCTGTGGCTTAACCCCATCCTCGACCACCTGTGTCCTGGAGCAGGGCTTCTCAGCCTTGGCCTTACCGACGTGAGGGCTGATGATTCTTTGTTGTAAGGACCGTCCTGTGTATGCAGGATGTGTAGCAGCATCCCAGGCCTCTACTCGCTAGATACTGGTAGCCCCAAGTTGTGACAGTCCAATATGCCCCCAGACATTGCCAGATTTCTCCTGGGGGCATGGGCAAAACCACCCCAGTTGAGAACCACTGTCCTAGAAAGGTCACAGGTCATTACAGGATAAATTCATGGTAAACAAATCATCTGTATCCTCAGTCACCACGCAGCAGTTTTCTTACCCATCACTGGTTGGCTCCCCGTCCCTGCACGTCTGTGCCCTGCCTTCACTGCTCCCCTCCGGCCCGCAGGCTCCCTCTGTCCTCAGGCAGCCTTGCTTCCCAGTTCACAGAGGGAACACCAGCTTCCTGCCCATCCACACACAGTCACCTGTGTCCGTATCCATCTCCTCCCTCTTACCGATCCAGGGACCACAGTAAGCTGAAGGATCCAGCACTTTCTCTGCTCCCCACCCCCCTTTCCTTCCTAAGAAACCCTGCTTTGCTACCTCGCCTCTTTGTGTTTTTTTTTTTTAATTTATTTTTCGGCCGTGCTGCACGGCTTTCAGGATCTCAGTTCCCCGACCAGGAATTGAACCCAGGCCATGGCGGTGAAAGCCCCAAACCTTAACTATTAGGCCATCAGGGAACTCCCCTTTGTGTTCTGTTTTTAACCTCGTGCCTGATGTTGGCTTTTCCTCCTCAGTATATGGACAGATTCAAGTCTTTCCCAACAAAAGAGAAAGGCACCCCTCTAGCTGCACCCCCAGCTACTCTCAGCGGGGAGGCGCCTTCTTTCCCAGCTACTCTTCCGGAATAGTTTGACTTCCTCACCCACTCAGCGACTCCTTGACTGCGGTTGGGTCCTGTCCTCGCTGCTCCACCTGTGGACTCCAGGACCTGTTGCCAAAATTACCTCATCTCTCTGTGCCCTTTGAGTGTTTGTCACTGTCGACGTCTCCTTTCCCAAAACTCTGCTCCCATCTTGATTCCGGTGTCATTTTTCTTTCCCAGTGTCTGTCCCCGCTCTCTGACCGGTTCTCAGTGTCCGTTAACAGCTCTCCTTCCTTAGTCTTCCCAAGTTCTTCCCGATTCCACCGTAAATGATCTCGTTTTATCCATGCACTGTAGTTCTGCCTATGGGACTGTGACATCCAGGTAACTAGTGCTGACTCGTGCTCATCCTGAGCTCCAGGGTGTTGTGTCTGTATCTGAACGAACCTCCTTTTCCTCTCCCCGCCCATGTGTGCGCATAGACCACTGCCATTTCCCTCCATTCACCCCTGTCTCTTAACTTTTCTTTATTCTGTGACTTCATGACTGGTGTCATTGGCTGCAGTTCTGCCAAGCCCTCCATTCAGTCATTCACTAAGACCCATTGATTCTGCGTCCTGAATGTCGCTCAGTCCCTTCCAGCCACCTCATCACTACTGCTGCCGCACTATTCAAACTCCAGTTTCATCTCACCTGAGCATCTTCCATGGTCCCAGCCTCTAGCGCCACACCGCTGCGGCCGCCTGTCACTTCCCACTCCAGTGATGCTGAGGTCCTCGTGGTCGGCCAAGCATTTCCGGCTCTTTGCTGGTTCGTGCTGGTTTACCACGCTCTTTCCCGAGAGCACTGCCCTCCGCTTGTCTCTAACGGCCTTCCTTTCAGGCTTCAGCTTTCTGGTGGTGGACTCTGACTTCCCCAACAGGCTCCAGAGATTCTTCTCCTGCTGTACCGTCCCCCTCTACCATTTTTCCGTGCGGGCTTCTCCATTAAATAATTCTTGAATTTTAATTGTTGGCATGTCTGTCTCCCCACACAATTCCTCAGCTCTGTAGGCAGGAATCATACCTCTTCATCTTTGTTTTCCAGAATTTCATAACAATGCTTCTTACATAGAAAGCATTAAAAGTGTGACTAGAACAGGTGGATCACGTGGCGTCCTGTGTTCTCTCGTCTGTAAAAGGAACCGTGAGAGCTCTGATGTTGAATGCAAACGTCGCGCTCACTTTGTAGTTTTAAACTTGTCTGTACACAGCCTGTTGTTGTCATTTGGATCCTGTATTGTTGAAACCATCCACTTTGTAATATTTCTACATGAACTGACTCTGCCGCATCCAACGAGAGATACTCCTATGAAGCCCAGTGTGTTTTCAACTACCTTTTTCCCCAGCATAAACTTGAATGGGATTTGCAGCAGAGGGAGGAAGAGATTGCTGAGCTGCGGAAAGCTCTAAGCGATGTGCAGGTCTGCCTCTTCCAGGAGCGGGAGCATGTCTTACGCCTCTACTCAGAAAACGACCGACTGAGAATCAGGTACCAAGTGAGAGAAGGGAAATGTTGGGGGTATATTTCTAAATCAAGCTCAACAAGATACGTTTCTCTGTGGTCCTTCTCTTAGGTTGCATTCCCAGGGGACAGGCTCTGAGATGGAGATTTGCCTGCACGATGGTTAGCAGGGAGGCTCTTAGGAAGAACAGCTATGAGCGGATTTGGGTTGAGGGAGAATTTGAACTGTGATAGAGTCCACCGAAGTAACAGAGGCCTTAGCCAACCCCACAGGGAGTGGTCAGTCATTGCATGCAGGCTGCCACCAGGGAGATAAGCTCGGGAGAGGCAGCCCCCTTCAGCCAAGGGCAGCTCCCGGGTTATGAGCATCTTGGTCCTGAAGGTGGCATCTGAGCAGTGTCCCATGGCATCCACTACAGTGCACTTTTTTTTTATTGTGGTAAAATATACTTAACCTAAAATGTACCATTTTAATCATTTTTAAGTGTAGAGTTCAATATCAGTAAGTACATTCACGTCATCGTGCAGCCATACCACCATCCACCTCCAGAACTTTTTCATCATACCAAACACTAAACCCTAACTCCCCATTTCCCCTCCCCCAGCCCCTAGTAACCACTATTCTATTTTCTGTCTCTATGTATTTGACTATTCTAGGCCTCATATAAGTGGAATCATACGGTATTTGTCCTTTTGTGTCTGGTTTATTTCACTTAGCATAATCTTTTCAAGGTTCATCCACATTGTACAACATATGTGTCAGAATTTCATTCCTTTTTAAGACCAAATCATATTCCATTGTATGTATACACCACATTTTGTTTATTCATGTGTTGATGGACATTTGAGTTGTTTGAACCTTCTGGCTGTTGTGAATAACACTGCTCTGGACATGGGTGTGCAAATACCCGTTCAAGTTCCTGCTTTCAGTTCTTTTGTGTATCTATCCAGAAGTGGAATTGTTGGATCAAATGCTAATTCTGTGTTTAGTTATTTGTTTTGAAGAACCAGCATACTGTTTTCCACAGTGGCTGCACCATTTTACATTCCCACCAGCAGTGCACAAGGGTTCTAATTTCTTCTAAAGCACGCCAGCACTTGTTTTCCATTTTTTTAAAAAAAATATTTATTTATTTATTTATTTTTGGCTGTGTTGGGTCTTTGTTGCTGTGCGTGGGTTTTCTCTAGTTGCAGCGCGTGGGTTTTCTCTAGTTGCGGCGAGCGGGGTCTACTCTTTGCTGTGGTGCGCAGGCTTCTCATTGCGGTGGCTTCTCTTGTTGCGGAGCACAGGCTCTAGGTGCGCAAGCTTCAGTAGTTATGGCTCGCGGGCTCTAGAGCGCAGGCTCAATAGTTGTGGCGCACAGGCTTAGTTGCTCCGTGGCATGTGGGAATCTTCCCGGACTAGGGCTTGAACCCGTGTCCCCTGCATCAGCAGGCGGATTCTTAACCACTGCGCCACCAGGGAAGTCCCTGTTTTCCATTTTTTAATAATAAGCCATCATTATGGATGTCAAGTAGTATCTCATTGTTATTTTGATTTGCATTGCCCTAATGATTACTGATGATGAGCATTTTTTCCATTGCTTATTGGTCATTTGTATATTTTCTTTAGAGAAATGTCTATTTCAGTCCTTTGCCCATTTTTGAATTGAGTTGTTTTTTGCTGTTATTTAGTTTTAGGAGTTCTCTATGTATTCTGGATATTAATGCCTTATCAGATAAGTGATTTGCAAGTGTTCTCTCCCATTCTGAGAGTTGCCATTTTATGCTTTTGATAGCGTTCTTTGATGCACTAAAGTTTTTAATTTTCATAAGGTCCAATTTGTATATTTTTCCTTTTATTGCTTCTGCTTTTGGTGTCAAATCCAAGAAATCATTGCCAAATCCAATATCACTATGTTTTTTCTAAGAGTTTTATAGTTTTTTTAAAATTTATTTTTTTAATTAATTAATTAATTTATTTATGGCTGTGTTGGGTCTTCATTGCTGCATGCGGGCTTTCTCAGGTTGAGGCAAGCGGGGGCTACTCTTCATTGTGGCATGCGGGCTTCTCACTATGGTGGCTTCTCTTGTTGCGGAGCACAGGCTCCAGGTGCGTGGGCTTCAGTAATTGTGGCACATGGGCTCAGTAGTTGTGTCTCACCGGCTCTAGAGCACAGGCTCAGTAGTTGTGGCACTTGGGCTTAGCTGCTCTGTGGCGTGTGGGATCTTCCCTGACCAGGTCTCGAACCCGTGTCCCCTACAGTGGCAGGCGGATTCTTAACCACTGCGCCACCAGGGAAGCCCAGAGTTTTATAGTTTTTGATCTTACATTTAGATTTTTGATCCATTTTGAGTTAATGTTTGTATATGTATTAGGTAAGGGTCCAACTTCATTCTTTTGCACGTGGATACCTAGTTTTTCCAGGACCGTTTGTTGAAAAGACTTTTTCCCCATTGAAAGTTTTGCACGTGGATACCTGGTTTTCCCAGGACCGTTTGTTGAAAAGACTTTTTCCCCATTGAAAGTTGAAAATCATTTGACCATCTATGCAGGACTTATTTATGGTCTCTTTATTGTATTTTGTTGGTCTATTTGTCGGTCATTATGCCAGTACCGCACTGTTTTGTGTGTGTATATGTGTGTGTGTTGTTTTGTTTTGGCCACGTTGCATGGCATGCATGATCTTAGTTCCCTGACCAGGGATCGAACCCGTGCCCCCTGCAGTGGAAGTGCGGAGTAGTAACCGCTGGATTGCCAGGGAATTCCCTTTGTTGTTGTTTGGAGTACCACACTGTTTTGATTACTGTGGTTTTGTACTAAAGTTTTGAAATCAAGCAGTGTGAGCCCTCCAACTTTGTTCTTTCTCAAGATTATTTTGACTATTTGGAGTCCCCTGAGGTTCCATATGAATTTTAGGGTAGATTTTTCTATTTCTGTAAAAAATGTTGGGATTTTTGTAGGAATTGCACTGAATCTATAGATTGCTCTGAGTAATATTGACATCTTCCAATCCATGGACACAGAATGTCTTCCCACTTGTTAATTCTTTCATTTCTTTCAGCAATGTTTTCAGTGTGTCTTTCCCTTCCTTGGTTAATTCCTGCATGTTTTATTCTTTTTGATGCTATTGTATATCAAATTCTTTTCTTAATTTCCTTTTAGGATTGTCAACAGTGTATAGAAATGCATGTTGATTTGTGTTATGCTCCTTTGCTGAATTCACTTACTAGTTCCAAGAGTTTTTTGCAGAACCCTTAGGGTTTTTTATGTATAAAATCGTGTCATCTGTGAACAAAGGTAATTTTATTTCTTGCTTTCCAATTTGGGTGTCTTTTCTTTCTTTTTCTTCTCTACTTGCTCTGGCTAGGACTTCCAGTACTTTGTTAAATAGAAGTTGTAAAATGGGCATCCTTGTCTTGTTCTTGGTCTTAGAAGAGAATTTTCAGTCTTTCACCATTGAGTATGATGTTAGCTGTGGGTTTTTCATATGTGGCTTTTATTGTGCAGAGGTTGTTTCCTTCCATCCCTAATTTGTTGAATGTTTTTGTCACAAAAGGATGTTGAATGTTGTCAGATGCGTTTTCTGTATCAGATGATGATCGTATGTTTTCTTCCTTCATTCTGTTAATGTGCTGTATTACTTTGATCGATTTTCATATGTTGAACCATGCTTGCTTGCATTCCAGGAATGAATTCCACTTACTCATGGTGTATAATCCTTTTAATATACTGCTGAATACCAGTTTGCTAATATTTTGTTGAGGATTTTTGTATCAATGTTCATAAGGGATATTGGTCTGTAGTAGTTCTGTAATGTTTGTCTGGCTTTGGCATCAGGGTACTGATGGCTTCATAGGAAGTGCTAGGAAGTGTTGCCTTTTCTTCAGTTTTTGGAAAAGTTTGAGAATGATTGGTGTTAGTCCTTCTTTAAATGTTTAGTTGAATTCACCACTGAAGCAGTCAGGTCAAGGGTTTTTCTTTGTTGGGAGGTTTTTGTTTTTTTTTTTTTTGCCGTATGCGGGCCTCTCACTCTTGTGGCCTCTCCCGCTGCGGAGCACAGGCTCTGGACGCGCAGGCTCAGCGGCCATGGCTCACGGGCCCAGCCGCTCCGCGGCACGTGGGATCCTCCCGGACCAGGGCACGAACCCGCGTCCCCTGCATCGGCAGGCAGACTCCCAACCACTGCGCCACGAGGGAAGCCCTGTTGGGAGGTTTTTGATTTACTGATTTAATCTCTTTAATAGTTTCAACCTTGACCTAATGCAGAGCTTCCCTGGGCCATACTGAAAGCTCACCTTCCACGTCACCTGATTTATGGTTCAGAGTAATGTTCCAAAGTATAGAAAAGTTGTCTCCAGAAACTGAGGAGTTCTTTCAGCATTATGCTTCCTTCTTGGTTGGTGGTAGGTGTGAGATACAGGAATTTGTCCTTGCCAGTATCCTGGCAAGCCTAGATCAGACTCCTAAAAGTTCACTGATGTGCTTTGTAGGGTTTACCTCTGACCCTTTAGAGCTCATGTAAGGTTCTAACACACTCGCCACATCCAGTCTGATTTAATATGATATCTTAGTAGTGAACTGATATGATGTGTGGAATGGCCAGGTCCAGGTCCTTTTGGACAAATTTGATAGAGAGCAGTAGAGTTAACGAGGTCCTAGGAAAGTCTGTAAAAGTATACTGTTGTTCACCTCACATGAATGAGAAC
>NW_006797390.1:7112727-7122648 GCF_000442215.2 Lipotes vexillifer
CTGGTCCTGTTACGAGTGGGAAGGAATACATTTGCTTAATCAGTAGCCACATGCTGTGTACCTAAAACCAAGTTAATTTGCTCTAGCAAAAATACTGCCACATCTGGCACAGTCACCGGAATTGGACCTACTTGGTAGTAGCCCACTGTTACTGTGTGGTTTTGCATGAGTCATACTTGTGAATTGATGGGGATTTGATGGGGACCTCCACCCCTGCATCCTTTAGGTCTTTATTTGCCATCGTGGCTGGGGTAGGGTGGGGCAGTTTCAGAGGCTGCCACTTGCTTTAGCACAGAAACCAAGAAAGCAATTTGGAGGCTTTACCAACTACCAATTATGTCCATTCCAGTTATACATTTGGAGATGGGGGAGATGACCACTGACTGGGTCTGGATCCAGTGGACCCACTTTGAGCTTGAGCTGGACCTGGACCAAAATTCCATTTATTGCGTGGTTCCCAAATGCCCTAGATAATGCTCACGTCACCAGGTGTCAGAGTCAGCTCAGACTCTGTATCCAGCAATCCTTGAAGTGTCTGGGTATTTCCTTTCCCACAGTGTACAATTACTTGAATAAATGGCTTAAGCCCTTGGAGGTAATGAGGGAATCATTACAATGTACACTTGCTGTGGTATCACCAGGTCTTACTTCCTGGGAGATACAGCTTCTCCTTTAGGTAACAGTCTCTGGGTCTTAAAACTAGCAGAGGTATGGAAAATGGGTCAGAGATTGTGAGTTTGTATAGAATATACAGCCCCCAGCTCCCCCCCATTTTTTTTTTTTCTTTCTTGGCTGTGCCGCGCAGCATGTGGGATCTTAGTTCCCCAACCAGGGATGGAACCCATGCCCCCTGCCGTGGAAGTGCGGAGTCTTAACCACTGGACGGCCAGGGAAGTCCCCCCCCCATCTTTAATTTTATTTAATTGTTTAAGCTATACCCTGTTGACCACTCATCTGTCTTGCTCCTAAGAACACTGTGTTCTGTAACACATCGTATCACAGGCTCTGAAATGTCATTTTAAAATTTGCTTCTTTGGTCCATTTCTGGTATCAACTGTCTTTGGTTGGGTTCCCTGGAAAACAAACTCTGCAATGGAGATTTGCTTGCAGGAGGTGTGTTGGGGAGTGCTCTCAGGAATAAACCACCTGTGAGGGAGTAAGGGAAGTCTGAGTGGGCAGAATTTGAACTGTGATTCAGTTACAGCAGGCCTCAGTCACTGCCATGGGATTGACCTATATACACTAATATGTATAAAATAGATAACTGGGGCTTCCCTGGTGGCGCAGTGGTTGAGAGTCTGCCTGCCGATGCAGGGGACACGGGTTCGTGCCCTGGTCCGGGAAGATCCCACATGCCACAGAGCGGCTGGGCCCGTGAGCCATGGCCGCTGAGCCTGCGCGTCCAGAGCCTGTGCTCCGCAGCGGGAGAGGCCACAACAGTGAGAGGCCCGCGTACCACAAAGAAAAAAAAAAAAAGACAGACTGATGATCGTCTAAATAATCTGATACACCTGACACTACATAATATTAAGGCTCACAAAGTGTAAAGAAATACCTAAACTACATGTTCAAATGCAAAAAAAAAAAAGACAACTAATAAGAACCTGCTGTATAAAAAAATAAAATAAAATTCAAAAAAAAATTAGAGGTAAGGTCTAGATAAATCCTATTTAATTTAATTTAGGTAATTAATTTTTTGGAGCCTGTTGCAGATGCTGACTCTTCTCTGTTGACCCTTTCTTTTTTTAAATTTATTTTTGGCAGCATTGGGTCTTTGTTGCTGCGTGTGGGCTTTTCTCTAGTTGCGGCGAGTGGGGGCTACTCTTCGTTGCGGTGCGTGGGCTTCTCATTGCGGTGGCTTCTCTTGTTGCAGAGAATGGGCTCTAGGCTCGCAAGCTCAGTAGTTGTGACTTGCAAGCTCTAGAGCACAGGCTCAGTATTTGTGGTGCATGGGCTCTAGGCTCGTGGGCTCAGTAGTTGTGGCTTGCAGGCTCTAGAGTGCAGGCTCAGTAGTTGTGGCTCACGGGCTTAGTTGCTCCGCGGCATGTGGGATCTTCCCGGACCAGGGCTTGAACCTGTGTCCACTGCATTGGCAGGCGATTCTTAACCACTGCGCCACCAGGGAAGCCCTGACTTTTTTTAAAATTGATGTATAGTTCATTGACAGTGTTTCAGGTGTACAGAAAAGTGGTTCAGTTATACATATGTATATCTATATGTATGTATGTATGTATACATATACATCTAATTTTCAAATTCTTATATAAGTTATTATAGAATACTGAGTAGAGTTCCCCGTGCTATACAGTAGGTCCTTGTTGGTTATCTATTTTATATATAGTGGTGTGTATCTGTTAATCCCAAACTCCTAATTTATCTCTCCACTGCTTCCCCTTTGGTAACTGTAAGTCTGTTTTCTATGTCTATGAGTCTATTTCTGTTTTGTAAATAAGTTCATTTGTATAATTTTTTAGATTCCACATATAAGTGATGTCGTATGATATTTGTCTTTCTCTGTCTGACTCACTTCACTTAGTATGATAATCTCTAGGTCCATCCATGTTGCTGCAAATGGCATTATTTCATTCTTTTTATGGCTGAGTAATATTCCATTGTGTGTGTGTGTGTTTGTGTGTGTGTATATATATGTACCACATCTTCTTTATCCATTCCTCTGTTGATGGACACTTAGGTTGCTTCCACGTCTTGGCTATTATATTCAATAAATAGTGCTGCTGTGAACACTGGGGTGCATGTATCTTTTCAAATTAGATAGTTTTCATCTTTTCCAGATATATGCCCAGGAGTGGGATTGCTGGATCATATGGTAATTCTATTTTTAGTTTTTTAAGGAACCCCCATACTGATCTCCATAGTGGCTACACCAATTTACATTCCCACCAACAGTGTAGGAGGGTTAATCCTATTTAATTTTAACTTGAGGTTATCATTGTTTTAAAAATAAGTGAGGGACTTCCCTGGCAGTCCAGTGGTTAAGATTCCACGCTTCCATTGCAGGGAGCATGGGTTCGATCTCTGGTCGGAGAAATAAAGATCCTGCATGCCAAGTGGCATCACCAAAAAAAAAAAAAAAAAAGGGAGAGCCTTTAAACAAAAATTTACTTACTCTGGACACTGTTTGCTTATTCTCTATGAGAATTGCAGGGAGCTAGAAGACAAGAAAAAGATTCAGAATCTCTTGGCTCTTGTGGGAGCAGACACTGGAGAAGTGACCTATTTTTATAAGGAGCCTCCTAACAAAGTAAGTAATCCTTTGTATAGCAGGGTGGGCATGGCTTTTACAAAACACAAGCTGGGGTCCATAATCAGAATAATTTTGGTACTTGTTAAAGAGGCTAGAAGGAGAATTAGCTATGGTGGTCTCACATTTTCCTAAGTTTTCAAAGCATTTTCTCTAATTACAAAGAGCTTTGTGATTTTTTTCCTTTTTTTTTCAAAAACCTTAGAAGTAACATTGTTTACCCTGTTTCACCATTTGGAAACCTAAGGCTCAGAGGAGATGTTTTGGATGAGATTAGAGGGAACAGCAGGAGCGGACTTAGTGTGGGAAAAAGTTTCAGTACTGATTTCTTTTTAAATCTCTGTTTATACTGATGACAAAATTCATGCATGGTCTTTGTTAAAATAACACACATATTTCAGGAATCTAATATAAAAGTGGCAGTCTCCCATAATTCTGTACCCCAGAGATAAAGCTCTTTTCCATTCATATAGAAATATTTGTGTATTTGAGATTTCCATTCTTTCACTTCTGTAAGCAGTTCTTCAATGAGCAATTTTTATACATATCTATATACGCACACTTCTGTGTTTCTGTTACTTTCCTAAAGGACCTTGTCAAAGGCTGCTTTTTTTTTTTTTTTTGGCCGATATTGCCAAATAACCCTGAAGTTTTATTTTGTCATTTATATCATCAACACTGGTTTTATCCAATTTGTATTCAAAACACTGGGTTTTACCCAATTTGTTACTTTGTCCACTTTGGTCTCTCATATGCATGACATCCTCATATGATTGTATCAATTTTGACCAATTTAATTTATGAATAATGTTTAACCTGCAGAACTAAAGCTAAAAAGTGAAATATTACATTTGTAAGAAGGCTATTTCTGTACCTTTTTTTTCTCTTTTTTTTTTGATTCTTCAGGTCAGCATTTTCCAAAAGACTATCCAAGCTGTAGAAGTAAGTGAACAGAGTGAATCTTCAGCTTGCAGAGCAGGTACTAACCACATTATTAGAAATTCTTATTGATGCAGAATTAAAAAGCACAGTACAAATAACTAGAAACTTTTTCATACCATACAGTGATAATGAATGTTCATAATGATGCCTCTGGGGTCTAAGGTCTTACTGAGGTGCCTTTTTTTTTAAACCTTTCCATGATGTTTTAATGAAGTAGAATAAAAAATATATAATTAACATATGCTTATGGTGATAAGTCGTAAAACAGATGTGGACAACTTCTGGAATCACAGACTATTAATTAGCCTCTCTAAGCCTCAGTCTCCTTATCCTTCTCTCTCTTTTTTTAATGGAAATTCCAATTTTATTTCTTTTTCTTTTTTTTTTAGTTGAGATATAATTGACATATAACATTAGTTTCAAGTGTACAACATAGTAATTTGATATTTGTATATATTACAAAATGTTCACCACAGCAAGTGTAGCTAACATGCATCACTACGCATGTGGTTACAAGTTGTTTTTTTGTGTGTGATGGGAGGTTTTAAGATCTACTCTCTTACAAAGAAAATGAAAACTTTAATTTGAAAATATATGTGCATCCCAATGTTCACAGCAATATTATTTATAATGGCCAAGATATGGAAGCAACCCAAGTGTTCATCAGTAGATGAATGGATAAAGAAGATGTGGTGTATATATATACACAATGGAATACTACTCAGCCATAAACAGGAATGAAGTCTTGGCCATTTTCAGCAACATGGATGGATTTAGAGGGCATTATGCTAAGTGAAATAAGTCAGACAGAGAAAGACAAATATCATATCTTATTACTTATATGTGGAAGCTAAAAAATAAAGCAAACTAGTGAAAATAACAAAACAGAAACCGACTCACAGATACAGAGAACAAACTAGTGGTTACCAGTCGGGAGAGGGAAGGGAGGAGAGGGGAGGTAGGGGGAGGGGATTAACAGGTACCAACCACTATGTATAAAATAAATAAGCTACAGGGCTGTATTGTACAGCACAGGGAATATAGCCAATACTTCATAATAACCATAAATGGAGTATAATCTGTAAAAAATTTGAATCATTGTGTTGTACACCTGAAACTAATGTTGTAAATTAACTATACCTCAATTTAAAAAAAGAAAAATATAAATAAGCTTCTTTTTTTTTTTTTAATGTTTATTTATTTTGGCTGTGCCGGATCTTAGTTGCAGCACGCAGGATCTTCATTGTGGCATGTTTAGTTGCGGTATGCAGGATCTTTAGTTGTGGCATTCAGGCTTCTTAGTTGCGGCATGCACTTGTGATCTAGTTCCCTGACCAGGGATTGAACCCGGTCCTCCTGCATTGGGAGCGTGGAATCTTACCCACTGGACCACCAGGGAAGTCCCTAAATAAGCTGCTTGAATTATCTAAAGAATTAAATTATGTTTAGTGCAATTTTAGTGTTGCTTATTTTTAAAATCATCTTGTCCATTGAAAATTGGGTTATACATTATAACTAAAATGTTTGGATTTAGTATTTTTATTCATTACCCTTTCTAATTAAATAAGATTTTACAAAGAAAATAGACAACTCCAAAGGAAAACTGAGTAGTGTATTCTTCAGAAAGATGAATATTACTATCCAGATGATATCCTAGCAGAGTTCCCTTAAGAGATTCCTCTTTGAACAATTTAGCACTGTAGTTATTGTACATTGTCCTTTTTCTTCCTTTCCTTCCCTTACAGATAAAGGAAACCAAACTCCTCTGCAAAGGTAATGCTGATGCTTGAATAGCAGGAAGAAAAGCTAAGTAAAGGTCTCCCCTCACTTTTATGTTCTATTTTAGATTCTAAAGGCAGCAGGAGAAAACCAGCAGTGAGACAGAACGAGGAGAGTGCCCAGCTGCACCAGCGGAACATGCAGACCCTCATCCTGCAGGTACAGACCACAGCCATTTCTGTCCACCAGCCTGGCTCTGGCGCCACATATGCCGAGTGCCTCCTTGCCCACATGGTCCATCCAGACGCCATGTGATTGGAAGGCTGAGGTTCCTAATTTCCCAGCGTTCTGTGTTACAACCGTTACCCTGTATTCCACCATTCTAGCAGTGCTTTTCTGAACCTGCAGTTCGTTCAGCTCGTAGGCCGAGCCCTCCCAACAAAGCCGTCACAGTCAGAACTCCCTCTGGAGCTGGGGCCGAGACACACAGAGCTGCAGTTGTCTGTCCCGATACACTGACCTTCGGGGATGAGTCCATTTGTCTGGTGCGTGTGTTCTAAAGTCTAGGAAAGTAGCAAGTCATCCTCTAACCACCTGGTCTCTGTATGTCACTTGCAACCATGATTTTTCATCTAGTTGCACTCAAGTTCCTGTCCTTATTAGGGGGCGTATTGATTTAAATGACTGTTTCTACCTTTGGCCAGTAGCTCCATTTGGGGTTGTGGTGGCCAGACTCAGAGAAGGAAATTACATTATACACATTCTGCTCTACTTTTTAAATTTAACAATGAAGAAATGAGTCATTCTCTCTCTGTGCAACTAGGAAGTCTTAAAAGGGAGACGGTCCTAAAAGTCCAGAAAGGGAGATGGTGAGAAGATGAGAGTCCCAGGTAGGGGAGACTGGCTTTTCCAGCTTTCCTGGTGTGATGTAGGTGTTTTGCTTGGTGTGGACAGAGTCTGTTCTTGTGTAGCCTAAGCCCACTTGTAAGACAGTGAAGAGGAGTCCAGCTGAGATTTTTCTCCTGTTTGTTGTGCTGCTGTGCTTTTGTTTGTGGGGTTTTTGTTTTTAAATTTTTCTGGAGAAAGGCTCACTTAGAGGTGAGAAGTGAGTGGGGGAGGGCGGGAGTGGACGCCTCGCCCCTTTGGCCCGTCCAGGTGGAAGCGCTGCAGGCCCAGCTGGAGGAGCGGAGCAGGCTCTCGCAGGAGCAGGTGGCGGGGCTCCTGGAGGAGAGGCGGATCCGCACGGAGGAAGTGCAAGCTCATCAGCAGAGGGATCGGGCGAGAGTCGCAGAGCTCACCAGAAAGTGAGTGTTCAAGAGGGCCGCACCCAGTGGGTTTAAGGTGTTTGCTGCTGGTTTAGAAGGTGGCAGTCCTGTCTGTTCGCAGCACAGGGTCCCGGCGCTGAGGACGTGTCTTGTCAGACGCCTGCCTCTCTCCAGGCTCCTGGGGGCGCTGATGCTTCTCCTGAAGGGCTGCGGGGATTCCACACACTCCCTTCAACCCATTTGCGGGTTTTAGCTTGATCTTATTGTCAAGAAATGTCCTTTTCTCCACTGATGTGTTACCTGACTCAGTATAACATACCTGCACAAGAAAATGGAAACTATCTGAACCTGCTGTTTTGCCCCAGACCTGCCTGCCTGTCCCCCCACTTTCTGCAGTCTGCTTTCGTCCCCCCATTTTACTAAGTGTGCCCTCTCTGACGTCATCACTGATTTCTGAATTTCTGTGACCAGTTACCTCTGCACAGTCACAGCTGTAATGAGTGTCTTTCTATGTGTCTGGCCCCTCTGATCACCCCCTCTTTGAAAATAGTCTCCCTTGGTTCTCGCAGCACCTGTCTTTCCCTCCTGTCTAACCTTCCTCAGCCTTCTGTCTGCTTCCAGTGGCCAGAGCTGGGCTGTAAAGGCATCTTCAGGCGAATATGTTTGAACACCTCAAATTTACTGTGATTGAAACTCAACTTTCTCTTTCCCAACGAGCACCCCTCCCCCACCTCAAACCTGCTACTTCATTCTCTTCCCATTTCTTTTTTTGTGTGTGTAATTTATTTTATTTTATTTTTGGCTGTGTTGGGTCTTCATTGCTGCACACGGGCTTCCTCTAGTTGTGGCGAGCAGGGGCTACTCTTCGTTGCAGTGTGAGGGCTTCTCATTGCAGTGGCTTCTCTTGTTGCGGAGCGTGGGCTCTAGGCGCACGGGCTTCAGTAGTTGTGGCACATGGGCTCAATAGTTGTGGCTCACGGGCTCTAGAGCGCAGGCTCAGTAGTTGTGGCGCACGGGCTTAGTTGCTCCGCGGCATGTGGGATCTTCCCAGGCCAGGGGTGGAACCCATGTCCCTTGCATTGGCAGGTGGATTCTTAACCACTGCACCACCAGGGAAGCCCCCCCATTTAGTTTAATGCTGTCACATCCACCTAGTTTACCAAGCTTGGAACCTCAGGATGGTCTTCGACTCCTGGCTCTCCTGTTCCCTAATTCCAGACCTTGTCAGGTGTGAGCCTGAGAAACCTGTCCAGTCCATTCTCTGCCCTGTTTTTCTTACCACCTTGGCCCAGGCTGTGTTCTTGTTTAAACTGTTGCAGTAACTAACTGCACTTCCTGGCACTGGTCCCCTTGTGCTCTGCAGGCTTTCTCACTGCATGTATCTTCTGATGGAGTCCTGCTGCCTCAGCCCTTAGGAGCCTCATCCCTCAGTCTCTGCTCCTCTGTGGCTGTAGTTCACCTCATGCTTCAGTCAGACTAGTAACACTGTTGTTCACAGAGCACTTACGGTGTAGCAGGCCCCTCACTATGCAGTGTCACCCCTTCTCTGACACCTTTCCCAAGCAGAGGTACACGTCTCCTCCCCCATTTCCTGTGATGACCAGCATGACTGTGTGGTGGGCCTTTTCAGCTTCCGTGGTAACTGTCCTTGTTCCCAGGGTCTGGCTGTAGCCTCTGCCCTGCCCCCTGTGCACAACAAATAGTTCTGGAAGCCTTGCTGATCTTCAGCTTACCTTCTCTTTTCTGCATTAAACTTCCTACATTTTAAAATATTTTTTCACGTTGCATTCTTCGTCCTGTTGTGTTTTTTATTTGTCTTCTGAGACTTTTTTTAGTGTCTCTTCCTCCATTTTAAAGTGTGGTCACTAGAATTGGAGGTGATGCTCAGGCTGAGCTCTCTGAACAGTGCAGGTAGAAGATGCCCCCAGCCCTCGGCAGAGGCTCTGCTTCTTTTAACACAGTGTCATGTTTGCATTTGGCTGGGGCTTCTCCGTTTTTATTTTTGGTATTTTGTGCTTAAGCATAGCAGCTCCACTCTTTGTTGGGTTTTAATTGTTTTTAAGGGAACAATATTTTTAAATTGTCATGGTAAATTGTAATTTTATATCTGTCTTCCAGATTATTAATAACCATCCTAGTTTAGCGCCATCTGCGTATCTGAGCACACAATCAGCTCCTTCCATTAGCTCATCATCCTGAGAGTATTGAATGGCATGAAATCCAAGGCTATTAATGGCTGCCCTTTAGGTGTCACTTTCAAACCATTTGTACGCTAACAAGATCATGCTTTCCCAGTTTGTAACTGAGACCATAACATAAGATAGAATAAAATAACTTGTTGAAAGCAAGAGCAGTCCTTGTGATACTGAATCAATTTCCCCCTCTTTATACACGTGTGCACGTACCTAAATAAGGATATTTATGTGTATTTTCTGTATATAATATATATATTCCTCTGGTGACAGCTACCTTTTTGGCATTATGTTATCATTTTCTCCTTATCTCTGTACTGTGTTACTCATGAAAAGAACTACGTGGATCTGACAATATTTGTTCAGTAGAAAACTGCAGTGGTTGCCTCACGGTATTTAATACCCTTTGCAAGCAGTTTGATCATTTGATACAGTATTTTTCTAGCTGTTGATATTAAACTAATGAGTTCTAACTCTTAGGGATATTCTTTTTTGAAGATGGAAACATCATTTGCCTTTTCCTAAATCTCAGTCAGCAGGA
>NW_006797390.1:7122658-7127400 GCF_000442215.2 Lipotes vexillifer
TATGTTTGGTACCTGTGTGTATCCAGTAGTTGGTACTGTCCTTGATGATCTAGTGGTATCGGGGCAAAACTACATGATAAATAGGGTTAAGCAAGTGTCAAATTACAGCACAGGGACGGAGATTTAAAGCGATGGGGAATTTCAGAGAATGAAGAGACTGCGTGGGCTGAAGTTGTTGAGGTGCCGCCATAGAGGAAGTTGATCTCGAAAAAAGGCCAGGATTTGATGTTGGGCAGCTTACACGTGGAGCACAGCACAGAAAAAAGCAAAGCTGTTTTGACATTTTAGAACTCGTGTTAACCTTCATTCAGAACACCATGGTTTAGTTCTTTATTGTAAAGTCTGATGCCTGGGAAAAGTCCATACTTAGGCTGTGTGTAAATATTTCTACAGTCCTTCTAATTATATAACCTGAAATCAGCGCTCGGGAGAATATCTGTAATGACCAGTGTGTGAACCAGTGTAGATGCATTATACTTTGTCTAATAAAATATATAAGATTGCCAGTGAAGAGATGAAGCGTGTTTTTAAAACTGCTAATGATATTTTACAGAATTTACATCTTGTACCATCTTTCAAGGACCTGTCTTTGCTTTGTTTGGAATAACTGTGTCACATGTGCTGCAGAAGCACCTTCGTGTCCACATTTATGCATTCTTTCCTAGCCTCCATCACACCCAGGAGCTGCTCTATGAGAGCACCAAAGACTTTTTGCAACTCAAATTTGAAAACCAAAATAAGGAGAAGTCCTGGATGCTTGAAAAGGATCATTTGATGTCAAAGATTAAGCAATACAGGGTGCAGTGTAAGAAGAAAGAAGATAAAATTGGAAAAGTTTGGCCAGTTCATGAGAATCATTACAACCAGAATGAATACATTAAGGTAGTTTCCTCTATCTTTTACAGAATCTTTTTTTTTTCTGGAATTGTTGAAAGAACTCAGAGAATTTCAAAGAACCTAATAATTGTCAAGTAAGATCCATTCAGTCTGGGAAGCTGTTGTAGCAGCACCTCAAGAAGTAGGTTTCAAAGAGTAGCTCATCATTATAGTGTTTGCAGATTCAGAAAAGTAAAGTATGGCTTGATCGACAAATTCTGAGATCACGCAAGCCACGTAGCGTGGCCAATAAAACCCAAAAAAATTTAAATTAAGAAAAAAATTAAGAAGTGGTACTAAGGAATAACAGGGTTGTATGAAGATTACATATTGTTGTTGGAGGTGTACTTTCGTAGAGAAGCACAGGGACACCGTCTTAAGTCTGGTGTTTTTGCTGAGACCTGAAAAACGGGACTGCACTTGCCACACAGACCTCGGGGAAGAGCATGAGGCAGAGGGAAGAGCCGGTGTGAGGGAGGAGGTCGTCTTGGGCCTGGAGGAATGAGCTCGGAGGTTGGGGGGGCGGCCCTCACGTGGGGCTTCCCGGTCCTGCTGAGAAGACGCAGTGCTCAGCTTTTCTATGTCTTTGAAGGATTGTGTGTAAGGAAGTGACTTCTGATTTGGGTCTTTTCAAGACCATTCTGGCAGCTCAGTGGGACATGTGTATTTTAAGTGTTGTTGATGTTTCTTCCTTTTTAAAGAAGAACTTCAGAAATGTGTCCCAAAACGTATGTTGTAATGTCTTACTTGGTACAGTTCTGAACTCCATTATCTGACTCTTCCCAGAGCCAAAAATATCTGTTTTATTTTAAAGAATTTCTACTGTGTGCACTTTAGGAAAAAAGCTAAGAGAATCCTCTAGAAATAGGTTTTCAAACATTCTCCAGAGTTCCTTGCTGGAGTCTTGTTGCTTAACTCGTTTTGTACTTCTAGAAATCCTTTCTTTCCTTTCTTTACCTAAGTGCTATATGAGTAGTCTGAATTCCAGAACAGAGTATTAATTTCTTTTCCCTTTTGACCTACAGTCCCTGAAGGAAAAGATAGTACAAGAGAGAAAGCTGTCCAGCATGTACCAAGAGCAGTGCATTTCCCTAGAAGAAGAACTTGCCCAAATTCGTGAGGAGGAGGGAGTGAGGAGAGAGATCTTTAAGGTGTGAAGTTCTCTGCACTCGCGACAGGGGTGGGCAGTGCAGCTGGCGTGGAGATGCTCCCTGAGCTCCACAAATGCCCTCCTGTGTCCCTGTGTTTAGGATCGCACCAACAAGATGGGGAGGCGCCTACAGGTCATGACGAAACGCTACGAGGCCTTGGAGAACCGACGTGTCTTGGAAGTAGAAGGCTTTAAGACAGATATTAAGGCTCTCAAGCAAAAACTGAAAGACTTGGAGCAGATGCTCTATAAGGTAATTGATCCTGAATTACCAAGAGGGAGAAAAGAGGTGCAGGTGAGCCGACGGGCACGAGGGCCCCTCAGAGGAAAGCTGGGCCGCATCCCCACCCTTTCACTCTCACAAAAATTAGTTTAAACAGTGCATGCCGGAGGGAGGACAGAATAGACTGAAGTAATTGAATGACGGCATCATCGTACTCCCACCTAAGCTAAACTCAACAGAAATGTTCATCCCGCCCAATTCAAGAAGTAGATTGAAAGAACTGTGTCCACGGGGAATTCCCTGGCGGTCCAGTGATTTGTACTTTGCGCTTTCACTGCCAGGGCCGGGGTTCAGTACCTGGTCGGGCAACTAAGATCCACAAGCTGCACAGCGCGGCCGAAAGGAAACAAAGAACTGTGTCTGTTTTACAAATGGGGAAAGTGAGTAGCTGAGTTAAAAAGCAATTTTTCCTGTCAGACCTGGCTTTGTGTAGAATCCGAGTTGCCCTCAGTGCCTCCTTAGAGAAGTTTAACCGGTCATCCACACACTCTGAATGATCACTGTGCGACAAGCAGGTTAATGACAGAAAAGAAGAGATGCTTGCTTTCATTGTTTGGCAAATTTACTAATAATGTTTATATCGGTCTCTTCTTTTTACTCATTGTTAATTGCTGATTGACCTCTATCTCAAGGCTCCTTTACTATTGTGTGGGAAAGCAAAGCGTCTCATGCCTTTTGTGCCTTAATTCTACTCCATATTTTCCTTCTTTTAGCTAGTCACTAAACTAAGGATCGAAGCTATCCTATGTACTAAAAGACTCATAAAAAGGAGCCACCAGAGCCTGGTCTTGATGACTGGTTTCTCTCCTCTGGCATCTGCCGTAATCATTTCTCCTTCTTTTCAAATCTCTAGGCAACACTTAACACCAGGGCAAACCAGGATCTTGCCATCCTGTGTGAGGTTCGTGATAGCAACAGACGGGCACATAAGATACAAGGAGAACTGAAGAACCTCAAGTCCAAGGTATTCAGCCTGGAGAATGAGCTTAGACTCTGCTGATGTTTACTTTCTAGGGCTGGCACACGTCTTGAGTAGGGCTGCCTCCTGAAATGTGAGGAAAAGGTCACCTTCTCCCAGAAACCGTAGGCACGGAGTTGTCTAGAGTAGTGGTATCCATTGTTATAAAGGCAAGGTAAAAGATCAGCTTTCTTTGCATCCTAAGCTTTATGAGTTTTGCTGTCCTGTTAACCTTTTCTGTGTGTTTTTTTTGGGGGGTGGGGCTGGGGGTGTGATTTGGTCTGGATTATAATCTGAATTATTTACAGACTTTCCCACATTATTTTTCCCATTTATAATGACAGAGGTTTTTTTGTTTTTTTTAAGAAGACAGTGACAAAAAAGAAAGCATTTTTGCTGTGAGCTTGGCTGAGTGTTAGTGGGAGGACCGCCTACCCCAGGAGATAAAGACGCTGGTCTCAGTTTGCCTTTCTCCTGGGCAGAGGGCAAAGGCTGCAAATCACAGCCTGTCAAATGTGAATAGGCCGTAGTTCTGTCAGCCCTGAGCTGTAGGGCCTGAGATCCTTTCTGGACACCCAATCTCAGGAAGTTTCACCAGAGGGCACCAGAGGCCCTACTCTTAAGCAAAATGTTTGTCTAGGAAAGGAAAGGTGCCACTTTGGTAAGCATGAGTGAAACTTCAGTGATCCTTGTGTGAAAATTTCAGTGTTTTACCAGTACTGTGTTGTTTTAAAAATAATGTATATATTTTAATTTAACTATTTTTCAATAAAATATATAATTGGAAATATTCTTTTTGAGTTTTCTATAATCTCTTGTTAAAACCCCTTTTATACTTTATTGATGACTCAGTTTGCTTACCTAGTCCATGGTTTCTACAGTGCTGTGCAAGTATTAAGGTTCTCCTAAACGCATCCCTTGAAATCGTCTCGTTGTGGAGGCAGCAAAGATAGTATAAGGCGACGACACTAAAACCGTATCCAGTTTTTCCATCTCTGTTCTTTTTCTCGGCAAATAGCTGTGCACTTGGGGCAAAGTCCTTGTGAATGTACCTGGACAGCCTCTGGGAATTCAGCTGGTCTTGGCTTAGTATATAGCATCATTCTGTTACCCATGACAAAGGAAAGAACTCAGGGTTTCATATTTGTATTAAGGAAAAGTGGTGATTAAACTGTCAGTAGGAGATACTGCTTTTTTTTTTTTTCCCCAAAGCCTATGATAGCAGATCAAGTGCCTTTCGCTAATAAACAGACAGATTCCCAGAGGGACCAGTCCTGGGCTTCAGAGGGATGTACGTCAGTGGGTGGTGCTTCCTTTTGTCCTAATAACACTTGAGGCCTTAGCTATCCATCACTGTTGCTGTTTGATGTTGGGCAAAACAAAAAGGCTTATCAAATCACAGGATTTCAGAATAAGAAGGAATCTTAGAGATTTTATTTCATATGCGACTTAGGCCTCCCCACACTGGGTTCAGC
>NW_006797390.1:7127410-7130205 GCF_000442215.2 Lipotes vexillifer
GTTCAGCAGTGAGTCAATAACGTTTCTAGCACCCTGGCCTCAATGCCAGCAACGTTCGTCGGTCTTCATATTAACCACACACTAGTGTAGCCGCTCTCTAAACCTCATTGTCAGTTAAAGCTACTCCTTCACCAAGAGGCAGTAAAGAGTAGTGGGAAGAGCACAGCCTTTGGAGACTCACAGATGTATGTTCCGTCATGCCTCTCACTAGAATTCCAGGCTCTAGTCTCTACCTAAACAATGGCGATCAAGCTACCTGCTTAAGCAGGGTGATTGTGAGGATTAAGAAAGAGAAAATCTAGTAGCGGGAGTATGTAAAGAATTCTTACAACTCAGCGATAAAAAACAACACAGAAAGTGGCCCAGGGATCCAAATAGGCATTTCTCCAAGAAAATATACAAATGGACAACAAGCCCATGAAAAGATGCTCAACATCAGTTACTAAAGAAGTGGAATCAACAATGAGACAACACTTCACATCAACCAGGATGGCTAGAATAAACAAGATAGTAGTGCCAGCAAGGGTGTGGAGAGACTGGAAGCCTCATGGATTGCTGGTGGGATTGTAAAATGTTGCTGCCACTTTGGAATGCAGTCTAGCAGTTACCAAAAGTTAAACACGCACCAAACGGGAAAGGGTGAGGAGGGATAAATTAGGAGTTTGGGATTAACATGTACAAACTACTATATATAAAATAGATAACCAGGACGTCCCTGGTGGTGCAGTGATTAAAAATCCGCCAGCCAATGCAGGGGAGATGGGTTCAATCCCTCGTCCGGGAACATCCCACATGCCGCAGAGCAACTGACCCCATGCACCGCAACTACACTGAGCCTGCGCTCTAGAGCCCGCGAGCCACAACTACTGAGCCCATGCGCCACAACTACTGAGTGCGCTCTAGAGCCCACGAGCCACAACTACTCACGAGCCTGTGTGCTACAACTACTGAAGCCTGCGCACCTAGAGCCCGTGCTCCACAACAAGAGAAGCCACCGCAATGAGAAGCCCGCACACCGCAACGAAGAGTAGCCCCCACTCGCCGCAACTAGAGAAAGCCCGCGTGCAGCAGCAAAGACCCAACGCAGCCAGATATAATAAATAAATAAATTTTTTTAAAATAAAATAGGTAGGGCTTCCCTGGTGGCGCAGTGGTTGAGAGTCCGCCTGCCGATGCAGGGGACGCGGGTTCGTGCCCCTGGGCCGGGAAGATCCCACCTGCCACGGAGCGGCTGGGCCCGTGAGCCATGGCCGCTGAGCCTGCGCGTCCGGAGCCTGTGCTCCGCAACAAGAGAGGCCACAACAGTGAGAGGCCCGCAAACTGCAAAAAAATTAAAAAATTAAAAAATAAAAAAATAAAATAGGTAACCAACAAGGACCTGTATAGCACAGGGAGCTACACTCAATATCTTGTGATAACCTATAAGGGAAAAGAATCTGAAAAAGAATATATACATATTCTTACATATATATGTATGTATAACTGAATCACTGTGCTGTACACCCTGAAACTAACACAACATTGTAAATCAACTATACTTCAATAAAAAAAAAGTTAAACACAGAGTTACCATGTGATCCTTCACTTTGACTCAAGTGTGCACCCAAGATAAATGAAAATACATATCCACAAAAACTGTACAAAGATGTTCAAAGCAGCATTATTCATAGCAGCTAAAAAAAAAGAAAAAGTGGAAACAACCCAAACGTCCATCCACTGGTGAACAGGTAAACAAAATGTCATTCATCCCGACAATTGAATATCGTTCAGCCCTAGAAAGGAGTGAAGTCCTGACCCGTGCTGTAGCGTGGGTGAGCCTGGAAAACATGATGCTCCATGAAAGAAGCCACACACGAAAGGCCACATGTTTAATGATCCATATAAGTGAAACATCACAACAGGCAAATCCATAGAAAACGAAAGTAGTTCGTTCCCAAGGAGAGGGAGGAATGAGTAGTGACTGCTAATGGGTACAGAGTTTCTTTCAGGTGATGGTTTGCAAATCTGTGGATATGTTAAAAGCCACTAAATTGCATACTTTAAAAGGGTGAATTTTGGATTTCTCTGGAGGTCCAGTGGTTAGTAGTCTACGCTTCCACTGCAGGAGGGCACAGGTTCAATCCCTGATTGGGGAACTAAGATTTCGCATGCTGCGTGGTGCAGCCAGAAAAAAAAAAAGGGTGAATTTTATGTGGGTTGTTTATCAATTTTTTTAAGTCTATGAAATGGCATAGTTGTGTGCCTCGCATACAGTGGGCACTCAATTACAGTTAACTATTTTCTATATTTTGGCTTCAACTGACTTCCTATCTGTTTCCCAGCATTGTCATTCAGATTCCAAGATGTATTTAATACCATTCATTCCTTCATTCAGCGTTTTATTTTTATGTGCTTTGTACATCCTAGAAATTGTGCTGGATCTTAAGTTTATAGAGAATCACAAAAACAGTGTTTGTGCTCCAAAGGTTGGTGGGAAGATGAGTGCTGTGGGTGCAGAGGACAGAAAGCAGAAAAGGTGGCTTAAATGAGGTAATGTTTGAGCTGAACTTAGAGGTGATTTTGGAGTCAGAGGACTGGGCATTTCAGGTGGAAAAAGAAGGTGCAGGGCTTCCCTGGTGGCGCAGTGGTTGGGGGTCCGCCTGCCGATGCGGGGGACACGGGTTCGTGCCCCGGTCCGGGAAGATCCCCCATGCCACGGAGCGGCTGGGCCCGTGAGCCATGGCCGCTGGGCCTGCGCGTCCGGAGCCTGTGCTCCGCAGCGGGAGAGGCCACAGTGGTGAGAGGCCCGCGTACCG
>NW_006797390.1:7130215-7132527 GCF_000442215.2 Lipotes vexillifer
AAAAAAAAAAAAAAAAAAAGAACGTGCAAAGGCAGGGAGAACGGAAAGTTTGGGGAAGTAGGATACAGGAGACAGTCCTGGAACATGGGGCATAAGAAATGGTATGAAATTTCACTTAACAGAATAATGTAAATCTGTTACGTATTTCAAGACCTTTGCAATAATTGGAAACATTTGGTTTTGCTTAAAAATGGAAAAAAAAAGACCCAATAACCAAAATCAGAAGCATCCTGGCAGTCTAGTGATTAAGAATCCACCCTTCCACTGCAGGGGGCATGGGTTCCATCCCTGGTTGGGGAACTAAGATCATGCATGCTGTGTGGTAGGGCCAAAAATTTTTTTGTTTTTAAAGATAATAAATAAAAATAAATTTAAAAAGCATAGTGATATCAATTCATGCATGAAGAAAGAATCTGAAATGCAAACTCACTTTCTTAAAAATTAGGGGTGAGAAAAGCATGATGCAATAATCTATGAAATGTTTATTTCTTGGGAAATCTTTGCACTGTGAATCAGGGTAAGGCACAATCACTAAATACCAGGGCTTATTGCAGTATCTGCAGGAACCAAGCAAAGGATGGTCTCTTTCTTTTTTTTAAATATTTATTATTTATTTATTTGGTTGTGCCGGGTCTTAATTGCAGCTGCCAGCTCCTTAGTTGTAGCACATGGGCTCCTTAGATTTGGCAGGCAGGCTCCTTAGTTGTGGCTCCAGGACTCCTTAGTTGAGGCATGCAAACTCTTAGTTGCAGCATGCATGTGGGATCTAATTCCCTGACCAGGGATTGAACCCGGACCCCCAGCACTGGGAGCGCGAAGTCTTATCCACTGCGTCACCAGGGAAGTCCCAAGGATGGTCTTTAGATCTTCAGAAAAGAGCCATTGGTGTCATCTGCTTTGCTTTTTAAATTTTCTCCTTATAGGAGTTGCTTAGGAATAAATCACTTTTTTATCCATGAAATTTATATTTTCACAACATAAAATCGCCTCTGGCCATGTTATTTTTGGTCCAGTCTTATGATTCCTACTGCGTCTCCACCCACACCACACTAGGTTGGCTACCAAGATTCCCTGTAATATTTGCAACATAGCAGACTATGCTGTCACCACTCATGGTACATAAGAACAGAAGAAAGGAGATGGCTACAGCCCTGATCCAGAAGAGAAATTCACGGCCTGAGCTAGAGGGAGACATCAGGAATAGAGAGGAGGGGACAAATCTGAGGAACACTCAGGAGTAGAAAGGACATCATTTCTTTTTTTTTTTTTTCTTGCGGTACGCGGGCCTCTCACTGTTGTGGCCTCTCCCGTTGCGGAGCACTGGCTCTGGATGCGCAGGCTCAGCGGCCATGGCTCACGGGCCCAGCCGCTCCACGGCATGTGGGATCTTCCCGGACCGAGGCACGAACCCGTGTCCCCTGCATCAGCAGGTGGACTCTCAACCACTGTGCCACCAGGGAAGCCCAGGACATCATTTCTTTGTGATGGATGTGAGTGTTAGGAAAGAGTTAAGGGTAGTTCTCTAACTCCAGAGTTTCTGGCTTGGGGAACCATGTGTACAGTGACACAATTAACTGAGATTTAGCAGTGGGTTTCCAGTAAATTTGAGAATAGGGATACGGAGGTCCGAAGAGAAGTTGGGATTAAAGATACAGATGAAGACTTATTAGCATAAAGAAGATAATTGAAATCGTGGATCCAAACTATGGATGTAGGTGAGGGGGAAACCTTAATGGTCAGAGAGATGGCTGGTAAGAAAGGAACGGTCTGAATAAGGAGAAAACAGTGTTCTGGAAACCTAGGGGAACGAGAACTTCAAGAAGTGAGAGGTTGGCAGCATTGTCAAACACTGCAGAAAAATAAGCTAAACTAGAATTGCGATATTGGATTTGGTGATTTAGTAGCAGGTGAATTTAAAGCAATTCCAGTGAAGTGGAGATGGAAGTGGGCCCCTATTAGGCTGAGGAGTGAGACAAGGAGGAAGATGGGAAGTAGCCTTAGAGATAAGACCAAGGAAAGCAGTTTTCCTTGGTTTCAGGTTGGGGAAGATGTGATCACACTTAGAGACTGAAAGGAAAAAGCCAGAGGACGGTGCTGAGGACAGAGGGATGAGGGGGTGTTTGTGAAGGAAGAAGCTGCAGGAGGGTGAGAGCCGTTGCTGATGGAGGCCAGTCAGAGCAGAGAAGCAGGTAACTGTGGAAGGGTGGCTGCCTCGTTTTTCATATAGAAAATAAAATCAAAGCCATCCACCGAAAGTGAGATGGGTCATTGATGTGACTGGAGCTTGAGAAGAGTGGCAAGCCAGGAAAGAG
>NW_006797390.1:7132706-7141259 GCF_000442215.2 Lipotes vexillifer
GAGGGGCAGGTGGCAGAATTGTTAAGAGTAGGTCTTGGCGAAGGACACGGAGCTGAGTCGACCGCTGTTGGAAAAACGCCTCCGACTGTAGCAAGCCAGTCTGCTTTACGCGCCCTCCCAGCTTCCCCAGGATAAGGGCACAGAGCCCCAAAAGGATCGGAATAGGCAGACCAGGCAATTCCCTGGTGGTCCAGTGGTTAGGACTCTGCACTTTCACTGTGGAGGCCTGGGTTCGATCCCTGGTTGGGGAGCTAAGATCCTGCAAGCCGTGTGGCGTAGCCAAAAATTTTTTAAAATAATAAGTAAAAAATAAAATGTTTGGACCTAGCTACTCAAAAAAAAAAGAGGGACTTCCCTGGTGGCACAATGGATGAGACTCTGTGCTCCCAATGCAAGGGGCCTGGGTTCGATCCCTGGTCAGGGAACTAGATCCCACATGCATGCCACAACTAAGAGTTTGCATGCCACAAATAAGGAGCCCTAGAGCCACAACTAAGGAGCCCACCTGCCGCAACTAAGGAGCCTGCCTGCCACAGCTAAGACACGACACAACCAAATAAATAAATTAATATTTTTTTTAAAAAAAGGAATAGGCAGAGCAGCAGAACAAAAGGTGGAGCTGGAGGGAGGCTTGGCTGCCAAGTGAAAGGAGAGGTTCAGCAAAGAAAGCGTTTGGAAAGGGTTTTTTTAAGTCTCGCTATGAAAACATTGCTTGCTGGTTCTGAGCTGTGAAGTCTCCCACTCCTGCACTGGCCAGTAGCCTAGTTTCAAGTTAGCCCTACAAAACGCTGGTGTAGATACAGCCTGGACTTCTGGAGAATTACTTACCTCCTAAGGTGAACAACACAGTACACCCACGTCACTGTGTATAGAAGCCTATGCGCCACAACTACTGAGCCTGCGCTCTAGAGCCTGTGAGCCACAACTACTGAAACCTGCACGCCTAGAGCCCATGCTCCAGAAGCGAAGCCACCGCAATGAGAAGCCTGCACGCCGCAGCGAAGAGTAGCCCCCTCTCGCCGCAACTAGAGAAAAGCCCGCGCGCAGCAACGAAGACCTAACGCGGCCAGAAATAAGTAAATAAAATAAATAAATTTTAAAAAAAATCAACTGTGTTGTATTGACACAGGAACAGACCAGCCAATGGCAAGGAATATGAGGGTGAGAAATACACCCAATTTACATTGGAATTTGGGTTCCAGAGGCATTTCAAGTTGGCATGTGCTAAATATATATTTTTTTATTTTAGACAAATATTTATTATAAAATAATATGCTTGATACGTCAGCTTACCTCTACCTACCTACCTACCTATCTATCCATTTTAGATAATTGTAGATTCGCACATGGTGGTAAGAAAGAGCACAGTGATCCTATGTACAGGATCCAGTCTCCCCCCATTTCCATGTGGACATGGTTAGTCTGCAGTGTTTGCATCTCAGTAACTCCAGATTGGATCACAATGTTGGGCCTTGTGCTGGTTTTGTGACATTTTCTTCTCCTTCTGTCTCCCAGTTGTCTCAGATCCACTAAGCACTTTAGTGTCTAGCAACGTCCGGGCTAATGTTAAATGAGCACAATTTTGATATTGCTCTGTTGACAGTTCCAGAGTCTCTTAATTGGCCACCTCAGCTTGACATTTGAACAGTGATCATTAAATATTAAATGACCTATATGGGAAAAGAATCTAAGAGAGAGTGGATATATGTATATGTATAACTGATTCACTTTGCCGTACAGCAGAAACTAACACAACATTGTAAATCGACTCTACTCCAATAAAAATTAATTAAAAATAAATATTAAATAGAGGGATCTAAGACCCGGATGAGCTTACTGTAGTAGTGCTGTCATGCAGATTGTTATAAGATTTCCTTTGGCCCCAAGCTCGGTGATACATCAAGATTGAACTGGTCTGTCCAGGATTCTTTTACTTAGAGCAATTGCCCACCACAGCCCTGCTTTTCTTGTGTCACTCCCCAGGCCCAGCCAGCACCTGATAAGCTTCTGCAGAAAATAGCTCTGCTCTCTGTGTTCAAATAGCTCTGTTCTCTGTGGGCAAATAGCTCTGTTCTCTTTCTCACTTGATGTCAAACCAACGAACACCAACCCCCGCAAAAACAACCTTATAAAACTCTTCTTTCTCTATATGTCCTCTGCTTAAATCCTCTCTAATATCTTTGGGATTCTGAATGTCACCTCGGCTCAGTCTGACCCGACCCCTCTCAAATTCATCCCTCCCCGTCTCCTTGTGGTCAAAGCTGGTCCCCAGCCTCACCTCCCAAGTGCTGGCATTTGAGATGTGCCACCCTGTCCCCACCTGCCCCGCCCCCGCCCTCTGCCCCTTCAAGCCCTGTTCTCATCGGACTCCCGTGTCTGCTGGGCTGGCTCCCTCCTCACCTCTGACCCCTCTTCCGTGCATCCCATCAGTGTTGGTTCCCAGGGTTCGGACAGGCTCTCTTTACAGCCCCTCCCCCCGGTGTGAGCTCATGTTTTTCTACAACTCCAACTACTAATGGTGAGGACGTGGGATTTCTTCTGGAGGTCTCTGAAAGCAGGGGTAATAGCCCCTGAGAACAGTATGGAATTTAAGGGAAATCACGCCTGGAAGAAAAATATTCCACCTAGAAAGCCAAGATCACACTGGGATTGGAAAATGGATAGCAAAGGACAGCTGACCAAGATGAGAAAAATAATTCAGAGATGGATCGGTTGTCTCTGAGGTCACCTTCTAAATACTCTAAAGGAAAACAGAGTGTGCAATGTCCCCTAGAAAGACCTGGGATGACAGAATAAAAGGTTTTCCACGTCTCTCAGTGACCTGCACTGACAGCCCTCTTTGGACGGTAAGAGGTAAGAGGCCTGGATGAAAAGCAGAATCTTTGTCAAGGCAGAAGAATTTTTCATCAGCTCTGCAAGCTTAGGAAGAGCTCAGCAGGTCATGTTCTCCAAAAGACGGGTCCTTATGTCGAACACCCTCCCCAATGGCCCCCCCCCCCCAGGTAAGAGGCCTGGATGAAAAGCAGAATCTTTGTCAAGGCAGAAGAATTTTTCATCAGCTCTGCAAGCTTAGGAAGAGCTCAGCAGGTCATGTTCTCCAAAAGGCGGGTCCTTATGTCGAACCCCCCCCCCAATGGCCCCCCCCCCCCGTCACCACCACCTACACGTGGTGAACATGGGCAGAACGTGAGGGGCCGGGAAAACAGAACCCGAACCGCATCCCCTGACTCGTTTCACTGACTGTCTCGTTCCAAGTCCTTAGACGGGGCTGGTCTCCTTTCTCCGGAGCTTGGCCAGAGGAGAATGTCCTATGTTAGTCGGCCCTCCTAAACGGACTTGAAATCAGTCTCCTGCCCTCAGCACTTTAGTACTGACTTGGAAGGAGACAGGGGCCTCGGCCCCCTGCTGAGAGGGTCAGACCTCACTCTTGGCCCCGCCCCAAGCCTTCCCAGTCCGGACAAGCCTCAGTTAATGGGGTTTGCTTCCTGCAGAGGGCCTGGACAGGAGAGCGGTGTTGCTGTTAACCTTCCCTCTCCAGGGCCAGGCTAAATTCCGGAGAACCACATACAGTGGGGATTTGTGTTTTCTTTTTTCCATCCCCAGTCCGGGTGGCGGCCCAGCTCAAAGAGTAGTCTGTTCTGGGGAAAAGACAGCGTCTGCCTCTCTCCCAAACCAGCCCTGATCAAATCCCGAGCAGCCGGTCCTTAGATAACACAGCTGAGAAACCTGAAACCAGCAGCTCAGCTCCGTCGGTGCCCAGCATCACTGTCTGGAACCTGAGTCGGGCCGCTGAGATGCTGCAGTGATTGAACGCTAAGTGGAGTGACTGGGGTTCTCGCACAAGGGTTCATAGCCTGGACCTATGAACTCAGACAAAGAAGGTTTTCAGAAAGTCTGTCTGGGGCTTGAGCACTTGAGCTGTTTTGTGGCACTCGGCACATGTCCCGGGCTTTGGGATCATTGTTCTTCCCCAGCAAAGCCATTAGGTAGGTTGACATGGCCCTGCCGATCCCTTGCCTGGGCTGCCTGCAGCGACCCCGGCAGAGGAGAGGATTCAGTGGTATTTGAGGCAAGGGAAGGGACATCCATGCTCCCGTTTCTGTTTTATTAGAGGAAGGCGTCCTTACATGAATGGGCTTTAAAAGAGGCGGAACCTCCTATGAGCAGGGGGTAAGAACATGTTCCGTGAGTACAAAGTGTTTATGGAATGACTTCTAGGCCGGACGCTTCAGGAGCAGTACAGACTATAGAATGTAGGACAGGTGTGGTCACCGACAAGCCCTGCTGGGGACAGGAGAAGTTGTGAAGTCAGGAGTGGGAGACGTACATGAAAGAGTTTCTTTTTCCAGGATCAAAGAATAGAGGCAGGAAATCCAGCTTCGCTCAGAGGCCTGGAGACCTACAGCTTATTCAGCAAATGCTGAGAGAACACCCTCAGCGTTGCAGGAGGTGGTGCCAGAGAGCTAAGGCGTGAGAGAAAGCTGCCATCTGTGCAGCCCCCAAAGGGGAGTGTGTGTACACCTGTGTGTCTGTACTCGTGGGGACCCGGTCTGTGGGATGTGTCCTTGGGAGAAAAGACGGAAACCCGAAGACTTCACTCAGAGGTACGGGCGCCGTGGACCGTGGGTCTGGAGCCACTGTAAGTCACACAGCTTCTAGACATCATACGTTTACTCAGAACCATGGGTCGTCATCCTCAGCTTCAGTGCAAAGCTCCTCGCCAGTATCTGTAGTAGCAGAGGCTGGAAGATGCAGACAGGAGAGACCATCTTCCCAGAGAAGGTGAGAGAATATCTTTCCACTGCGTTTAGTGTCAGAGAGACAGGAGGCGGAGCTTCAGGGAGAGCTGATTTAGCTTCTGTTTCAGCAACAACGAATGAGCAGCCAAGACTACTGTTTACCCTTTCTCCTTGTAGGTTTCCCAGCAACCAAGCAAACCTGAGTGGAGGGAAATAATTGGTATTACTCAGGTGAAAACTGCACAAGTCAAAGTGAGTTTTTCAACTTGGATAATTGTCTGTTGACTTGCTGGGGAATCCTCTTTCCTGGGGCAGATACTGGTTTGGAGGCAATCACAGTGCAGGCTGGAAAGGGAAGCCAGACCCAGCCAAAGATGCCAAAAAAGCTTCATAGCGTATAGTTCTGGTCTGGGTCATGCCTCGAGTTTGAGGACTGCATTCGAGACTCATTTGCTTGGGAGGCAGATGAAGTTATATGCTCTCAGTACGTGAACTGCCTGGGATCTTTCCCAGCCAATGAGCTTTGTTCTGACCCTTCAGCACAACATCTCTACCCTCTTCCTCTTGTTCCCTTGACTCTCTGTGGCGTAGCCTTGCACAGACCCTTCTGCAGGGATGGTAAATATTCATCTGTTTCCCAGTCCAGTATATGCAAAATGATTTAGGACCACAGATGGTGGAGCTGAGGCTAGGGGCTTGGCCCGGGCTCATACAATTCTTTCTATCTGCCAGACAGAAGGGCTCAACTGCACTGGAAATCAGGAGAAGCAGCCAATAAGAAGCCTTCAGTGAGGGTCTCCACTTTCTCCTGGGGTTGACCTCTGCAGTAGCGAACTCTGCAGAAAGATTTGTGAAAGACGGACTCGTGGAAGCAAGGGACAGGGGGGGAAAAAAAAGACGTCTTTAGTAAAGAGCCGCCCAGGCAGCATGAATGAGGGTGGAGAGGAGAGGATGAGACGGTCATGTGGCTGCGAGTGTGGGTTACAGCCGTGCTCAGTGAGCTCACAGTTTCCAGGGTGAATCTATTTCTCCAGGGTAGCAATATGTGCAAAGGGAGAAAACAAAAAAGTACCAGGTCTGAACTTCGAAAGCCTGAGTCTGAGTCCCATGTGAGGTAGGGTTCCCTACATCACCTTGAGTAAGTTATTCTTCGTCTCTGAGCCCATTTCCTACGTGCAAAATGGAATCAGAGAAACCTACAGCTTTGGGTATGGATGAGTTACACGAGTTGACTGTGGCCCTTGGGGATCACTTCAGCACTGTTCATTTCTCTCTCAGGAATTCTCTCAAAGGATCTCAGGCCTCTGGGTCTCAGTCGAAGACACTGGCTTAGTGATGGCCCAGAGTTCCTCGCTGGTTTATCACTGGATTTCCAACCGAGGTATCTCCATGAAATACATTTGAATAGCAGGGAAGCTCCCGTAGTAAAAGAGAAGAGGGGGGTGAGGCTCTGTGTGGGTAGAAAGCAATATGGAGGGTGGGGCGGGGAGAGGTAGGACTCCCTGGGTGCAATGGGAAGGGAAGAGCGCCAGGGGCTTAAGATCTGGTTCTGGTCCTGATTCCAGCACTTACTGGTCATGTGAACTTGGTGCAGGTCACCTTCAAGAAACCGAAGCTTACTTGTGAAGTCTGTCTGTAAAATGGAGAATATCTCCCCTGTTAGTCTCCTGTGATGGTGAGAAATAAAACACACGTGCTGTAAGCTCAAAGGTGCTGCATTACTATCATTATTATTCTTTTTTGCCATGCCGCATGGCTTGTGGGATCTTAGTTCCTTGACCAGGGATCGAATCCAGGCCCTCGGCAGTGAGAGCGCAGAGTCATAACCACTGGACCACCAGGGAATTCCCCAGAAGTGCTGCATTATAACGTAGACATCAGGTTTTAGGAAAGGGGAAGGGTAACACTGGGGTTATGGGATCTAGTATATTCTGACATCCCCATAGTCTAGAGTAAGAATTGCTCTGGATACAAGAGCTCTGCTCACATACCTACAGGTCAGTGGACACCCCTCCCTTTTACAAATCAGAATTTTCTGCTCCCTGTGCTAGCCTCGGCCCATTTTAGAAAGCTTAGGTTGACTTCTCTTAGAAAGCCTCTGTAATTTGGGAGAAGAACCTTTGTGGTTTGGCTGGACTCTGACATCTTTGCCAAGCCAAAGCCAGAGTCTGTCCCATCAATACTACAGGTGACATGCTGGAACTTATTTTCTCCTTTCGGGTACAGTTTGTGTGTTATGGCCCTGGGCCATTCAGGGCAGGTGCCAGGGCTGAAGTGGGAGAGTGAAAGGATGGAGAAAATCATCAGAAGTACCAGCGAGCATCCAGTTAAATTGACACGACGATGAGCAGACCTCGGTGGCAATATTATGCCACCAAAAACTGTCACCACAAATACCTCTGGATCTGAGGGAGGATGACAGCAAGCTCAACTGACTGAGAAAGGAATCCAGATCCTTCCCTGCTGTGATGTCACTAGGAGTCGAAAAGGGATTTGGAGCAAGTGGTCTGAAATCAGGGTCTGATGTGAGGCAACCACAGCAGGAAAGAGCACAGAAGAGGGAGGGAGAGTCCCAGGAGTCTCCTGGCCTCCTCACCCCTCCCCACCCCTGTGCCCTCTCACCGTAAGCACAAAAGTAACCATCTGTTCAAGGTATAAGAACAGAGGAGGAGTGAGAAAAGGAGGGCACAGGACTGAGAGGTGCAGACTGATCTCTTTCCTTTTCTGAATTTCTTTGGAATTCACTATTTGGACCAGAAACTCTACCTTTAAAGTGTCACTTTTCTTTTTTAGTGGGATGTCTTTTTCCTCAACTAGATGGCATGCTCCATGTTTTATATCTCTCCCAGTTCCCACATAATAAACACTTCAAGGGTCTGGTAGATTGAAGTCTTTTTTGTGTTACGCGGGCCTCTCACTGTTGGGGCCTCTCCTGTCGCGGAGCACAGGCTCCGGACGTGCAGGCTCTGGACGCGTAGGCTCCGGACGCGTAGTAGGCTCCGGGGCCATGGCTCACGGGCCCAGCTGCTCCGCGGCATGTGGGATCTTCCCGGACCGGGGTACGAACGCGTGTCCCCTGCATCGGCAGGCGGACTCTCAACCACTGCGCCACCAGGGAAGCCCCAGAGGGCCAGTCTTTAAGGAGAGAATCGTGGGGCTGCCACCAATTTTCATACAAAGTCCTGAAAGTGATTCAGCCTAACGTCCAGGGTGGTTGCCCCCCCGTGAGAGAGAGAGAGACTCCACGTGCAGGGGCCCTGGTCACCTCCCACCTGCCTTGGCCAAGCTTGTACCCTCTGGCTGCTCCTGTCTTGGTCTTTGGGAGAGAAAGAAGGGGTGGGAAGTGCACACAGCTGTGGTTTGGACCTTCACAGAGACATTTCCCTGGGGCTATTAGTAGAGAATTGTCCTTCAGATTCACCTTTTGCTGAAGAACTACACTGAGAATTCTGGGGGACGTTCCCTCCTGGGACTACCTCCCTCCTCAAAGGGTACCAAATGACAAACGGACGCTGTGCTGCATCCTGAGGGTGCACAGTTCTCCCCCCCCTTTTTTTAATTAATTTTTATTGGAGTAGAGTTGCTTTATAATGTTGTGTTAGTTTCTACTGTACAACAAAGTGAATCACCAATTTGTACACGTATATCCCCTCTTTTTTTGGATTCCCTTCCCATTTAGATCACCACAGAGCATTGAGTAGAGCTTCCTGTGCTATACAGTCAGTTCTCATTAGTTATCTATTTTATACATAGTATCAATAGTGTATATAGGTCAATCCCAATCTCCCAATTCATCCCCCCCCCCCCCCCCCCC
>NW_006797390.1:7141269-7143576 GCF_000442215.2 Lipotes vexillifer
TCCGCTTGGTATCCATACGTTTGTTTGTTTATTCTCTATGTCTCTATTTCTGCTTTGCAAATAAGATCATCTATGCCATTTCTCTACATTCCACGTATATGCATTAATATACGATATTTGTTTTTCAGTTCTTACTTTTGAAGCCTTACAGGGAAGTTGGGAGACTATACTCAAACTCAAAGTGAGTGTGCACCTACCAGTGGGTGGATACACATCAGGCTGCCAGTTGTGCTAAAGCTCCAAGGAGGATGGGGTTGCTCAGGACTGGGCAGGTCCAGGAAAGCTTCATAGACCTGAAATGGACCTTGGAGGGGTCAGACCTGACCAACTGAACCAGCTGGAAAGGAAAATGTGTTGGAGGGGGTGAATAAACTCATTTTAGCTGCAGCAGCTTTCACATGGCCACGTAAAGTTGGAAAAGGTTTCGGAAGGCCTTGAATGCCACATTTACAGTTTGCGCTTTAACCAGTAAGCACATTTTCGAGCAGGTGTATGGATGCATAGAGGATTTTATGAAGATGATCTGGTGGTAGTGGAGCAGATTGGGGGGGGTGGCAGGTGGGGAGCCCGGAGTTGGGGGGCTAATTAGAAAAGTTCCAATAGTCCAGTAGGGCCTATGGGATGGTTGGACATCCAGCTACAGTGGTAGCAGAGGGAAGGGTAAACCACTCAGTTATGTGAACAGCTGTGTTTCAACAGTATTTGCATGCTGTTCATTTGGCTTTAAAATGTCCGGGAATGCTTTTGACCCCCTGCTTTCTCCATAGTCTCCTGAGCATTGTCCCCAGGAGAAGAAGCAAAAAAGAAAACTGCAGTGTTCCCCGATGAAGATGAATGACCTTAGGCAGTCCACTGTGCTCCTCTGGACCTTAATTCTCTCATTTAAATCAGATAATAATGTTTTACCTGCCTGAAGGCAGAGAACTGGAATTCAGAATATCTTGATGAACTTTTTTAACTCTAGGAGTGAGTTTGTGTTTTTGTTGTTGTCGTTTTGTTGGTTTATTTTCTGATTTGTAATTTTTCCTCAGAACACTCCAACATCCATTCTCCCCCCAGGCTCTGTCATCCTCGTCTGGGAGCAACTACTTGGGTTCACCCCGGGGGCCGTACAACTCTCCCAGGGTCTCTTGGAGATGTGGTTGGGAGAGGGGACCGCGGCTGAATTGAGACGCCAGGGTTCCCCAGCTCCGATGTCTACTCTAAGGCAGGAGTAGGGTCGCTGCGGGCCACGAAACGCCCCAAGCCGCAGCCTCCCCAACACTGCCCCCGCCCCGCGCCCCGCGTCTACAAAGCTTCGACCTCACTCGTGCTTGGGGAGCAGAGTGCAGATCATACCTGCCCCACGCACCCCCGGCAGGCGGAGGCGCCGGGAATTGACCAGCGAGGCCCGAGCGGCCGACCCCCTCCCGGCTCCGCTCGGGGGCGGGGCCCACCTGTGCCGCGGGGGCAGGGCGGGGCCGGGGGCGGGGCAGGTGGGCGGGCGGAGGCGCGGGAGGCGCGGGAGGCGCGGGAGGCGCGGGAGGCGCGCGCGGGGGCGGGGCGGGCGCGGGCGGGGCGGTGCACCTGGGTAGCCTCCTCGTGGGCAGCCCGAGAGCTGGCGGCGAGTGAGGAGCGGCGGGGCGGCCGGCAGCAAGCCCGCGTCCGGGCGTGGGCAGGAGCCGGCGGGGCCTCGGGAGGAGCATGAGCCGGCGCCCCGCGGCGGGGCGGCCTGGGCGGGCAGCCGGGGCGCGGCGCTGAGAGCTGGCCGGGGCCGGGCCGGGGCCAGGGGCGCAGCGCCATGGGGGGCCCCCGGGCCGCGCGGCTGCTGCTGCTGCTGCGCCCGGTCAAGCTGCTGCGGAGGCGCTTCCGGCTGCTGCTGCTGCTCGCCGTGGTGTCCGTGGGGCTCTGGACTCTTTATCTGGAATTGGCGGCGTCGGCCCAGGTCGGCGGGAACCCCCTGAACCGGAGTGAGTAGCGCCGGGGCCGCGGCAGGCGCGCAGCAGGGAGGGGGCAGGGCCGGCGGCTCCCGCCTCAGGGGGGACCCACCACCCATCTCAGACCCGGTCTCCACCTCGCTGGGTCTCCAGGTGCCGGGCGCCCCGCGGGGGGTGAAGCCGGGGGAGCCTCGGGGCCACCCCTGGCCGCGCTCGGCTCGCAGACCCGGTACCAGAGAAACGCGTCCACGCGGGCTGAGGTCCGTGTCTGGGGCGCCTTCGGCCGCCTCCACCAGGCCGCTCGCTCCGGTCTGCGCGACCCAAACTTTGCTACCCGCCTTCTCCGTGGCTTGCTCCGTTTGCTCCCCTGCGGCGTTTTGGGGGGGGGGGG
>NW_006797390.1:7143586-7149121 GCF_000442215.2 Lipotes vexillifer
TACCGCCGTGAGCCACTCGCCTCTCCCTCTTCCCACAGGCCACTCCCCTCCCAGCCCCTTCCTCTTCCTGCAAGTCTACCACCTCCCTCGAGCGGTCCCCTCTCCTGGTCCTGGCCACCCTCCACCCGCAGCGGGTTGTCTGCAGCCCCCCTCGGGAACCCTGCGGAATGAGCTGAACCCCCATACCCTGCTCAGGGCAGCTCAGTGGATCGGGCAGTGGGTAGATTCCTGCTTCTCTTTTTCCACGGAGCCAGAGCCACTTAATTTTTCTGTCTCAGTTTCCTCCTAGGGAAACGGAGGGGATGCTCGCTTTCTCTTTTTACCTCAACAGGCATGCCTGTCCGAGGTGATTTTCAGTTTACTACTGACGGAGTGAAGTAAAACCTCCGAAGTGTCAGGCACTGTGTAAAAAGGTCGCTGCAATAGTTGGAAAAAAGAGAAACTCCCAGAACTACTAGGTGCCCTTCCCAAGCCTGAAGGGTGGAGGTTTATAATTCCAGACAACGTATGGAATTATAAACATTCCCCCTTTCTGGAAACCTAAGGGAAGACTGATGAAACTCTGGTGAGAAGATGCTCTAAGTTCTTGTGTCAGCTGTTCTGCCCAGGGCTGGGTGTGGTGCTTTGCCTCCTCTTGTGGCCAAAGACAGGGAATTACTAGGGTCAGTAATTGAGCTGGTTCAGGACAGAGATGGGTATTTATGGCGGAACCTCTCACTCTGTGGCTGCTGAAATATTTCTGGCTGTTTGTTTGGAGACTGGGCTTCCATTCCTGGTTCTGACGCTAACTAGTTGGGAAATCCAGGCGCAAATGGCAGCTTCTCAGGTAGAAGGAGGGAGTTGGTCCCTTTCAATGTGAACACTACGATTGTGTGATCTCCCCGCCTGAGCATTTCCAGGGTCAGGGAGCCCAGCACACCACGAGAAAGGGTCTTCCCAAGTCAGGTCCACAGGTCTCAAGTAGGAAGAGCTCTTCCTTCTGAAGACCAGTCTGCCTTCCCTTAGCTCCCCAGGCCTTGTTCGCTCCTCTGAAAGACAGAGTGTATCTACTCTTCCATACCACGGCCACTCAAGAGAGTCCCCCGTGGATGAGCCCAGGTGGAGTGTGGGTGGGTGGGAGGCCCTGGGAGGGATCTCCCTTCTCTCCTCCTTGGCCACCATCCTGTTAACCTGGTAGCCAGTGGAGTCCACTGCACAGATTAAAACCAGAGAGGAGAGACTTCCCTGGCGGTCCAGTGGTTAGGACTCCACGTTTCCACTGCAGGGGGCACGGGTTCCATTCGTGGTCAGGAAACTAAGATCCCGCATGCTGTGACATGGCCAAAAAAGAACAACCCCAGAGAGCAAAGCAGTTGCTTTGTGACCCTCAAATGAATGGCCTCCCATCCGCCTCCCTCACCCCCCAGCACATACTTTTCCTTTACCCCAAGTGAGCTTTCTCCTCAGAGACCGGAAGCAGTTTGCCATAATTATCATCTCACACCTGGCTCCCAGCCTCTGTCTCCTATTGGCTGTCTCATCCTTAGCCATCAGTTCCTGTGTCAGTTTCTTTTCCCTTCTAGATGAATCTTCACTTTCTGACTGGGTTTCCTTATTCTTTGTTTCCTTTTCCAAATGGACCCTTCTCCAGAAGAATGTTCTCAGCTTCCTAGTCCAGAATTGGCTTTCCGTTTCCCTAACTGTTGTTTTTAACAGGGGTCCAAGCCTGGGCACTGATGGATCCCTCGTACCTTCTTCTCAGCCTCCTAGAACCCTGAAGCCCACCTGCTGGCAGGGTGGCTTGTCATGCCAGGCTGTCCCATCGTATTCTACTCTTTCCTTGATTTCCTTTTGGAATGAGATTTAGACAGTGGCTGTGCTTTCTGGCTCCTGGTCCCCCATCCTTTGTTTTTAAGAAGCTCAGACATCATGCATCAAAGTTGTGTCTTGTCTTATAGGTCTTACTCCCAGCCATTCCTCTGGAGGGAGAGTGGGGAAGGAGGGATTAGAAAGCACAGCAGTAAGAAGAGGGTTGCTAGCCTTCCCTCGCATACACCCTGGCATACAGCAGCAACCAGAGCCCCAGCTTGGTTCTGCTTCCCAGCAAGCCACCCTGCCTCTCTGTAGCAGCCCCTGCCAGCTCACTGCACCACCAGCCTTCCTGTCATCTGTAAGGCCAGCCTCCGTTACCAAGAACCTTTCATTTGCCTGTCCCTGTGTGACTGCCGCCCTGATCTGGTGCTGGGAGAAATGTATGGAGAGCTGGTAGTTACAAACTCCAGGGTGGTCAAGTAATGACAGGGAGCGTGCTTCCTGCTTCTTATGGAACAACCCCGTAGTTTGAGATGCGTGATATGCAGTTTGGGCTCCATCTGTAGAAAAAGATACAACCACATTTGGAGTAACTTCAGGGAGAAGCCACCGAAACTGTTCACGGATAGAAGAATGGGTCCCTTGGACAAAAGAATGAGAGCTGTTTACTCACTCACGCACTTATTTATTTATTATTATTATTATCATTAATTTTTTTTTCCTTGCGTTATGCGGGCCTCTCACTGTTGTGGCCTCTCCCATTTGCGGAGCACAGGCTCCGGATGCGCAGGCCCAGCGGCCATGGCTCACGGGCCCATCCGCTCCGCGGCATGTGGGATCCTCCCGAAACGGGGCACGAACCCGCGTCTCCTGCATCGGCAGGCGGACTCTCAAGCACTGCGCCACCAGGGAAGCCCTTATTTATTATTTTTAAAAATAAATTTATTCATTTATTTAGTTTTGGCTGCGTTGGGTCTTTGTTGCTGCGTGTGGGCTTTCTCTAGTTGCGGTGCGCGGGCTTCTCATTGCGGTGGCTTCTCTTGCTGCGGAGCACGGGCTCTAGGTGCGCAGGCTTCATACTCACTCATTTAAACAAATATTTGTTTAGCATGTAGCTCGAGCAGGGCATTGTGCTTGGTCACTTAGATGTGGTGATGACTCTGTTATGGTTTCTGCCTCTCACAGCTTTCCCTCTAGGAGGGGAGTTCAGGTGCGTAAATGAGAATAATTGTAATAGGAGACAACCGTTAAGTTTTACAGAGGTAGAACCTACGCGTTGCTGTGACACTTCTGGAAATGGGACACAGCTCTTTCAACTAATATTTCATGGAAGTGGTGACATTTTAGGAGATCTTGAGGAGTTGGTAAGACTTTAGTGGACGCAGAATGAGAAAGCTATTCCAGGCAGAGAGGGCAGCAGAAGCCAAGACCAATAGTCAAGGACAAGTTAGTGTTTGGAAATGTTGAGCATCTGGGTTTGGTGAAGCAGAGGGTGTGAAGGAGGATAGGGGATGGTGCCATAGTATGAAAGACTTTGAATAACAACCTTAAAGGGTGGCATTTATTCAGTAGATCAGAGAAAGCAGTCGAAAGTTTTAGAATAAGGTAGTGTTGTAGAATGGATAGGGAAATAGTAAAACTGTTTAACCATACTGTACTTTGGTATGGATGGTGGTGCTGGGATGGGTCGGAAGGTTCCTTACTGTGGCTGACATTAGTCTTTAGCTGCTGGGTCATGGAGCTCTCCTGAGGACAGGTCAGGCCTCTAGTGGGACATTCAGAGGGCCTGGGGCAGTCACTATATACCAACACGTTCATAAGTGTTCCAGTATTTTGAGAACTGGCACAGGTGTACCGATGTGTACTGGCTGAGAGCAACCCCGGGCCCAGACTATTATTGGAAGTTAAAGACCCCGGCCTGGCAGCTTTTAATGAGCTATACCCATTTGTTCAGACTGGATTCGCTACATCCTGCCTGAGGGCAGAGGTCTGGACTAAAATGGTTTCTAGGTTCTTTGCTCTATAATTGACCTACTGCTGAGACCAACTTGGTGCTGCAACCAAGCGATCACAGCTGGCCACAGAGCCAGGGCCGAATGGTGGTGCACCCCAGCCTCTGCACATCTTACAAGGCTGGGTCTGCAATGTCCCCATTTAAGTGTCCAGTGTACCTGCTAAACCCCAAGGTGTTTCCAAGCCTGAAACTTATAACACATCTGTCCGGCTGGCCCCTGCGATTCCTAAGTGACTCCGAGTGGGCTGCGGTGGCATAGCCACAGATGTCAGGCGGGCCCTGTGGCTCCCGGGGTCACCACAGACATTCCGATTCGGAAGGGAGACAAACCCTCCAGTGACAGAGGTAGCTCAGGGCAGAACGGTAATCTGAGACGCAGGCCAGGAGAGAGGGAAAAACAGATGAGACAGATGTGTGGGCAGAGCGGGAAGGCTGTGGCTTAGAGCTGAGCCTCAGAGCAGAGGCAAGTGTGGAGGGAAGCACAGCCGCTTCGTGGGCCCCTTGGGCCCGGGAGCCTGTCGCATGTCGCCCTGGCTGGGCTGCCCCTCTTTCCCATGGAGCCTCTGGCTCCTTTTCCTTTGTCCTACTTACCTCTCTTTATGCTGCCAGTCTGGCCACCCGGCTGCTGCATGGAGCTTCAAGTCAGTAATCAATTCAGGGCAAACACTAGGCACTCAAATACCTTCTGGTTATGGATGGGAAGTTCTGAATTTCCAAGCACCTGATATTTTCCACTGGCAGATACTTTGCTTATCAGTGATGGATCCAAGAATAGAACCTAGGAATTCTTGTTCCTTGTACCATAATACATATAAACAGCAATAGCCTTTAAACACAAATGCAAAGGATAAGAATTAAGCCATCAGTGCTTTTCCTATTAAAAGTGTGTTTCCTTTGGACCAGCGCCGTCTGCACCAGGACCACAGGGTGTGAGGACAGGGGCCCTCACCCAGCCTTGGCCTCTCCTTTCCTGGTCTCTAGTCCTTTCTGACGTGGCCGCAGAATCCCAGCAGCACAGCTGGCCCTGCTATCCTGCTGTCACCCAGGGACCCTTGTGTGGGCTGAGGCCCCAATCTCCTGCTCGGTGGTGATTGGGCTGCCGGCCGCCCCTGTCCTGGGAGGTGTCCAGATGCGCCGCACGGTTCTGACTGCTTTGCAGCACGAGGCCTTTGAAGCAGCCACTTCTGTGCTGGCTTTAGGAGTGGCTGGTGGCGCACTGCAGTAGTTTTCCAGGCCCCAGAGCCTGGGCTGGGCTTTATGGAGCTGAGCAGAGCAGCCGCCAGAGCAGAGTTTGCTTTGGAAGGGGGCCTGGAGGCTGTTCTTGCAGTTGGCCGCTGACTGTCTGCTTCTCTACCGAGTTCCACCGCTCTCAAATCCTACCCTTTTAATTTCCACGAGCACGCTTCCTTCTATCCAAGGATGATGAGGTCTCAGCTAGGCCAAGCATACGTTCTGAGCTTTCAGACAACCCTCCTTTGACCTTGTGATCCACAATTAATAGATTTATATGTTACCTGATATAAAAGTACAACTGGAAGGGGTGAGAGTAGTTTGGATGGGGTATATATAAAGGGTCCCGGGCTGAATATGTTATACATTTGAGCAAAGCATGACGGATAGATTAAATTTTTACAGACACTTAGGTTCCAACAAGCACTGCTTTCAGTGTTAGAAATATCCATGAGATGAGCAGAAATGAATTTTTTTTTTTTTTTTTTTTTTTTTTTTGG
>NW_006797390.1:7149201-7173750 GCF_000442215.2 Lipotes vexillifer
TTTGCGGTACGCAGGCCTCTCACTGCTGTGGCCTCTCCCGTTGCGGAGCACAGGCTCCGGACGCGCAGGCTCAGCGGCCATGGCTCACGGGCCCAGCCGCTTCGCGGCATGTGGGATCTTCCCGGACCGGGGCACGAACCCGTGTCCCCTGCATTGGCAGGCGGACTGCCAACCACTGCGCCACCAGGGAAGCCCCTGAATATTTTTTTTAATCTCTGTGATATTTTAGTATGTAATTTACTTCTTATGCTAAACTTAAAATTTTTTTTACCATTGACCAACTTTTGTAGAAAATAAGCATGCATATTGTCCATGTGGTCCCTGTTTTTTTTGTTTTACTTTTCATGGAAGTACCTTTTTTTGTTTGTTGGGTTTTTTTGTTTGGTTTGGTTTCTTTTTTTTGGCCACCCAATGTGGCTTGTGGGATCTTAGTTCCCTGACTAGGGATCGAACCTAGGCCCCTGGCATTGAAAGCCCGGAATCCTAACCACTGGACCACCAGGAAATTCGCATGGGAGTATGTTATATGTACAGAAAAGTGCACATGTAAGGGTACAGCTTGATGAATCTCCACAAACTGAGCATACCCTTGTAACGAACACCCTGATGAAGAAACAGAATGGTACCAGTGATTTCAGTCACTACCATAAGCATAGATTAATATAGTCTATTTTTATACTTTATGGAAATGGAATCACACAGTATGTGATTTATTTTAAAATAGTATTTCTTTATGATTATAAAAACAACACATGTTCATTATACCAGATAATGGCTGTATATCTGGACAACATTAACCCCTATAAAATTACCTTTTTGTGCATTAGGCTCCTAGTACAACTGATCCAATAACTTAAGGAGGGGCAAGACCCAGGACCTAAGTGCTATGAGATATAGCCCTGTGACATTCTCCAAGGATGGGATTGAGAGTCATTGCTTATCCTGTGTTTGAGAACCTTCCAGAAACATTTCTTCTGGTCTTTTTTATTTTTATTTTTTCCAGTTTTAGAGATATAATTGACATATTAAAGTGTACAACATAATGATGTGATATTTGTATACATTGCCAAATGATCACCACAGTAAGTTTAGTTAACATCCATCATCTCACATAATTGCAATTTTTTTTCTTGTGTTGAGAACTTTTCTTCTGATCTTGATATTAGAACTAGCTCTGCTCTCTTGAGCAAAATCCGTTTGTTTTCATGTTTATTGGCCACGTAAACTATATAACCACTCAGGTTTCTCCCTTTGTGTTGGTTACTAGAAAGCTTTAGAATTCAGTTTTTGGTTCATTTGGAAAAAAGTGTAAAAGATTTTATGATTTGCACTTTGGTACCAATTTTATTCCTCTATCTTTTTCTTTTTTTCCCACCACTACTATTAGTTTATGTCATCTTGTATTCTGTGGTACTTGCAAGCCTCTTTAACTTTCTCTGGACCAAATCAAGGCATAAAGAAATCAATAAAAGTGCTATGGTATATATAAAAGTATGAAGAAGAAACTGACAGTCACCTATAATCCCACTACTCTGACCTAGAGATTCTTGAAAAGAAAAAATAAAGTATAATAGCTGTGATAACCAGATGCTGGATTCTGGAAAGAATTCTAGATTAAAAACCCCCCAAAACATGAATTATTATTTTCCTGATGTTTTTGTTTTTAGTCTATTTAGTTATTGAAAAATTGAATGACATTCAAAAATAAATTCTCACCTCCTTATGTGTGAAGCGGACATCAAAAGCTTGGAATTTACTGACATGCTGGGGCCTGAGCCACTGTCATTGGAAACAATGACATAAATGTAAGGAAAATTTAATAAAGCTTGGGGCACCCCTGACAATACTAATAAAATAACCGACGGGACTGGCCAGGAAGGCCAGGAACCTCACGTTTGTCCTTTGGGCTTCTTACCTCCCCCAGGCCAGTGGGGGGACCAGGAGTGTGAAGAGCTGTGGCTTCTGGATGCAGAAAGTCACGAACATGAGCCATCCAGCCCCTTTACTAACAGATGAGAAAACAGGCCAGGGGAAGAGGTGTTATCTACCTCCTACCCATTTCTTCTCTTCTTTTAAACTGTGTTTTTGGGAATTCCCTGGTTAGGACTCGGCACTTTCACTGCCAGGGACCAGGTTCGATCCCTGGTTGGGGAACTAAGATCCCATAAGCCATTGCAGGTGGAATTGCGTTTTATGGCACCAAGATCTGGGAAGGGGGCCCAAGGTGGGAAAAGGAGAAGGAAAGGTGGGGGTGGGAATAGAGAAATGATGTTCCAGACAAACCATGGATTTTATAGAGGCAGACCTGGGAGACACTGTGGGTTCAGTCCCAGACCTCCACAATAAAGTGAATATTGCAAGAGGGTCACACAAATGTTTTGGTTTCCCAGTGCATATAACAGTTATGTTTACACTATACTGTAGTCAATTAAGTGTGCAGTAGCATTATGTCTAAAAAAAAAAAATCTACATACCTTCATTCAAAAATACTTTATTGGGCGAATTCAGGGAAAAAATAATTTATTGGTTAAAAAAATGCTAACCATCATCTGAGCCTTCAGTGAGTCATAATCTTTTTGTAATAGTAACATCATTAAAAAAAGTAAGTAACATCAACGATCACGGATCACAGATCACCATAACGAAGAGAATAATGATGAAAAAATTTGAAAGACTGTGGGAATTACCAAAATGTGACACAGAGACACGAACTGAGCAAAGGCTGTTGGAAAAATGGTGCTGATAGACTTGCTCGACACTCAACGCAGGGTTGCCACAAACCTTCAATTTGTTAAAAATCCAGTATCTCGGGGCTTCCCTGGTGGCGCGGTGGTTGAGAATCTGCCTGCCGATGCAGGGGACACAGGTTCGAGCCCTGGTCTGGGAGGATCCCACATGCGCGGAGCAACTAAGCCTGTGTGCCACAACTACTGAGCCTGCGTGTCTGGAGCCTGTGCTCCGCAACAAGAGAGGCCGCGATAGTGAGAGGCCCGCGCACCGCGATGAAGAGTGGCCCCCGCTCGCCACAACTAGAGAAAGCCCTTGCACAGAAACAAAGACCCAACACAGCAAAAATAAATTAATTAATTAAACTCCTACCCCCAACATCTTCTAAAAAAAAAAAAAAAAAAAAAATCCAGTATCTGAATTGGGCGATTGGTATTGACATGTATACACTGATGTGTATAAAATTGATGACTAATAAGAACCTGTTGTATAAAAAAAAATTAAAAAAGAAACTAATACTAAACTTTCGTATGGAAATATGTTAATGTAAATGTTTCAGACATTACAGGAAATTCCTAAAAATCTTATATGTTCTGGTATAATGTTATTAAGTCATAATTCTAGTTATTATTTTAAAATGCATATCTCAGAAATAACTAAATTTCCTTGTCAATTGCATTATTATGAACTTTCATTAAATCTTTAGCCGTGGTCATTTTTAAGTCTTTTGTCATTTACAGAGAGTTCTGGGTGTACTCTGATTCTTTTGCAAATATGTTCCTATAAAAGGGTTTCATCTTCAGGGAATTCATGGAAAAGACTGTGACAAGTACAGGTTTCTGGTAACTGACTATACTGCTGAACTGAATGAATAAGCATTTTCAGAACTCTAATGGAAAACTGATGAGTTCATAAAAGTGCTAACAAAAGATCAAGATGAAAAAAAAATTAATTACATGGGACTGAGTGAACTGGTGAGGATGATTATAATTTTTGTGACTTTCTGTTTGAATTAAAAAAAAAAAATCCAATATCTGCGAAGTGCAGTAAAGCCAGGAAATTGAGTGATGTGTAGTTTTCAATTCTTTTTTATTTTGCAAATCTTGAATCGCTGCAGAGGTGATTTATTTTAAAACTTATGTAAAATGTTTATGGAGCATTTACTTTTTTGTGGGGGACTGAGTGGGATAAAAAGCATTGATGATTCCTGGAAAAACTTATGGAATTTAAAGACAGGGCAGGGTTCAAATCCAAGCTTTATTTCTCACCAGCTGCAGGACTTTGTATAAAGTACTTATTCCTTTTCAAGCCTTAGATGCTTCATCTGGGTAATGGGGTTATATGACCTCCCTGTGGAGCTTTTCTTATGATTCGATTCGGTAAGATTTAGCCAGCCTTGCACATGTGAAGTGCCCAGTTAGATTGAACATAAGCCTAGCACATGTCAGGAGCTAGGAGAGAGTTGGCTCCCATCTCTTCCCCTTCAGAGTTTACAGTCTGGTAGGAATTAGAAAAAGGCTGGCAGGCAGGAGTATGGAGATGCATTCCTCAGCCAGCCCTCTTGCCACTGTCTCTCCAGCTTCTTGGCCCATGACACAGCTGTGCCCGGTCCCTACGCTGTCTCCAGGCCATCCACGCCTGCACCTGCCACCACACGCACATTCTGCCACAAGACTCTTCCATCCTCCATCTTTCTGTCTGCACCCCAGACACAGATCTGCACTGATGGGGAGGGGTGGGTTAGAAGTCAAGGGTTTTGTGGAGAATGAGAGCCATTTGGCAACGGACCAGGGCACCAAAGTTCAGCAGTTGGGCAACGTAGCCTGTCACTCTACTGTGTGTCCCTGAGTGTGCTCGGAGGACTTCCGGGTCTCAGAGGCAGAAACACTGGGCTTTATCTCTGTTTTAATCCAAGCTCTGAAGCTGATTTATCGCGGGTGCTTGCACAGGTCCTGTTTCTTTTGAGGGCTTCAGTTTCGCAGTCTTCCATTCAATGGGATGCTTGTTTCCGGGTCTGGTTTGGAGCCACTACCGTGTCACAAAGGGGCCAAGAGGCCAGTCCATCTTTGGACTTTGGGCCCCGGTCTTTCAAGACTCAGTTGCCTGGCGGAGGGGTGGCAGTTATCCCAGCGCTTCTGGCTATTTGGCCCCCAAGGTCATCCCTGACAATGTGGCCTCCATTCAAGCAGTTGCTTCAAAGATTAAAGGCCTCTCTGCTGAGATCTTCTTACAAATCCCCTGATCCTCTCCTTTCCACCCTTCCTGCCAACCGGGGTCCAAATGGATGTGTGCAGGCCTGTGCACATGCACAGCCCCCTCGCCCGCCAGCTGATCTCTGGACCTCTCACCACCACCTCTTAGCCAAAGATTCAGGCCGGGGTGGGGTGGTGCGGTGAGGACTTGGGAGGCTTCCGCAGGAGCCAGGCACAGAGTGTCGGGGTGAATTCTCAGTTCCTGGTTCTGCTTCTTTATTTCAGCTGAGCAGAGGGCTGGGAAAAGGGAGAGGCTGAGAGCACATCTCAGGTGAACAACTTCCAGCAACAGGAGGCAGGCAAGCTGCATAGGCACAAAGAAGGGGTAGAAAATTAGGGAGGGACATTGAGGCAGAGGCATCTACCCCATTTTTTCTTTTGATTCAATGACTGTATTTTTCATATCTGTAAGTTTTACTTGGTTCTACTTCAGATCTGGTTCCTTTTTAAAAATTGTTCTGTTTTTAATACTCTAAAATTAATTTTGCCTAGTATGTTATCTAGAGCTGCGCCAGTGTTCACATCTTCATTTTTTGACCCTGGAGATTGCCCTTACTTTATGGAGCCCTTAGCTATGTAAATAAGAAAGTTTGTCAGATTTAATGCAGCATTTCTTAGTGTTCTGCTGTATTTCCCCAAAAGAAGAGCTCTGGCTTGAAGCTTTTTATTTTTATTTTTAATTTTTAATTTATTTTTAAACATCTTTATTGGAGTGTAATTGCTTTACAATGGTGTGTTAGTTTCTGCTTTATAATAAAGTGAATCAGCTATACATATACACATTATGGCTTCAATTTTTAAGACCTCCTCCAGCTCCAAGATTCTGCTGTCATTGGGGTGTGTGTGTGAGTGTGTGTGTGTGTGTGTGTGTGTGTGTGTGTGTGTGTGTGTGTGTGTCTAAGCAGAGGTGGCTATTTGGAGGCGGTGTCTAGCATAAGCTAACTAAAAGTTTAGGGAACTCAGATCTTGAGGGCAGAGGCTCCCACAGTGTGAAGGAGATGAAACTGGAAGGGTGGTTGTGATGTGATTGCAGAGTCTCGAGTGCCAGGTTGCTGCGCGTTTGGACTTGGTAGAGAGCAATATAGAATTTTTTTTATTTCTTTTTTTTAATTGCAGTACAGTTGATGTACAATATTATATAAGTTACAGGTGTACAATATAATGATTCACAATTTTTTTAACTTTTTATTTCATATTGGAGTATAGTTGATTAACAACGTTGTATTAGTTTCAGGTGTACGACGAAGTGATTCAGTTATACATATACATGTATCTGTTCTTTTTCCAATTCTTTTCCCAGTTAGGTTGTTACAGAATATTGAGCAGAGTTCCCTGCGCTCTACAGTAGGTCCCTGTTAGTTATCCATTTTAAATATAGCCGTGTGTACATGTCAATCCCAAACTTCCTAACTATCCCTCCGCCCCACCTTTTCCCCTCTGGTATCTTAAGTCTGTTCTCTAAGTCTGTGAGTCTGTTGTGATTCACAGTTCTTAAAGGCTATATTCCATTCATAGTTATTATAAAATATTGACTGTATTCCCCGTGTTGTTCAATATATCATTGTAGCTGGTTTTTTTTTTTTTTTTCTTTGCGGTACGCGGGCCTCTCACTGCTGTGGCCTCTCCCGTTGCGGAGCACAGGCTCTGGACGCGCAGGCTCAGCGGCCATGGCTCACGGGCTCAGCCGCTCCGCGGCATGTGGGATCTTCCTGGACCGGGGCATGAACCCGTGTCCCCTGCATTGGCAGGTGGACTCTCAACCACTGCGCCACCAGGGAAACCCCTGATTTTTATTATACATAGTAGTTTGTATCTGTTAACCCCCTTCCCCTTTATTGCCCCTCCCCGCTTCCCTCTCCCAACAGGTAGCCACTAGGTTGTTCTCTTTATCTGGGAGTCTATTTCTTTTTTGTTATATTCACTAGTTTGTTGTATTGCAACATAGATTTTTGAAAGCAGGGATTTTATATGATGAAGGCAGTGTTTCTTATTTTCATCCACGGATATACGCTTTAATTCTTCAGACACTTACTGGACACCATTTTTTTCTTTTTTTTAAAGCAGTTCTTTATTTATGTAAAAATTTATTTTATTTACTTTTTTTGGCTGCGTTGGGTCTTCAGTTGTGGCTTGCGGGGTCTTCGTTGCAGCACCTGGGCTTCTCTCTTGTTGTGGCGCACGGGCTCCAGAGAGTGTGGGCTCTGTAGTTTGTGGCACGTGGGCTCTCTTGTGAGGCGCGCCAGCTCAGTAGTTGTGGCACGTGGGCTTAGTGGCTCCGCGGCATGTGGGATCTTAGTTCCCCGACCAGGGATCGAGCCCACATCCCCTGCATTGGAAGGCGGATTCTTTACCACTGAACCAGCAGGGAAGTCTGTGGACACCTTTTATGTCCTAGGAACAGTGATTATTGGCAGATGAAGCTGCTGGAGGTTCGTAAGATGGTTTGGCGACAGAGGCCACCTAGGTGGTCACTGCAATGACCTAAGGTGTGGGCGATGAGTGCCTAGCTGAGGAGGGTGACAGGAAAGCTAAGACCTGTCAGAGAAACACGTGACACTTTGACAATATTGTTGATGCAGAAGGTGATAGGATACTAAAGTTCTGAGCTTCACATGTGGTCCTCTGGCTATGCTCTGCCGTAATCATTTAAATTAAGGGCCGCCTTGTACACCCAGTATCTCAGAAGTGATCTCTGGGGAAGAAAGTGCCTCTGTTTCTTCTTACACTTTCCTCTGGGACCTGGATGCTGTGCTGGTCCTTCAAGAGAATACATACAAAGGGACAGGAGACAGACACTCATTTACCAAATATGTAGTGAGTGTGCGTACGTGCTAGGCAGTGTTGTAGGTATTAGGGATGGAGAAGGGAACCAGACATTTCAGGGCTTTGCTGTCATGGAGCTTACATTTCATGAGGACAAGACAGGTAATGAACACTTCAACAAAGAGATGAGAATTTCAGATGGTGGTGAGGTCTTGGGAGAGAATGAAACAGGTGATGGCACAAAGTTTTTGGGCGGAGGGTGGGAGAATTGAGGCCAGGAGAGTGAGGGGCTCCCGAGGGTCAGTGCCACAAGCACCCCAGGAATTCAGAGGATGGGAGCTGGCAGAGCGGGGACGGGTGGACCAGGGTCAGCGCTGGTTTTCAGGAAGGGTATCTTCCTGCCACCTCCCATAGTCCTGGAGCAGTGTCCTCCTTCCCCCTCCTTCTGGGGGGATAGGGTTGGCCTCACACTCTTGGTTTCCTGCTGGGAATACCTGAGCCAGGGGCTCTGTCTAGGCTTGGAGAGAAGTAATACAGTAAGTCCTCTACAAACGAACGAGTTCCGTAAGTCCGATTTGTTCCTAAGTCCAACAAAGTTAGCCTAGGTACCCAACTAACACAATTGGCTATATAGTGCTATACTGTGATAGGTTTATAATACTTTTCACACAGCTAATACATAAAAACAAATAAACCCAAAAATTAAAACATTTTTAATCTTACAGTACATTCCCTTGAAAGATACAGTAGTCCAGCACAACAGCTGGCACACGGGGGCTGGCATCGAGTGAACAGGCAGGAAGAGTTACTGACTGGAGGAGGGAGAGGAGGTGGGAGATGGTAGAGCTGAAGGGTCGTCAGCAACAGGAGACGGAGGAAGCTGCAATTTCACTCACGCCTGACATTGATGGACTGCGCGTTTGTATCTTTGAAATTTCGCAACTTGAAGGTTCATACGTAGGGGACTTACTGTAATGTCTGTTCTTCCTTCATTGCAAACTTGGATCCCAAAACTGGGGTGTGGGGAGCACATCCTGTGGGCATCCCCATTGGAATGAACCTCTGCCCCCCTCCCTCACTCTGCTTTTTTGTACTCCGTTAGGGTACTTCTCAGAGGCTGCCTTGCCTGGGTTATTTCTGTTTGTCTGTCTTCCCCCACGAGATTGCATTTCTTGAGTGCCGGACCTGGGCACTTCCCCCTTGGTCTCCCTGGTGCAGAGATTTTTAACCTTTTGTGGCTTGTGTACACTTGTAAGAATCTGATGAGGAAACTGGCGACCCTCTCCCCAGAAATTTGCCTCCCCCCTCATATTTTGCATAATATTCTGGGGAGGTGCACAGGCCCCTGACACCCCTCCGTGGATCCCTAGTTGAGAACTCTGCCTGAGTGCCTTGCCCGATACCTGCACATGGTAAATTCTCAGAGTTTGGTTGACTTGGGGACATCCTCCCAATTAAATCCCTCTACCCTAGTTGCGGTGGTGGGGAGGGGGACAAAGAGCCAGGAAGCAGTCCGGCTGCTAGGAGATGCACAGGAGCGTGTATAAACTCTGGGAGTGACTGTCCAGAGAGCAGTAGCTTCACCGTCGCCTCTTGCCATGGGGAACCGGAGCTGGGGTCTCCTGTCCCTCGGGCTGGTCTTCCTCAAACTCTTCACTGCAGCTCTGCAGGCTCATGATACCCTTCTGCCTGCCGTTCACGCCCCTGCCCGTCCTGTTGGCCTCATCCCTTTCCTGAAGCCTTCCTCATTGTTTCTGTGCCAGCTGACCTCACCCTTTCTGGAACGTCTGTTGAACTATCTGAAACTCACAGCTGATATTTTCTTTGATGCCTCCTTCGTCTGGGTTGGTCTTGTGAACTCCAGCTTAGGTTGTCAGAGAAGCCAGAGGTGGCCCCCAAGTGTCCGGTCATGGCAGTTTGCTTCACCCTCCCCATGAGCACTCATGGAATTGATAGAATTCAGCACTGATAGAATTCAGCCCGCACAGCCTTCGCTGGGCCTGCATTTCCCCTGTGTGGACACTGCCAGGCCTTCTGCCTTAACTTCTGAGGTTGCTGTGGTGTCCTCCACGCCACCTGCCAGTGTCTTTACTCTTCCCTTTCTCCCTTCCTCCCTCTCTTCCCTCCCTCCCTCCCTTCCTTCCCTCCCTCCCTCCTTTCCTTCCTAGCTTGCTCAGAAGTCCGACTACCTGAGTTTAAATCTGTGAGCAGGTGACTAAGCATCAGTGTGTCCTGGTTCCTTATCTATAAAATGGAATTATTAACAGTAGTACCTACCTCACTGGGTTTTATCCTGACAATTAATGAAGTAACACATATAAGGTACTTAGGACAGTTCCTGGTACAGTTCCTGTTTAATAAATGTTAGCTATTATTATCACTTAATCAGCTTGGAAAGCCCCTTTGTCTCTCTTTTGATCGTTTTTTTGGGTGCTTTCTCTCACATATCGTAAAGAATCCTAGGATAGGAATGGAGCGCAGAGATTTTAAAATTCTGAGATGGAAAATACCTGCATTTCTTATTCCAGGTCAGTGGCAGGCATCTCCAGTAGAACATGAAATTCTCTTCCTGAGCCCAGTTGCAGACTCAGAATTTTTCTCAACACAGCTCGCCAGGCTGTCACTACAAGTTGACTGGAGTTGCCTCTTAAAGTGCAGTGTTTGCCCAGCCTTCTGATTTTACCAGTGAAGGATTTAAGGCCGAGAGTGTTTTCAGCACCTGCCCAGGGAGCAGTGTTGGGCTCAGAACTCTAAGTGCCCACGCAGTGCTCTCACCATCCCTTTCTGTTTGCTGAGAAGCTTCCTTTTAATGTCTGAGATTCACGTGGTCCTTTTTCCCTGATGTGTACTAAGTATGCATATGACTGGTTCTCAGATCTATTTATCTTGCCAGTTACCTAGCTGAAGTTATTGCCATTTAGCTGGGGGTGGATCATGTGTCCAACTCAGCTGCTGTTGGGCTGATCTGTGGGTTTTCTGAAATTTCTCCAGCGACACTGCATTGATAGTGCACTGATAGCTGAAGGTCACCTGCAAGGAGGTTCTTATTGATGTTGAATTCTCATATTGCAAAGGGCGGCCAAGACGTGACAGTCCTCATCCAGCGGGTCCCTTTGTCCCTTGCACCCTCCCATCCTCAAAACAGAGCCCATTCTGGGCTTCCCTGGTGGCGCAGTGGTTGAGAGTCTGCCTGCCGATGCAGGGAACATGGGTTCGTGACCCGGTCCAGGAAGATCCCACATGCTGCGGAGCGGCTGGGCCCGTGAGCCATGGCCGCTGAGCCTGCGCGTCTGGAGCCTGTGCTCTGCAACGGGAGAGGCCACAACAGTGAGAGGCCCGCGTACCGCAAAAAAAACACAAAAAACAGAGCCCATTTTGCTAAAGAAGCATAGACCTTAAAAAAAAAAAAAAGCGCGTGGAGTTATGATTTCCTGTCTTACCTCCTTGAGTTGAGGAGGGATGGGGAATAGGAATAGACAAAGCTGATTGATTGATTGATTTAATAGATCTTTATTGGAGTATAATTGCTTACAACCACTATGGAAAACAGTATGGAGGTTCCTTACACAACTAAAAATAGAACTACCATACGACCCAGCAATCCCACTACTGGGCACATACCCTGAGAGAACCATAATTCAAAAAGAGACGTACCACAGTGTTCACTGCGACAAAGTTGATTTTAAATCAGAAGAATCCAGGAGCACGTGAATCATGAAACCCTTTGGTAGGAAAATATGTAACAAATTTTGAAAAATGTTATCTTCTCCTTTCTTCTCTGTAGAAGGATACAAGCGGGTGAGGGCTGATGTGTTCATAATCCTAGTACTAGGATTATGGAAGTCTGTAAGTGACAATTCTTTTTGGGGGTAAAAGATGAAGTGGATGACAAGTTGAAGAAAAATTGCAGGTAGACAGCAATAAGTGGGTTCAGAACGTGTTTGGAAGAGTTCAGAGAGGAGGTGGAAAAAATAATATTAAAGCTTGATTTAGCATGTTGAATAAGAATTCAATTTTGCTCTGATGCATGAAAATTAGAAAAATATTTGCATAAGTAACATTCTACAATAGTGAAGCTTTAAGTATACTACTTAGGAAATACCACCTGTCTGTTGCAGGGAAACATTTACGGAAGCAGGAGCTATGAAATTGGAAGTTGATATTTACCACTTTGAGAAAAAGAAGTGGGCATAAACTGCCCAAGGTACTTGCTCATATAAAAATTAGGGGGGGTTCGATTTCTGGGAAATGAAAATATACTGTAATATTTTTCGGGAAACAACTATGAAACACTTTTGGCACCCCTTACAGATCCAAAGTAGTTTTCTCTTAGTTTAGCAAGATAAACATATATTGTACATAACTTGGTTTGTACAATAAATGATTATGCTTGGTATATTTAGATGTCGGGAAGCCTGAAAGGCAGAAAAAAACCCCAAAGTTGTTTCTTCTAAAACCAAGAAAAAAAATTCTCAAGAAGGATTTGTTTTTCTGTACTTTTCTGCTCCTTTATGTCTCTGAGAAGGTTTAGAAACTCCCAGGGCGGTGAGCACTTTCCCCAGCTGGCAGGGCTTTCATGAACCAGTCACGTGAGGGACGCATGTATGCCTGGGGAGAACAGTGGCCCTTGTTTCATGTGGAACCTTCTTCCCGGGAACTTGGAGCCAGTCAGGCTGCCGGCATACTTTGGGATTAGAGGCTGCTGCCCCTTTTCCCGAAGGAAGATTAGTCATTTCCACCTGTCTGGGAGGGTGTCCTCAGCCAAAGCCTATGGGTGGGGGACCATTTGCATGCTGAACCCTGGAATTCACGGGGAAGACAGCAGATAGGGCTGCTCCTTTATTAGAGAGGGCAGGCAAGAGGTGCCGGCATAGACAAACCTGTGAGACCCACTGAAGGGTTCTGACTCTCGGAACAGGAGAGAGATGCGGATGGCTCAGGAGCTCAGCGGGCTGCTGTCTGTGGTCCAGGCTCTCCCCTGGGCAGTTCAGCTCCTGCACAGGGCCTTTGGGTTCACGGCTGTGCCTTAAGGGTGTCACTGTCCTATCCTGCCCAGAGCCCTCCGCTCCACCAGCTGATGGATGTTCCCTGGGCTGCCAGAGCTGGAATGGGCGAGTGGGACGTGGAATCTGGTCTTCAGCAGAAGGGGCTGCACCTGTGGGGGCCTTTGGCTGTCCACAGCCAGCCAACGAGGGAGACAGAGCGAACCGTGAAGGAAACGTGAGGAGAAGTCGTGCTGCCAAGGAAGAGATGAGCAGCGGGCTCAGGTGCGGGGGTCCCGAAGGGAGGCCTGGCGTGTGTGGCCAAGCAGCAGGAGGCCGCTGGTGAGCTGGCTGATGGGCTGAGGCCTGTCCTAGCAGGAGGAGAGGGGAAGCCATGTTACAGAACTGGAGCATCTGGGCTTTCTTTTCAGCGCAGTGTTAGGGGCAAGGACCCTGGGCTGGAGTCAGGGGACCTGGGTTCCAGTCTTGGCTCTGATCTGAACTGGCTCTGCGACTTTGAGCAAGTCAGTTCTGCCCTGTGGGCCTCAGCTTCCTTATTTGCACATGGAGCGGGCTCCGCTCCTTGGTCCTTGAGGTGCTCTCTGGCTCTGACGTTGTTCGCAGAGGAAGCGGTGTTTGCATCAGCACTGAGGCTTCTGAGCTGGAGGTGGCTGGAGAAAGATTGGAAGCGAGGAGGTGCCGGATTCAGAGCCTGTCTCTGCTCCCTTCCTAGCCGTGTGACCCTGCCTTCCCAGGCAGGCGGAAGTGGGAGTTGGGCACTGGGTCCAGCTCTTACTGGCAAAACAGTGGCCATCCCCCACCTTCCCCTCCCCCACTCACTTGGGGGTGGGAGAACGGGCTCCCCAGGTGGGGTCGGTGAGGGAGGGGTGAGGCTGGATGAGCCCTGGGTAATGGGCCTGGGGGCGATGGTCTCAGAAGCCTTTGGCTGGAGAGGCTCAGTGACCTTGCGGGCATTTCACAGCCCCTGGTAACCACGGTCATCTTCCTTGTAGCCCTCCTACTCCTCTGCATTTCTGAGCAGTCCCCCTCCCCACCGTCCCTCCCTGCCCCTGGGCAGCCCTCTGTGTGCTCAGCCCCCAGAGGCAGGCCTGCTACCCGGGATCTGCCTCTTATTTTCGCAGCTCCAGCCACAGGCTTCCTCGCCAGACCGTCAGAAGCCGGGGGGGGGGGGGGGGGGAGCAATATGGAGACATAAAAAGCCCAATAAAGGTAAATACATGGGCAATTATAAAAGCTATTGTTATTGTAATAATGGTTTGTAACTCCACTATTTGCTTTCTATGTGATTTAAGAGATTGATACACTTTTAAAAAATAAATGATTAGTCTAAAAGCCAATTTATATATAATTTAAGAAACTAATGTACTTTAAAAAGGGGGGCGGGAAGGGGGAGGTTTGGAGGTGGGGGTGGTCAGGGAGCCACGGGCTCGGGCTCTGCCTCAAAAGGTGCCCCTCCTGGAGGAGGTGCCCCTCCCAAAGAAGGGCACTTCTGGATTCTCCCTCCCAGGGTCCCCGGCTCAGGTCAGCTGAGTCGGCGAGCGTCCCCATGCTCTCTGTGTGATGGGAATGATGGTCCTGACCCCACAAGGCCGTCGTGGCCATTGAGGCCCTGGCACATTTAAGCTCTCAGGAGAGGGTGTGTTCCTTTCCTTGCCGGACTTCGAGCTTAGAACAGGACAGCGTGTTCCCAGAGGTGCGGACGCGGAGGAGAAGCTGCGCTTCCGCGCACACGTGCTCCTGTTCCCGGTCCCGCAGCCCGAGGCCGACCCTGCGAGGGAAGCGGGACTCTGCTCTGTGCTGTGGTCCCTGCCCCCTTGCTGTCCTGAGGCTCCCAGGCTCCCATTACCTCACCGCAGGGCCCATCTGGCAGAGGGAACGCGGAGCTGCCTGGGTGGAGAGCAGGAGGCTAATTTTAGACCTGGGGACTCCCTGCCAACAGCTGTGGCTGCCTGGCAGTGGGGCTGGGCTGCCCGCCGGGAGCTCTGGGCCCGGCCCCCCAGGTCTGCTCTCAGGAACACATTCCTGCCTCTGTCCCAGCTGCAGGGATGGCCTGGGGGGACAAGGGTTCCTCTGCACAGGGGGTGGGACCTTGAAGCCACTGCTTTCTCCAAGTCTTCCTTTCCCCTTCTTGCATTAAGAAAGTTCAGTCCTCTGTCTCTTTCTAGGTGGCTCTGTACCCCGGAAACTACTGATAGGGCACCTCCATCGCGGGGCAGCTGGGGCAACATGGAGAAGAGAGAGAATCCCCAGACTGTCCTGGGTTTATGGGCTAAATCCAGCCTCCCGCTCACCACCAAGCTACGTCTAATATCATTTTCCTCAACCTTTTTCCTCTTGGCACACATCAGAAATGACGGAAGAAGATGTTTGCATCACATATGGAGGTAAAGAGATAAGCACATTTGTGGTTGGAGACAGCCAGCCCTAGGGTTCTGCTGCCCCGGGAACTCAAGGGGTTGGTACTGGCACCTGTGTCACTCATGCGAAGCCAGCCAGGGGGTCAGGACACACCTGTTGGAGGCTGTGACATCATTCTCCAGCATGCCAAGTCCCAGCCCCAGGAGACAGCTCCTGGGTTAATCATAGACTTGTGCTGGAAGGGGACCCAGGGAGCATGGAAACTGTCCTCACCTTTTACAGATGAGGAGACTGAAGACTAGAGAAGCTTGCCCAAGGTTAAGCAGATGAGAATTAAAAAGAACAGTTGTGGGCTTCCCTGGTGGCACAGTGGTTGAGTCCACCTGCTGATGCAGGGGACACGGGTTCGTGCCCCGGTCCGGGAAGATCCCACATGCCGCGGAGCGGCTGGGCCCGTGAGCCATGGCCGCTGAGCCCGCGCGTGCGGAGCCTGTGCTCCGCAACAGGGGAGGCCACAGCAGTGAGAGGCCCGCGTACTGCAAAACAAACAAACAAACAAGACCAGTTGTGGTTCTAGTTCTGCTAGGACATTTCTTCATTTATCTGATATTTATTGAATACTGTAAAGTTCAATATTCTGGGGATACAAAGATGAAAAATAGTTGCTGGGACTCAATCTGTTTTTGGTGAAAAGAAAATCAAGGAAAAAACAACAACAACAAAAAGATACCATTTTTCCCACCGTCATATTGGCAAAAATTAAAGATTTTGACCTTCAAAAAAAAGATCAAGGAAACAGTTCAGGAAGGTGTTATTTTGGGGGAGAGATGGGAATGAAATTGGAGAGAGACACAAGGGGCTTCAAAGGAATTGATTATGTCTACTTCTTAGGCAGACTGATGGGCACACAAGTGTTATTCTTTTTTTTAATAAGTTTATTTGTTTATTCATTTTTGGCTGAGTTGGGTCTTCGCTGCTGTGCGTGGGCTTTCTCTAGTTGCCGTGAGCGGAGGCTACTCTTGGTTGTGGTGCACGGGCTTCTCAGTGCGGTGGCTTCTGTTGTTGCGGAGCACAGGCTCTAGGCGTGCGGGCTTCAGTAGTTGTGGCACATGGGCTCAGTCGTTGTGGTTCGTGGGCTCTAGAGTGCAGGCTCAGTAGTTGTGGTGCCCGGGCTTAGTTGCTCCATGGCATGTGGTATCTTCCTGGACCAGTGCTCGAACCCATGTCCCCTGCATTGGCAGGCGGATTCTTAACCACTGCGCCACCAGGGAAGTCCAGGTGTTATTCTTTAAACCATTCATCTGTATCCTTGTATATGTATGATATAATTCTTTTAAAAAGTAATTTTAAAAATACAGGGAGTTTACAAACTACAGAAAAATGGCCTTTGGGGGGCTTAGGTAAGCAGAAGAGAGACAGGTCAATCAGTTATTACCTGGCAGGTGAGGAGTGCTAGTGCAGAGCTATTGTAATAATAGCCCACCGTGTGTACTTTGCAAGGAGCTCATTCAGTCTTCACAGTGGCTCTGGGGGGGATGGGAGCCTTTATGTAGATGCCACTTTATGGGTGAGAAAACTGAAGTTCAGAGAGGTTACTTACCTTGTTCAGGGTTTTGTGGCGAGTCATCTTTGCAGTCAAGTTTGAGTGCGGACATCCTGGCCATTACATGGGTTGATTTCGCAGTCAGTTGGCCTATGGGGTTGGGTGGAGGATACAAAGGCAGGAAGGTTACTTAATCTCTCTAAACTTCTACTTCCAAATCTGATAAATGGAACTCATTTTACTTGATGTTCCTTCTTGTGCAAATAATTTGAATATAAAAGCACTGTATCAGTGTGAAAGCTGACACTTACAGAGAAATAATGCTGTGCCAGCTACTTCTCAGGTAGTACCTCTTCTGATCTTCCCTCTGCCCCACCGAGAGCACCAGGCAGTCTGCCTTCTTGCTCTCAGCATTCCTCTGTTAATAAAACTCTCTTCTCCCTGCCTTCTCCAGGGGAGCTGGCTTCAACTTTGCCATGACGTCCATTCTGGAGCTGAGATGCTAGAGATACAAAGCCCTGTCTTTAGCCCACCCCCAGCGTGAGCGATACTGTTCTGTTGGCCCACGCCAAGTTCTGTGGTTATCTCTGGGGAGGCACCATCACCCTCAGCTGAGAAGGGGAAGGCTTTGAAATCCTTAGTCTGTCCCAGTGGTTCTCAATCTGGCTGCACATTTGAATCACCTGGGGAACTTGAAGGACTATCCTTACCAAGACCTCACCTCAAGTCAATCAATTAGGTTGGGGGGTGGATGAGGGCGAAGCATCAGCTTTCCAGGTGATTCTAACGAGTAGCCAAGGTAGACCACCTTAGGGATGTGGTTTCTCTCCGCATGGGATGAGCTAAGAAATAAAGGGCCATGAAGAGGAAGGGAGTACACAGCTGAGCAATGACCAGGATGCCCCTGGGCCCCAGGCTGGTCCAGGGAAGCCTGGAAATGGGACAAGGAACAGGGAAGGAAACACAGTGAGCAGGAAAGGAAAGAGGAGAAAATGAAAAAAAAAAAAAAAAAAAAGCTTAGTGTTGGAGGATGCTAAATTACCCCCTGTGATGACCCCATACCTGTCCAACAGTACCTGTTCTGTGAGTTCAGGTCCAGTCAATGAACATCTGGTAATTCGGTGTGTGAGAGCTGCAGCAGGTACAGAGAAGTGTGAACCCCACCCTGTTGGTATTGCAGGAGCTATGGTGTTCTTGCACAGACAGATGCGTACATCAGAAATAGTACATCCCCTTGGCTTGTTCTCCCCAGTGCCCAGAAACCCCCTCACCTTGGGTAAAGCTTATTACTTTTTTTTTTTTTTGGGTTCGCAGGCCTCTCACTGTTGTGGCCTCTCCCGTTGCGGAGCACAGGCTCCGGACTCGCAGGCTCAGCGGCCATGGCTCACGGGCCCTGCTGCTCTGCGGCATGTGGGATCTTCCCGGACTGGTGCACGAACCTGTGTCCCCTGCTTCGGCAGGCGGACTCTCAACCACTGCGCCACCAGGGAAGCCCAAGCTTATTACTTTTGTTTAGAGGCTGTCGTGTGAGGGCAGGAACTATGTCTGTTTTGGGTCTTAGTTCTGGTATTGCCCAGAACCTAGCATTATGCCTTCTTCAAAGAAAGCCCTCAGCTGATTCCATATTTGTTTAATTGAATTTGATTATTTGAAATAACTAGTGCAAGGTGAGTGCTAAGGGAACCTGGAGCATGATTTATGTGCTCAAGTGCCTGGTACAGGTAAGAGAAAGAAAATCTAGCTGGGGGAGGAAGGCTTTGTGGTGGAGGTGGGATTTGAACTGGGACATAAATGATGTGGAGAACTTAGATAAATGGAAGTGAGGGATGATGAAGACAGAGGGCCAGGCCAGGCTCTTCCTCACGCCCTGATGGGAGCAGAGGTGGCTGCATTCCCTAGGGAAGATGGGCGGGGAGAGGAAAGAAGTCTTTACAGTCCAAGGGTGGCTAAAATCGAGAGATGCGGAGGGAGTAGCCAGCTATGGGAAATGGCTACAGGCTCAACAGATAGGTGAGAGATAGCTGAGGTGACCATTTAAGGAAATTTTGTGTCCACTTTGAGCTGGATTCTATAATATTAGGAATCAGCAAATAGGTACTCCTGTGGTGGGTGGTGCTCACAGAAGTTCCATCCAGGAGCAAGAGATGTGAAGAAACCAAGACCCAGAAATAAGTGAATAACCTCAGAGTTGGGAGTCCCAAGCCCTTGGCTGGCCACGGAAAATGACAGAGCAGTGGTTCTCAGCCCCAGCTGCATGCTAGACCGTCCAGGAAGCTGAATAATCCAGGCGAAGGGGTGGAGGTTATACAGGCATATATGTTTGTCAGCACTCATGCAACTGTTTACTTAAAATGGATACATTTTATTGTATATAAATTATACTCAAATATAGTTAATTTAAAAACAAAACATAGTGGAGCAGCAAGCTCCATAGGAACCAGTGCCAGGGTAGGAAAACCTAACCTGTAATTTGACAAATTGCCGGAGGCTCGGTGTGGACAAGTCTGAGAGTTGAAAACTTCAGGGGGGAGAGCTAACACATAGCATAGTGATTATGGTCAACAATACTGAATTATAAACTTCCAAGTTGCTAAGAGACTTGATCATAATTGTTCCCACCACAAATATGTGATGTGATAGAGCTGTTAGCTAACACTATGGTGGTAATCATATTGCAACATATAAATGTATGAAATCAACATGTTGTACACTTTATGTCAATTAAGTCTCAATAAAAGAAATTAAAAAAACCCCAAAACTTCACGGGTGCCCAGTCATGGGGGTGGGAGGTTACACTTCTGTGTTTTTACTTCCTGGAGCTCTACCAGGTTCTCATTCACCTACAGTGAACACTGGAGGAAAATACCCATATGCTTCTGGCAGGGGGAAGGGAAAGGACCACTTTGAAATGTGCCAGAGCACTCTGTTCTTCTTAACAAGGTCTACCCTAAGGAGAAGGTATTTTACCAGAGCCTGACGTACCTGGGGGAAGGGAAATACCCAACTCCAGGCCATTCTAGCCATCCTGTATTAGACCAGGAATTTAAAAATCTATGATTAATATGCTAAGAGCTTTAATGGGAAAAGTAGACCATGCAAAAGCAGATGGATGATGTAAGGAGAAAGATCGAAATTCCAAGAAAGAATGAAAAAGAAATGCTGGAGATCAAAACCACTGTAACAGAGATGAAGGATGCCTTTGATGGGCTCATGAATAGACTGGACATGCCAAGGAAAGGATCTCTGAGCTTGAGCATGTGATGATAGAAACTTCCAAAACTGAAAAGTAAAGAGAAAAAAGACTGAGGAAAACAAAACAAAACAGAACAGGATGGACTGTCCAAGAACTGCGGGACAACTATCAATACAAAATGCGTTAACACGTGTAATGGGAATACCAGAGGAGAAGAGAGAAAGGAACAGGAGAAATATTTGAAGCAATAATGACTGAGAATTTCCCCAAGTTAATGTCAGACATCAAACTACAGATCCAGGAAGCTCAGAGAATACCAAGCAAGATAAATCCCCTCCTCCCAATCATATTCAAACTTCAGAATATCAAAGATAAAGAAAAACATCCTGAAAGAAGTTGGGGGGTGGGTGGAACGCCTCACTTATAGAGGAGCAAAGGTAAGAATTACATCTGACATCTCAGAAACCATGCAAGCAAGAAGAGAGTGAAGTGAAGTATCTAAAGTGTTGAGAGAAAAAAACACCAACCTAGAACTCTGTACCCTGTGAAATTATCCTTCACAAGTGAAAGAGAAATACTTTCTCAGACAAACAAAAATTGGGGGAATTTATTGCCAGTACAGCTGCTTTGCAAGAAATGTTAAAAGAAGTTCTTCAGAGGGAAGGAAAACTATATAGGTGAGAAACTCATCTATATAAAGAAAGGAAGAGCATTGGAGAATGAATACATGAAGGTAAAATTTAAAAAATTTTATGTTTCACAGATAACAGTTCAAAATAATAATAGCAACAATGTATTTGATTATGTATGCTTATATGTATGCTTTAAACATCAGTGGGTCTAAATACACCAGTTAAAAGACAGATTGTCACATGGATCCAAAAATAAGATGCAACCTACATTGTCTACAGGAAACCAACTTTAAGTATAAAGATACACATAGATTAAAAGTAAAAGAATGGAGAAAGATATACCATGCTAACATTAATCAAAAGAAAGCAGGAATAGCTATATTTCAGACAGAGCAGATTTCAGAGCAAAGAAAGTTATCAGGGATAAAGAGGGGCATTAGATATTAATACAACAGGAAGACATAACAATCCTTAATGTGTATGTGACTAATAGCAAAGCATCAAAATATGTGAGGCAAAAAATGATGGAATTGCAAGGAGAAATCGATGAATCCACTAAGATAGTTGGAGACTGTAATACCCCTCTATCAGAAGTGGCTGATCCAGCAGGCAGAAGATCAGTAAGGACATAGTTGAACTCAACAGCATCATCAGTCAACTGGGTATAATTGACTTTTATAGATTACTTCACCCAACAACACCATATTACGCATTCTTCTTAAGCTCACACTGAATATTCACCAAGATTGCACTTTCTGGGCCATAAAGCACACTTTAACAAATTTAAAAGAGTCGAAATCATACAGTGTCTGCTTTTGGACTGCAATGGAATTAAACTAGAAATAAATAACAAAAAGATTTCTGGAAAACTTCAAATACTTGGAGATTAAACAACATACTTCTAAATAATGAGTCAAAGAAGAAATTTCAAAAATATTTTGAACTAAATGAAAGAGAAAATACTGCTTATTAAAATTTGTGGGATACGGTGAAAGCAGTGCTTAGAGGGAAATTTATAGCATTGTTTTAATGTATAAGAAAAGAAAAAAGATCTGAAATCAATAACCTAAGCTTCCACCCTAGGATGCTAGAAAAAGAGAGCAAATTAACTCCAAAGTAAGCAAGGAAAGAAATTTTAAAGATTAGATCAGAAATATAAGTGAAATTGAAAATAGGAAATCAGTAGAGAAAATCTATGAAACCAAGAGCTGGTGGTTCTTTGGAAAGATCAACAAAGTTGATAAGCCTCTAGCCAAGCTAAGAAAAAAAGAGAGAAGACACAAATTACTAGTATCAGAAATGAAAGAGGGGACATCACTGTAGATTCCATGGACATTAAGAAGATGATAAAGGAATATTATGAACAGCCCTCTGCCTACAAATTTAATAACCTAGGTGAACTGGACCAATTCTTTTGAGAGATCCAGTCTGCTAAAACTTACATAGGAAGAAATGGACAATCTGAATAGGTGTATATCTATTAAACAAATTCAATAAATGATTAATAACCTTCCAAAACAGAAAGCACAAAACTCAGGTGGGCTTACTGGTGAATTCTACTAAACATTTAATGAAGAAGGTATACCAATTCCTAACAGTCTCTTTCAGAGGATAAAAGCAGAGGGAATACAGTTGACCCTTGAACAATGCAGGGGTATAATTTATAGTTGGCCCTTAATATCTATGGTTCCTCTGCATCCATGGATTCAAACAACCACAGATTATGTGGTATTGTAGTATTTACTATTGAAAAATGTCCATGTGTAAGTGGATCCACAAAGCTCAAACTAGTGGTGTTCAAGGGTCAACTTTACTTACAGTTCATTCTATGAGGACAGCATTACCCTAATACTAGAACCAGGGGGGGGAAAATTACAAGAAAAGAAAACTGCAGACAATTATCTCTCATGAACATAGCTGCAAAAATCCTCAACAAAATATTAGCAAACTGGGGGCTTCCCTGGTGGCGCAGTGGTTAAGAATCCGCCTGCCAATGCAGGGGACATGGGTTCGAGCCCTGGTCCAGGAAGATCCCACATGCCGTGGAGCAACTAAGCCTGCGCTCTAGAGCCCATGAGCCACAACTACTGAAGCCTGCACACCACAGCTACAGAAGCCTGCGTGCCTAGAGCCCGTGCTCCGCAACAAGAGAAGCCACTGCAGTGAGAAGCCCGCACACCACCATGAAGAGTAGCCCCCGCTTGCCGCAACTAGAGAAGGCCTGCGCACAGCAACAAAGACCCAACACAGACAAAAATAATAAATAAATAAATTTATTAAAAAATAAATTAAATAAACATCTTAAAAAATATTAGCAAACTGAATCCACAGTCTATAAAAATAATTATACACCACAGTCAAGTGGAATTTATCCCAGGTATGCAAGGTTGGTTCAGTATTCAAAAATCAGTTAATGTTATCTATCATATCAACAGGCTAAAGAAGAAAAATCACATGATCATATGGATACATGCAGGAAAAACATTTGACAAAATCCAACATGTATTCATGATAAAAAAGTCTCAGCAAACTAGAAAGAGAGGTGAACTTCCTCAGCTTGACGAAGAACATCTACAAAAACACCTGCAGCTAATATTGTACTTAATGGTAAGAAGCTCAAAGCTTTTGTCAAGTTTAGAAACAAGGCAAGAATGTCCCCTCTTACCACTGTTTTTCATTATACTGGAAGTCCTAGCTAATGCAATAAGACAAGAAAAGGAAATAAAAGTACACAGATTGGGAAGAAAGAAACAAAACCACCTTGGTTCACAGATGATATCGTCTATACAGAAAATCTGAAAGAATTGACAAAAAACCCTCCAAAACCCCCCAAATTCCTGGAACTAATAAGCAAGTGTAGCAAGGTTGCAGGATACAAGATTAGTATACAAAAGTTAATCTCTTTCCCACACGCCAGTAATGAACAAGGAATTTGAAATTAAAAACACATTATCACTTACATTAGAACCACCCCCCCATGAAATACTTAGGTGTTTAATATGTACAAGAGTTATCAGGAAAACTATACACCTCTTACGAAAGATATCAAAGAAGAACTAAATAAATGCAAAGCTATTCTAAGTTCATAGATAGGAAGACTTAATATTGTCAAGATGTCACTTCTTCCCAACTTGATATATAGATTCAATGCGCTCCCAGTCAAAAACTCAGCAAGTTATTTTATGGATATATACAGTCTGATCTAAAGTTTATATGGTGAGGCAAAAGACCCATAATAACCAACTCACCGTTGAAGGAGAGGAACAAAATTGGAGGACTGATACCGCTCAACTTCGAGACTTGCTATAACTCTACAGTAGTAATCAAGACAATGTGGTATTGACAAAAAAAAAAAAGAAAAGCCAAGTAGGTCAACAGAATGGAATAGAGAGCCCAGAAACAGACCCACATTTAGTCAACTGATCTTTGACAAAGGACCAAAGGCAGTAAAATGGAGCAAAGATAGTCTTTTCAATGAATGGTGCTGGAACAACTGGACGTCCACATGCAAAAAAATGAATCTAGGGCAGACCTTACACGTTTCACAAAACTCAGCTCAAAATGGATTACAAGGGCTTCCCTGGTGGTGCAGTGGTTGAGAGTCCGCCTGCCGATGCAGGGGACACGGGTTCGTGCCCCGGTCCGGGAAGATCCCACATGCCGTGGAGCGGCTGGGCTTGTGAGCCATGGCCGCTGAGCCTGTGCGTCCGGAGCCTGTGCTCCTCAACGGGAGAGGCCACAACAGTGTGAGGCCCGTGTACCGCAAAAAAAAAAAAAAAAAAAATGGATTACAAGATCTAAAACACAAAACTATAAAATTCCTGGAAGTTAACAGGAGAAAACCACCTCATGTTAGGTATAACAAGGACTTCAGATACAACACCAAAGGCACAATCCATGAAAGAAATAATTGGTAAACTGGATTTCATTGTAGTTAAAATCTACTCTGCAAAAATCAGTGTCAATAGAATGGGAACACAAGCAACAGACTGGGAGAAATATTTGCAAAAGACACACATGATACTGTTATCCAAAATATACAAGGAACTCTTTTTTTTTTTTTTTTTTTTTTTTTTTT
>NW_006797390.1:7173869-7206660 GCF_000442215.2 Lipotes vexillifer
GAGCCCGTGTCCCCTGCATCGGCAGGTGGACTCTCAACCACTGTGCCACCAGGGAAGCCCCTACAAAGAACTCTTAAAGTCAACAATAAGAAAAAGAATAGCGTGATTTTAAAAAGTGGGCAAAAGACCCAAAAAGACATCTCATCAAAGACGATATCCAGATGACAAGTAAGCATATGAAAAATATGTTGAACATCATATGATATTAGGGAATTGCAAGCTAAAACAACAGTGAGATATCACTACACAGCTGTAAGAATGGCCAAAATCAAAAACACTGACAACACCAAATGCTGGTGAGGTTGTGAAGCAACAGGAACTCTTGTTCATTGCTGGTGGGAATGCAAAATGGTGCAGCCACTTGGAAGACAGTTTGGCTGTTTCTTACAAAACTAAACATACTCTAACCATCTACTCCAGTAATCATGCTCCTTGGTATTTACCTAAAGGATTGTGTGCACACCAAAACCTACACAGATGTTATAACAGCTTTAGTCATAATTACCAAAACTTGGAAGCAACCAAGATGTCCTTCACAGGAATAAAGACACAGACGTAGAGAATGGACTTGAGGACACAGGGAGGGGGAAGGGTAAGCTGGGATGAATGGAGAGAGTGGCATGGACATATACACACTACCAAATGTAAAATAGATAGCTAGTGGGAAGCAGCTGCATAGCACAGGGAGATCAGCTAAGTGCTTTGTGACCACCTAGAGGGGTGGGATAGGGAGGGTAGGAGGGAGACGCAAGAGGGACGAGATATGGGGATGTATGTAGATGTATAGCTGATTCACTTTGTTGTACAGCAGAAACTAACACACCATTGTAAAGCAATTATACTCCAATAAAGATGTTAAAAAAAAAAAAAAGATGTCCTTCAGGAGGTGAATGGTTCAGTAAACTGATACATCCAGACAGTGCACTAAGAAGGAATGAGCTGTCAAAGCCATGAAGACATGGAGAAACCTTAAATGCGAATTATTAAATGAAAGAAGCCAGTCTGAAAAGGCCACATGCTATATGATTCCAACTATTTTGACATTCTGGAAAAGGTGAAATTGTGGAGACAGTAAAATGATCAGCGACTGTCTGGGGTTAGGGCAAAGGGGAGGCATGAGTCAGTGTAGTGCACAGGAGTTTTAGGGCAGGGGATAAAGCCCCTCTTCATTCAGCTCCTCCTGGGCAACCACTGTTCTGATTTCTCTAATAGATTCGCTTTGACTGTTCTTGAACTTCATTCAGATGTTCCCTGAATTATGATGGTTTGACTTAACAAGTTTTCGACTTTATGATGGTACAAATGTGATAGGCATTCAGTAGAAACTGTACTTTGGGGAATTCCCTGGCAGTCCAGTGGTTAGGACTCCGCACTCTCACTACCAGGGTCCCAGGTCGGGGAACTAAGATTCTGCAAGCCTCGGGACATGGCCAAAAAAAAAAAAACAAAGCTGTACTTTGCATTTTGAATTTTGATCTTTTGCAGCAGTAGTAATACGTGATCTGATCCTCTCTCGAGATGCTGGGCAGCAGCAGCCACAGCTCCCAGGCAGCTCTGCAGTCATGAAGGTGAACAACTGATACACTTAGAACCATCCTGTAGCAACCAGACAGCGGTTCTGTTTTTCACTTTCAGTACAGTACCCAATAAATTACATGAGATATTCAACACTTTATAATAAAATAGGCTTTGTGTGAGGTGATTTTGCCCAACTGTAAGTTGATATAAGTGTTCTGAGCATGTTTAAGCTAGGAGGGGTTAAGCTGTGATGGTTGGTAGGTTAGGTGTATTAAACGCATTTTCGATTTATGATGTTTTCAACTTATGATGGGTTTATTGGGATACTACTCCGTCATAAGTCGAGGAAGATCTGTGTGTGAATGGAGTCATGCAGTAATGGGCTCGTGTCTGGTACTTTCACTAGAAGTGGTTTTGAGATTTGTCCATGTTGTTGTTTGCAACAGTTTTTTGTTTTTGTTTTTTTAATTGATGAGTAGTATTCCTAATTTTGGCTAAACCACAATTTGTTTATCCATTCTTCTCTTGATGGGGATTTGGGTTCTTGCCAGTTTGGGCTATTGTAAATAAAACTACTATAAACTTTCTTATGCAAGACTTTGTGTAGACATATACTTTTATTTCTTTGGGGTATATAAGAGTAGAATTTCTGGGTAATAGGGTAGGTATATGTTTAATTTTTGTAAGAAACTGCTGAACTGTTTGCATAGTATCTGTATCATTTTATACTCTGACTACTAAGGTATAAGCATCACAGTTGGTGTACATCCTTACAACATTTGGCAATATCAGTCTTTTAATTTTAGTAATTCAAGTGGTTTTGAGGTGGTATCTCATTATGGTTTTACTTTATATTTCCTAGTTGACCAGTGAGGTTGAGGACCTTGCCATTTGCTTGTTGGCTATTCCTGTATCTTTCATGAAGTATTTAAATCTTAGGTCATTTTTTAATTGAATTGTCTTATTGACTTGTAGGAGTTCTTTTTAATATTCTGGATATGAGTCCTTTGTCAGACACATTTTACACATTTCCCCCTCACTTTCAGGCTTTTTCTTTGTCTTTTAATGAGCAGTTTTTAGTTTTGATGAGGTCCAGTTAATTTTTTTTTGTCTTTTATCATTAGTGCCTTTTATATCCTGTGTAATAAATCTTTTCCTATCCCAAGGTTATTAAGCCATTATCTTCTAGATATATTTTCTTCTAGAAACTTAGCTTTTGACTTAGCTTTTGTTCTGTGATCCATTTTGAATTAATTTTTCTGTATGGTGACAGATATGGATTAAGTTTAATTTTTTTCCATGCAGATATCTATATGTTCTAACTCTATTTTAAAATATTTTCCTGTTTTCCTTTCCCCATTGAACTTCATTGGAATCCTTATTGAAAATCAGGTGTGTGTGTGTGTGTGTGTGTGTGTGTGTGTGTGTGTGTATGTGTGTATTTCTGGACTCTTCTATTGGACTATCCAACTCTGATACCCATATCATACTGTTTTAATTGCTGTCGCTTTATTGTAAGTTATGAAATCTTATAGTATAAGTCATCCAACTTTTGTCTTTTTCTTTATGATTTTCCTAACTATTTATGGTCCTTTAGCCTTCCTACAAATTTTAGAATCAGCTCCTTATGAAGTTCTATAAAAAGTCTGCTGGGATTTTGAATGGATTGAAATTGTGAGAGAATGGACATCTTAGTAATACTGCGTCTTCCAATTAATAAAAATGTAATATTTCTCTACTTATACAGGTTTTCTTTTTTTTTATGCCATCTTTCTTTCTTTTATTTCTTCCTTCCTTCCTTTCTTTCTCTCTCTCCCTCTCTCTTTCTTTCTTTCTTTTTGGCTGTGCCACACGGATTGTCGATTTAGTTCTCTGACCAGGGATTGAACCTGGGCCCTGCCAGTGAAAACCTGGACCACAAGGGAATTTCCTGCAGGTTTTCTTTAATTTCTCTGAACAATGGTTTGTAGTTTTCGATGTCAAGTTCATGCACATCTTTCACTAAATTTTTTCCAGTGTGTCTGATGTTTTATGATACTCTTATAAATATTGTATTTTAAATTTCATTTTCAATTGTTTATTGACAGTATGTAGAAAATACAATTGACTTGTATATTGACCCTGTGTCTTGCAACCCTGCTAATTCATTAATTTTTTTTAAACACTTTAAAAAAATATTTATTTATTTATTTTTGGCTGTGTTGGGTCTTCGTTGCTGCGTGTGGGCTTTCTCTAGTTGTGGCGAGCAGGGGCTATTCTTCGTTGTGGTGCATGGCTTCTCATTGCAGTGGCTTCTCTTGTTGTGGAGCACGGGCTCTAGGCGCGTGGGCTTCAGTAGTTGTGGCACGTGGGCTCAGTAGTTGTGGCTTGCGGGCTCTAGAGCGCAGGCTCAGTAGTTGTGGAGCACAGGCTTAGTTGCTCCACGGCATGTGGGATCTTCCCGGACCAGGGCTCGAACCCGTGTCCCCTGCCTTGGCAGGTAGATTCTCAACCGCTGCGCCACCAGGGAAGCCCCTAATTCATTACTTTTAATAGTTTCTCAGTTGCTTTGGGTTTTCTAAGTACATAATCTTTGAATTAAGAATAAATGCAGTTTTATTCATTCCTTTCCTGTCACTATGCCTTTTATTTCTTTTTCTTGCCTTACTGTGGTGGCTAGTAAGTTCAGTGTTGAAATACAATGAATGTTGTTTTGATCTTAGAGGGAAAGCTTTCAGTAATTCACCATTATATCTATCAAGAGTTTAAAAACTGTCAGTATATCAGCCACTTTCCATAGTAGTTCCTACCTTTATCTACGAGCTTTTAACATGGCCTCAGATATATTTTCCATCTCATTTAAATGTGAATCATCAAGATTTGGAGGTAGTTTAAAAAATTAATAAAAGTAATAATAGCCATCGAGGTGGGTGGTGCGTTTTCTACATCACCTGGAACTGATGGCCCAGCAGCATCAGAGTCCATGCTGGGAGGTTGACCATGCTTCTGCATCGGTCTCTCAGCCTGAGGTCTTCTCAGTGCAGTTCTCATCCTCATGGGCATAGGTCACCTTTAGAAAAGGGCCTTATTGTCCATTCTGCAAAATGTACCATCAGTCAGAGAGTTCACGTTGCAAGCTCTGGCATTTCAAGCAGTATTTATTCATTCATTCATTCATTCATTCATTCAGTTTTGGCTGCGTTGGGTCTCCGTTGCTGTGCGCGGGCTTTCTCCAGTTGTGGTGAGTGGGGGCTACTCTTGATTGCGGTGCGTGGGCTTCTCATTGTGGTGGCTTCTCTTGTTGTGGAGCACGGGCTCTAGGCGTGTGGGGTTTGGTAGTTGTAGCACGCGGGCTCAGTAGTTGTGACTCACGGGCTCAGTAGTTGTGGCTCACAGGCTCTAGAGTACAGGCTCAGTAGTTGTGGCACACAGGCTTAGTTGCTCCGTGGCATGTGGGATCTTCCCAGACCAGGGCTCAAACCTGTGTCCCCTGCATTGGCAGGCGGGTTCTTATCCGTGGCACCAGCAGGGAAAGCCAGTGGCCCTTTACTTAAGCTGAACTCTGCTCACTTAGCCCTACCCTGAATTTAGGAGCCAGGAGGCCAGCAGGTGAGGCCTTGGGCCCTGAGTTTCTTCTCCCTCCTCCCCACTCTGTAGCAGCGCTGCAGGATTGGAAGGGACCAGCTTAACATGCAGGTGTAACTCGTATGGCTTGGGAGAACTTCCGGAGGGATATGACTTTCCTTGTCTCAGAGACCTGTGAGTAGTACTGGAAGCTGAGGCGTTAGGACAGGGATGAAGGAAGACCCACCTATCGGCCCCTGGTCGCCAGCCATGGCAATGAGCAAGTGGCACAAGCACCAAAAGCTGGAGCACACAGGGCCCCGAGGGCAGTGATGGGAGAGTGGAAGGCAGGCTGCCTGTCTGATGATGGGGGCCTGGGTTGTTTTTTTTTTTTGGCTGTGCCACGAGGCATGTGGGATCTTAGTTCCCCGACCAGGGATCAAACCCATGCCCCCTGCAGTGGAAGCACAGAATCCTAACTGCTGGACTGCCGGGAAATTCCCTGGAGTGTCTTTTCCTTGGTAACCGAGGGTCATTAACCAGAGCATTTACAGGGTTTAGGATCAGATTTCCCTTGTTATTTTGAGAAATACTGTGAGAGTCCCACCTGGCTCCTTTGGTTAGGAGTTAGAAATCTGGGGGTGTAAAGGGAGACCTAGAGTTTGTTAGCTTCAGACTCTGGGATAAACAGGTGCTGGAGGGTTAGTAATAACTGGTATTTGTGGAGCATTTTCTGTGCAATAGCTCATTTAAATCTTTTTTTTTTCCCACTGTTCAGTCTTTTGTCTCTTGATGTCTAAGGCCTTTTTCAAAAATTGAGATATGGTTAATTTACAATATTATATGTTTCAGGTGTACAACCTAGTGATTCACAATTTTTAAAGGTTATAATTCATTTATAGTTATTATAAAATATTAGCTATATTCCCTGTTGTGCTATACACCCTTGTAACTTATTTATTTTATACATAGTAGTTTGTACCTCTTAATCTCCTACCCCCATCTTGCCCCTCCCCTCATTTAAATCTTAAAAGCCCTCTTTCGAAGTAGGTATTATTTTTCTTTTACAGGTAAGTAAACTGAGGCTCAGAAAGTTTAGCACAGGCCAACTGTAACAGAGTCAGGATTTCAATCCAGGTCTATCTGACTTCAGAATCCATGCTCCTAGCTACCTCAGTATACTGCTCTTCTCAAGTGCTTTTGGCTTAGTGGTTCACTTAACTGGGGGAGGCTTTCCAGTTGCCCTCTTTTTTTTTTTTTTTTTTTTTTTTTTTTTTCGGTACGTGGGCCTCTCACCGTTGTGGCCTCTCCCGTTGCGGAGCACAGGCTCTGGAGGCGCAGGCTCAGCGGCCATGGCTCATGGGCCCAGCTGCTCCGCGGCATGTGGGATCTTCCCGGACCGGGGCATGAACCCGTGTCCCCTGCATCAGCAGGCGGACTCTCAACCACTGCACCACCAGAGAAGCCCTCCAGTTGCCCTCTTTGAGGGTCCTCGTTTTCTCTGGAATCCTTGGGACTTTCTCTTTCCTGTTTGTCACCTTGACTTTCATTGTAAGGCTTCACTCAGTTGACCAGTGCACCCTTCCCCAAATGCACCATCTGAAATAAGAAACTGAAGGGTCACCTAGACCTCAAATATGCCATAGGTGAGATGTGATGATGTCTAAGTTTGCTTCCTATTTTTAGCACTTAGGAAGTATCCATTATATTTCCAACCTGTGCTCAGGGCTTGTGTGTGCAGTTGTGCAGGTTGTATACTGCACAGATGCTCCCATTCTGGGGAGCGTGCGGGGACAAAATCTAGCATGAGCTCCACTTACCAAGTTGCGTGCCCAGAGGAAGGGCACAAAGGTACCAGATAGGTTAAGGGTAGTCCTGAGTATGCTGGAGCAGTTCAGGGTTACGTCTTGCCCTTGGAAAGCTTTCTTTTTTCTTTCTTTTTTTTTATTGGAGTAAAATTGCTCTACAATGTTGTGTTAGTTTCTCCTGTACAGTGAGGTGAATCAGCTGTATGTATACACATATCCCCTCCCTCTTGAGACTTGCGCGCCTCCGCCCACCATCCCATCCATCTAGGTTGTCACAGAGCACCAAGCTGAGCTCCCTGTGCTATATGGCAGGTTCCCCTAGCTATCTATTTCACACATGGTAGTGTATTCATGTCAATCCTAATCTCCCAAATTGTATCCCCATGAAATGATGGAAGCAGGGGCCAGGCGGTTATGAAGGGAAGAATTACAAGAATATCAATGCTCATGGATGATTTATATTTTAAAAGTATGTATACATTGTTATACTTTACTGGTAGTATATATCTTGTGTTCATATACGTATCTATAAAATAAAAGCGCTTTCATGTCCTTTTCCCTCACTTGTATTCCAGTACGCTTTCTTGAGGTGTGGAGAAAAGGTTGAAATTCGTTAGCTCCTTGAGAGCTGCAAAGAGCCCCAACTATGCCTGCCCTAGGATGGGCCATGACAGGTGACCTGTCAAGGATTATGGCAGAGAAAAGGCTGAGGGCAGTGGACCTGGAGAGCAAGTGATGGTAACTCAATCCCTTGCCCACCTCTAGTTCCTGTTTTCTCTCTTGGCGTCTCTCAGCCTCGTTCCCTTACTGACTTTATTCATTCTTCCTCTTCTTTTTATTTTTTGGCTGCATCGGGTCTTAGTTTCGGCGCGCAGGTCTTCCTTGAGGCGTGCGGGATCTTTCATTGTGGCACGTGGGCTCTTTGTTGTGGCACGTGGGCTTCTCTCTAGTTGTGGCATGCGGGTTTTCTCTCTCCAGTTGTGGTGTGCAGGCTCCAGGGTGCATGGGCTCTGTAGTTTGCGGCACGCCGGCTGTCTAGTTGAGACCCATGAGCTCAGTAGCTGTGCTGCGTGGGCTTAGTTGCCCTGTGGCATGTGGGATCCCAGTTCCCCAACCAGGGATCAAACCCGCATCCCCTTCATTGGAAGATGCATTCTTTACCACTGGACCAGCAGGGACGTCCTTTCTTTTTTTTTTTAATTGAAGGGAAATTCATGTAACACTGACCTTTTAAAATGTACAGTTCAGTGGCATTTAGTACATCCGCAGTGTTGTGCGACCATAACCTCTGCCCTGTTCCAAGATGTTTTCATCACCCCCAAAGGAGATTCCATACCCTTCAGGCAGTCACTCTCCATTCCTCTTACCCCCAACCCTGCCAACCTCTAATCTGCTTTCTGTCTCTATGGATTTACCTATTCTGGATATTTTGTATAAACGAATTCATGGAGTATGTAGCCTTTTATGACTGGCTTCCTTCACTTAGCATAACGGTTTTAAGATTCATCCATACTGTAGCGTGTTATTAGTGCTTTGTTCCTTTCTCTGGCTGAATAATATTCCATTGTGTGGAACAGACCACATTTTGTGTATCCATTCATCCGTTGATGGACATTTGGGTTGCTTCCACCTTTGGCTGTTGTGAATAGTGCTAAACACTGGTGCACAAATATTTGTTCTGACGCCTGCTTTCAAGTCTTCTGGGTGTACACCTAGGAGTGGAGTTGCTGGGTCACATGGTAACTCTCCTTCCTGAGGAACGGCCTTCGTTCATTCTCTCTGAGCACTTTGTGCCATGCTTGGCCTCCCCGTCTCCATCCTTCCACCTTCACCTTGTCTCCATGCCAGGATGTAGACATCCTGTCCTTGGTGAGGCCGGCTTGCCATCTCCTTGTTGCTACTCTCTTGTGCAGTAGGACAGCCATCCTCCGGGGTGTTTGGATTTCCTGCCCTAAAGCACCTCCTAGCCTGTGATCCTTAAGACCCCTCCTGGGTACAATGCCCACTGGGTTTCTTAGTCCCTGCCCTCCCCTGCCCCCTGACTTGGATGCCCATCCCAGATTTCCGGTACAGTGACTAAACAATAAACAGACCTCCCTCTACTCCTCTAGCCTTATGCCCCTCGCCCGCCCTGGCCACTTGCCAAGTCCTCTGTGCTTGCTCCTGGGCTTATTGATACCTTAGCAGTGCCCCGCGGTTGACCCAAAGAGAGATTGTTTTTCCCTCTTCCTGATTGATGCTGCTTCTGATGAGTATCATGAGGTTGGCCTTTGAACGAACGAGGTGCTGCCGCGTCACCCCAGCTCCCACACCCCCGTTTCCACCCAAGTCCACTTGCCACCCAAAACTAGACACTTAAGACTGCAGGTCACTACAGGGCCACACTCTGCTGGCTTTGGATGCTTCAAACCAGTGCCCTGTACTATGTGCTGGAGGGATGCTGTCAGACCCACGATGAATTTTAATAGCTGCATCTGTGGGCCCATTTAACACTGACTTCCTGATTTTAGTTGGTTCTTGATCCATTCCTTGGTTTGTGGGGGGTTTTTTCTTTTTCTATTTTTGGATCCACACCCGTGTTGTTGGTTTTTGATAAGCTCTCAGGAGGCGAGGATTCCCGCATGTGTGGGATCATAGGTCAGGGTAGTGGGGAGAGGCAGGAATGGCTGGGTTGGTACCTATAAGAGAAGAAAATTTCCTGATTGCAACAGCAAACTGAGGGAAAGAAAACCCAGAAGAGCAGAGTCAAGGAGTTTGTGTTGATAAGGCAACATTTATAACTTTGTCTTCCTGGATATTCCCAAGCCCATCCTTAAAAAGGCTCCTTCCAGGAGCTGGATAGCCAAGGGGGCATCGGCCTGCCCTGAAAAGAATCTCAATGACGGTATCTCTTTGAAGGTGGAATTGGGAAATCCAATTAAATGGCGAGTTGGCGAATCTAGGGACCTGGCAATGGAGCTTTGGTGTGGCCGGAAGACAGAAAATCTGGTGGGGGTGATCTGGGTCAGAGCCCACGGAGCCCAACAATGTAAAAGCTGCGGACAGACCTCTTTTAGAGGCCTGGGGAGGCTTCTAGGGACTGTTTTCCCCCTTCAGGAAGCTTGAGCTGGTTGGGTGTGGCGTCATGGGAGTCACCTACCTGGCTGTGGTCATTCTGACCTTTGTACGTTTAGCTCGGGTGCGGGGTATCAACAAGTTAAGGTCCAAGCAGGTGACTTAAGTCAAGGAAGCAGGCCCTGTGTGGGTGCAGACGCATGCCGGGTGGGGTGTGATGACTGGCCAGAGGGCAGAAGGAACTTCTCAGCCGGCTGGGGTGGGGCCTTCCCGGCCCCCCACCCCGTGTTGCTGCCTCTGTCACACATCTTGTCCCACCCCCCGGGAGGGATCTAGGCCTCCCCTAAGGCCGAGAGCAAAGGCCAAGGGGAGAAGGGGCCCGAACCTCTTGGGCTTCAGGATAAACCAGACACGCAAGGTGAGGATTGGGTGTCCTTCCGGGAGGGGAGATCCGGTCCAGGCAGATGAACTTGTTTATGGGTGGTTTCGCCATCACCTCCCTTAGGGCACGGGCCCAGTTGGCCGCCTGTGCAGGCCACCTGTCGACAGCGGCCCCAACACCCCTGAGCTCTTGGCGGGGCTCTGCGTACAGCAGCTGTTGCCAGGGCTCTTCGCCTGCCTGGGGCTGGGCCTCCCCCGACGGAAGCCATCGTCACAGCCTTGCGGGGTCGGCTCCCAGTGTCGATCAGGACCGTCAGGACGTGGAAGGTGGCACAGGGGCCGTGGGGTGGAGACACAGTGCAGAGGGGTCAGAGGAGGGAGGAGAGACCAGTGGGAGGGGGGAGAGGAAGGGACAGAAAAGCCTCAGAAAGAGAGGCCATGACAGGCCAGGCAAGGAGACGTTGAAGTCTGGGAAGGTGGGGAAGAGGTGGGGAGGTGCCCAGCACAGAAGTGGACAGTGTGGCAGCTCTTCCCATCTTTTCAGGATGGGTGACATCTTTCCTTTCTGTTTAAGCAAGTTCCCGAGTAGCAACTCCTAGGGAGGTGCAGTGGCTCAACAGAGGCAAGTGGGAGGCCGAGGCCGTTTGGGGTTTGCACCCGCTGTTCCCGGCATTGCCCAGGGTGAGATCTGGGTGCCGCGGCCTGGCGCACCTCTTCTCTCTCCTGTACCCCTGTCCTCCACCTACCCAGGGCCGCACCCCGTGATCCCACGTCCCAGCTGTGCCTCCCCTCTCCACCAGGGCCCTGCCTGCAGCTCACACGCCCCGCCCCCCCGCAGCTTACACGCCCCTCCCCCTGCAGCTCACATGCCCCCCTGCAGCTCACACGCCCCTCTGCAGCTCACACGCCCCCCACAGCAGCTCACACGGCCCCCCCTGCAGCTCACACTGCCCTCCCCCCCGCCCCACAAGCCCACCTTTCCTGGGAACCCCCGACATCGCTGCTCTTGGGGGTCAAATCCTCCGCGGCTCTTGCACAAAGCGTTTCTCCAGTCTGTGTCTCAGATTTCTGAGCGCTGCTAACCCTCCTTGCTGTGTGGAGCCCTGAATCCATGTCTTTAAGGAACTTGGGGCTTGTCAGATGAAAGATTGTTCAAAGTCGGCTTCTGTCCTCCCCCACTGCCCCCAGCAGCCCTGCCCCCACTTCTTAACCGTCTACCACGCAGACAAGCCCTGATTATCTGGGCAGGTCCCCCCAACCTGGGGTCCGGCAGACCCCACTTCTCCAGGCCTCATCCCGCCAGCCTCGGCAGAATCTGACGCCGCTGACCACCTGTGTCCTTCTTGTTAGAATTATACAAGTAATGCATGCCTGTTGTTAAAAAAAAAAAAAGAAAGAAGGAAAAAAATCCAACATTGTAGACTTGAATTTAAGTAAAACATAAAAATCACTAGTCCTCCCACCTCTCCCGTATAATCATGAAACGTGTCTCAGATCTAGCCCGCTCTGTCCATCCCCTTCGCTAAGCATTTACCAAATTCACATATCTAAGTGTCTGTTAGCTCTTATTTGAGGTCAGGGACTGTTCATCTTTATCTGTGTCTTCAGTGCTGGGCACAATGCCTAGTGTATGGTCGGCATTTGTTAGGTATCCTTTGAAAGAATAAATGAATGAAGGAATGAGTGAATAATAAGAAAATTAGACTAGCATTCAAATCTCTGCTGCTTCCTTGTTGGGTGAACCTCAATTTCTTCACCGTTAAAACTGGAATAATAATTCATGTTCTTTTCAAGTTAAATACGGTGCTAGTGATGGTGCCAGCACGGTGCCTGGCATGGCACAAGCCTTCAGTAAGAATCCCGTTGAATCGAATTCTAAAGGGACCCAGTTGTCCTCCCTCCACAAACCTGGACCTGCTCCCCTGCTGCTGAATGACCCCTCCCCACCCCGTGCAGGGCCTCTGCTGCCAGCTATTGAGAAAGGGATAAGAAGCTGCCAGCTGCCCTTGGGGAGCTTATGGTTGGACTGGGGGGGTGTAGGCAAGCCCCGGACAGTGGATCGGAATACAGATGCTGGGGCTGAGCCAAAGTCCCAGTGTTGGGGGAGGGCAAGGGAGTGCAGGGGAGCATGTGTGGTGATGGGGCCGGGTTGTTTGAGAAGAATGAATGAACTAATGTCAGGCCAACGTTTACAGATTCAGATATAGGGTATTCCATGTAGGGGTCGCATGTGACATCACCTGCTAACTCTTGCCCAGATCTTAGCTGATCCTTCTGGGTCAGGGACTCAAACTTTTTTACCATGATCCACAAAAAAGTGCACTTTGCATTGCCAGTGCAAACACACACTTACCATTATAGACGTAACTGGAACAATTTAACAACGTAATACTTCCTTCAGCTCAGGGGGTGACTGTGATGCTTTCCTTTCATTTTTTTTTTAAAGATACTGTTTGTGTCCCACTAAGTTGATTTCATGGACCACTGATGGGTGGTGGTCCTCAACTCAAAACACACCGTTCAGCTCAGCGATTCCACGTGAGGTTTTCTTTCAGTTCCATTCTGTTGGAGCTCGTGAGGTCGTTTTCAGCTGAAAAGACCACAGCTCAGGGAGGGTCAGAATTTGTCCAAGCATGTTTACCAACTAAATGGCAAAGCCAGGAGTCAAACACATGTCTGTATGACTCCGTGGCCCAGCACTGGGTCGGGTCCCTTTCTCTGACACTTTGCCTGGGGGTTCTGCCAACCCCCTTCTGGGCCACGGATCAAGGAATGTTAAATGTGGCCCACTTCTTTGTAGCCTAGGATGCTTGGCCAAGGTGACAGCTAAGCCTGCCTTGTATTATCAAGTGCTGCACAGCCTAAAGCTGAGCAATAAGCCCTTTGACACTGAGATTTTAGTATCAGCCAACCCCCGCCCACTGCTAATATGCAGAGTTTGTTAATGCAGGGGGTGCGGGTTTGATCCCAGGTTGGGGAGCTAAGATCCCACATGCCTCGTGGCCAGAAAACCAAAATATAAAACAGAAGTAATATTGGAACAAATTCAAAAAAGACGTTAAAAATAGTCCACACCAAAAAATCTTTAAAAAAAAAAAAATTAACCTGCTCCCTATCAGCCAAAGATAACAGGATAAAACCATGTCTTCACTGCCCACAGCACTGTCCTCATATCTCCCCCTCCTTCCTTTGGAACCCCTAACTCAGAAATCAGGGGGCGGTCTTCTGTGCTACCCCAGGGAAAGAAGGAAAACTGAAGAAAGGCAGTTAGAGAGGGAGGGATGAGGTGGGAAGGAAAACCAGGAGTACAGACAGAAGATGGGCCTTGGGCCTGTAGTATCTGAAATCCTAGAGCTGCCAGCAGGCAGTGAGTTTTATAGGGGGGAGGGGATTACAGGGGTTGTCCTGTCACAGTTATAAAATCATGGGAGGGGACAGGGACAGGGGTCTGGGTGCCCTGTTGAGATAAGGGTGAAGTGAGTGAGACTGTGGGCAGAACTGGTGTCTAGCCACGCTGGTCTGTCTCCCTTTTTGTGCCAGGCAGTGTGGGTCATTGATTGAATTATCGTGCATGCTGACAAGCTCAGGCCAGAAGAAGTGTAGACCTCATAACAAAGACCACTGTTACATTCGGTTTGCCTTTGAAATCTCTTTTATTTCATATTGGAAACTAACAAACAGAACTTGTTTGAATTGACCTTGGTGCTTTTTCGTTCAGTAGACTTCAGAGCACTCATTATATATATAATGGTTTTTTTGTTTTTTTCATTGATTCTTGTAACATTCTGGAAAGGGCAGGGGTTGTTATTCTTTGACATAAGCTAAAACAGAAAATGGCCCACCACTGAAGAGTGGCAGCATGGCTGAGTGGCAGAACCAGGATGAAATCTAGGTCTGATTTCTAGGTCCAAAGTTCTATCTGCCTTGAGTGCCAGGGCTGCCATGGTCAGGGCAGGAGGGCCTAGGCTGGGCTTACACAGATTTACCACTTCAGAGGCTAACTCCATGCACTTCTAATCACTCCATTATTCCATGCCCACTAATCAGTTTGTACTATATTAATTAATATAGTTCAATACTTACTAGTTTAAGATTTGAGCCAGTTATGCATCAGCTTAATACTTACTAGTTTGCACTATATTAATTTATATCTGTTGGTGCTTTTGTAAAAGACTCATCTTTGCCCTTTGTATTCACCACAGGGTTTAGCAGACTTCTACACTATGTAAGCGGTGAATTAGCTAGTTATCTGGTACCTCGGCTTTGACTCTCTTCCTAGAATAAATTAACATCAAGTGAAAGGGTAAAGACAGGGATGGGTGACCACCATGCTGACTGCCCCCCGGGAACTGGCAGTGTGGCGCCAGTGTCCTTTCCAACCCTGAGAGCCCAGCCAGGGAAAGGAAGGCACATCTACACTGTCTCCCCGCCCCCATCCTTTTTGGATTGGAGAGTTTCTTTGGATAAACCCCAAATCGATTAAGAACTGGCTCTTGCTGAAATTTGCTAGGGGGAGAAATTTGTCCCCATCCTTGGGTTGCGCTTTTGCGATTTCTGGCCTTTCTCACGCTTTCTTGTCCCATTTTCGGAATGTTCCCACTGGATGTGATACTGTCTCCCCGCCACACTCCTTTGTCGAGTGAAGACCCTCGTTTCACGTTAACCAGGGCCAGGATTGCTATCTGCAGAGAGATAGGGCTCTGAATAGGTCTGCCTCTCAAATCTCCTGGGCATCCGGAGTTGATAGGAGTTGGGGGCGGTGCGTGGGGAGCTGGAAACAAAGCTCTGCGGAGCCGCCAAGGATTTCCAGCCCTCTCCCGTGAAGAGCCCTAGTTTGGGGACAAGCGGGAGGACTGCCATTTGCAGCTCCACCCATCTTTTTTGTCTTCTTTCATTTGCATAGATTTGAGCCAGTTAAGCATCAGCCAGCACTCTTCTTATAAATCAGACTGTAACCCAATTTCTCTCTCATTTTTCTAACCTCTAAACCTGCACAGGTACAGTGTACCTGTAGACTTGTCCCTGAAAAATTCTGTGCAGTTCAGAAGTTTTTTTTACGGACTGAAATATTTGAAATGTATTGGGGAGGGGGGGGGTCTTTAATATTTAAAGAGGACCCATGATGGATCCGCCAGCAACATGCAGTTTTCATTTATGTGTGTTTATCATCAAATCACAGAAGGTGACATTTGGGATATCCTTAAATGTCATCATTTGATAGGGAAGAAAACCGAGGGTCAGAGAGGTCCCAAAGCTAGTGAGAGAACAAGGACAAAACCCCGGCTTCCTGACCCCTGCCCCACTGCCTTTCCTATCACAGGACAGTGGAATATAGCACAGGTTTCCAATTTTGATTCTCCTCTATTTTTATTTCCATCTCTTTCCTTCTACTTAAAAGCTATTTTTAATTTTATTTCATTTATTTTCATTTTTGGCTGCATTGGGTCTTCATTGCGGTGTGCAGGCTTCTCATCGTGGTGGCTTCTCTTGTTGCAGAGCACGGGCTATAGGCACGCGGGATCAGTAGTTGTGCCACATGGGCTCAGTAGTTGTGGCTTGCGGGCTCTAGAGCACAGGCTCAGTAGTTGTGGCGCACAGGCTTAGTTGCTCCATGACATGTGCGATCTTCCCGGACTAGGGCTCGAACCTGTGTCCCCTGCATTGGCAGGTGGATTCTTTTTGTTTTTTTTTTTAATTTAATTTAATTTTTTTATCCCAGCCGCTCCGCGGCATGTGGGATCTTCCCAGACCGGGCACGAACCCGCGTCCCCTGCATCGGCAGGCGGACTCTCAACCACTGTGCCACCAGGGAAGCCCGGCCGGTGGATTCTTAAGCACGGCGCCACCAGGGAAGCCCAGCATCTTATTTTTATATTTCACCTGTTTAACCCAGATTTGTTATCTGTAGTTGTCCCTTGGAACACCATAGTGTCTGACCTGCCTTAAACCCTCCCTACCATCCCAAGCCCCACGTCCACTGCCTCAGCCCTGGTCTTTTCCCTCTGACCTCTGACCTCTCCTTTACACAGGCCCCAATAGCAGAGCTCCAGGGCCCTTCTTCCCCCGGCCAGGGATTACAAACGGACTCCTTTTAGGCCTGAGCTTCTCTGCCTTGGGACTTAGACAAACCAGAATAAGGGAAGAAAGAGACAACCCTCTGTCTCCTTCCACAAAGCCCCCAGCAGGCTTCCCACACTGCAAAATAGAATAAGTCCTTTCTCAGAAAGGAACAGGGGAGCCGACGTCCTTTCCTCCCATGCGGCCCAGGGAGGCTGACCAGACAGTGTGTAACCCACGCCGGGCAGAGGTGCCAGGCTCCGCTGGGAAAGGTGGAGACCGTACTGGCTTTTCTCACCCGACCGGGAGTCTCTGCCAGGCCCCAGCCAGTGTCTGAGGCCGACACGCTCCCGGGACGCTGCCTTTCTCATCACCGCCTGCTTTCCAGCCCCTCACAGATGATGGACAACTTGTCCTGAGGCCGATGGGGGCCGAGGACAGACATCTATACCTACTGACCTTCCCTTGATTGTTGTGTCCCCTCCTTCTAAAACTCAGACCCCATTTAGGGGGGTGGATGGGCTTGTTGAGCAAAAGGCTGACAGCCTAGAAGTACTTTGCAAAATGCAACTGCTTAACAATAAATGAGCATTAGAGGGTGGCCGGGGACTGCTGTGTTTTAAGAAACTTTGCACTGGGAGGACAGGAGACGGGGAGGTTCCCAGGGTAGGAGAAGCTTGGGAGGCAGCACTGAATGGGGGAGGGGAGCCCTCCCGGGGGATTTGGATGGTACTGGAAGCCAGATACGGAATAGGAGGAAAAATACCAACTTTACTCCCAGGCGTCTTTACCCTCCCAAATGCTGATTTCATCAACCCAAATCAGGTCTCTGCTCCTGTTTGCTGGGACCTATTTTAAGAGAGTCTTATAAATATACAAAGGCGGAAATTCCTGGATGGGGGGGGTTGGCAGGAGAGGATGTGGTTCCACTCCAGGACAGGATCTGACTCAAATCACACCTCCCTCCCGGATTCCACGCTGTCACGGGGGGCTGCCTCAGAGGTAGTGCTTGGAAGGAGATGCTGAGAGCAGATCAGGGTGGTTCTAACTGCGGCCTCCACCGTGTGCAGGGTGGGGTGTGGAAGCAGGGAGCAAAGGGGACCCGGGGCCCTCTTGTCCACACTCCCAGGGAGCCCCTGCACTGTCCTGAGAGTGTGTCCTTGGGAGTCAGGCCTCCCATCCCCCGCTGTCTTCCCGGGGGATGGAGACCTTATGACAGTTGTCCCCTCCAGGACCTGGTGAATTCAGTCAGTGTTCATGGAACTGAACAGTCACGAGTCTCAGAGCCTGGAGAAATAATCCAGACCTTGACCCTTGTTTTTAGGTAAGATGAGTGAGGAGCTCCGCCTGCTTCAGCCAGTTAGCTGCAGGGCCTCTCCAGCAGCATCCAAGCTGAGCACATCTTGACAGGGATGGAGCATCTGAAGTTGGGGCAGCGAGGTGCCCTCTGTGGGGCTAACATGTGGCTGCAAAGGGTGCTAGATACCCTTCTGGCCGTTTTGCACAAGGACAGGTTTTGGGAGAACCAGGAATTCTACGAGCAATTACCCAGATGCTGGGCTGGTGGCCTGCTGGCTTTGTAAGCAGTGGAGATGAGGCTCTTTTTGTCAGCTCTTTGAGGGATCCTGTGGGCGTCCTAGGGGGTGAGGAAGCACAGTGGGCGGGGGCAGCAAACCGCCCCCCCATCTCAGGCATCCTCCTGCGACCTGAGAAACGCTTTGTTGCGGGGGTGGGGGGGCGGGGGGAGGGCCTGGTAAAGAGAATCTGGGCTGAGAGGGAAGCAGGCCCTTTCCAGTCCAAGTCAGACTCTTTTGTGAGCTGTTTACCCGCCTCCTGCCCAAGGGTGCAGCGTGAGTCATTTAATCTAATTGGTTTAATAAGTAAACGATCTGGGTACAAAGTAGAGGGTGTTGGGTCTGAGCGGGGTGGGGGTGGGGCAGTGCTATCGACAAACCCTACCGGGCAGCTTTGAAAAGAAACCTGTTGCCAGCTCTCTAGGGATGAGGATTACTGAACTGGAGGTGGAGATGCTCGGGAAGGAGTGGGGAGTGGGGAGCCTCAGGTGTTCAGTGGAAAGAGAAGTAGAGGCCATGTGGGTGTATTTGCTCATTAAAGTATACAATTCAGTGGTTTCAGTATATTCACGAGGTTGTGCAACCATCACCACTATCTAATTCCCGAAAATTTTCATCATTTTCAAAAGAAACCCAGTACCGCACAGCAGTCACTCCCTATCCTCTTCCCTCAGAGCACTGGCGACCTCTCATCTACTTTCTGTCTCTATGGATTGGCCTCTTGTGGACTTTCACGTAAATGGGATCGTACAATACGTGGCCTTTTGTGCTGGCTTTTACTTAGCATCATTCGAGGCTCATCCATTTTGTAGCCTGGATCAGCATTTCATTTCTTTTTATGGCTGAATAATAATTCCATACTGTGGATACACTACTGCATTTTGTTAGTTGTTCATCACTGATGGACATTTGTGTGGTTTCCACTTTTCAGCTATTATGAATAGTGCTGTGATGTTTTTGTTTCTCCTGGGTGTACACCAAGGAGTAGAATCATGGTATCTACGTTTAACCTTTTTTTTTTTTTTTTTTGAGGTTTGTGGGCCTCTCACTGTTGTGGCCTCTCCCGTTGTGGAGCACAGGCTCCGGACACGCAGGCTCAGCAGCCATGGCTCACGAGCCCAGCTGCTTAGCGGCATGTGGGATCTTCCCGGACCGGGGCACGAACCCGCGTCCCCTGCATCAGCAGGCGGACTCTCAACCACTGCGCCACCAGGGAAGCCCTACATTTAACCTTTTGAGGAACTGCCAGACTGTCCTGCGAAGTGACCGCCCCGTTTTGCATTGTCCCCAGCAGTATATGAGGGTTTCCATTTCTTCCACCTCCTCGTCAGCACTTATTGTTTTCTGTCTTTTTGATGACCACTATCCCACTGGGTGTGAAGTGATTCTGTACTTGTTTTATTATAATTTCTACCTTCTCTTGCCAATTAAGGTACGTCAGCATCTTCACCCATAGATCCTCTGTCCCATGTGGTAAAGAAATGTGCTCCAGGACACAGAGGCAAATTGTATGAGGTAAACAGCAATGTTTACAACAATTGAAAAGATGTCCATGATACTATCGTTGAGGGAAAAAAAAAGGCAAGTTGCAGGATAATATGTATAGTGTAAGTTCATCTGTGTTTTAAAAAACACATACTTCCATCAAATTGGCAAAAATTTTAAAGACGAACCTGTGGTGCTGATGAAGTTGCCTGGAAACAGACGCTTTTAAATCACGCTGTTGACAGGTGGATTGTTTTCAAACCATTTTGAAAAGTAATATGTCAATTACTAAAAATTTTAAAAATATATTGTACCTTGACGTCTCACTTTGAAACTTGATTGTAGAGATCGTAGCAGCCACACAAGCTGGAAGCATCGTTTGGAAACAAGTGAATGGCTGTCGGTAGGAAAACAGTCTGCTAACTTATGTTATAGCCATACCATGAAATGTTATTGCAGCTATTTTTTTTTTTTTTTTTTTTTTTTGCGGTATGCGGGCCTCACTGCTGTGGCCTCCCCCGTTGTGGAGCACAGGCTCGGGACGCGCAGGCTCAGTGGCCATGGCTCACGGGCCCAGCCGCTCTGCGGCCTGTGGGATCTTCCCGGACCGGGGCATGAACCCGTGTCCCCTGCATCGGCAGGCGGACTCTCAACCACTGCAGCACCAGGGAAGCCTATTGCAGCTATTTTAAAAAAATGGATTATGTTTTAACCTAGAGAAATGTCCACAATGTGAGTGAGGAAAGCAAGTTCCAGAGTAATATATGTGTAATATGAATATATCTTTTAAAACAAAAAAATTAAGAATTCTGTTAGTGTGTAAACAAGTGCAAAGGTATGGAAGTTGGCCTGACTGTTACCATTAGTTGTGGTGAGGAGAGAAAGAAGGAGCAGAGATACCTTAAAAATCACATGCAATTGACCCTTGAACGAGGTAGGGCTTATGGTGATGACTCCCCATACAGTCGAAAATCCGAGTATAACTTCTAGTCAATCCTCCGTTTCAGCGGTTCTTCCATCTCTGTGGTTCCTCTGTATCTGCAGCTCCGTGTCCACAGATTCAACAAACTGCAGATCATGTAATACTGTTGAGCTATGATTATGATTATTACAGTAGTACCAGTGCTGTATTTACTATTGACAAAAATCTAATCTAAGTGGACCCACACACCTCAGACCCATGTGGTTCAAGGGCCGACTGTATCTCTCTGTAGTTCACCGGTTGTGATGAACACTTGGAATTTTTAGAAAACAAAAGGAACCACACATAGGAAGAGTTTGTAATCAAAGCAGAAGAGTGGGTAAGAACAGATGCTGGAACCAGAGACCTTGGGATCAAATCCTGGCTCTGCCACTTACCAGCTGTGTGGCTTTGGGAAAGTTACTTAACCTCTTTGAATTTCAGTTTCCTCATCTGTAAAATGGAGATAATGACAGTACCTACCTCAAAGAGTTTCTATGAGCATTAAATGAGATAATATTTATAAAATGTTTAGTACACTGCCTGACACATATTAAATGCTAAATGTTTTAACCCTTGTCTTTTCTATTATTATCTCCAGTATTATTGAGCACTTACTATATGCCACTCTCATTTGATCCTCATAACCAGTAACCCTGTAAGGTGTAAATCCTACTAATATCATTACTTTAGAGAAGGAAACCAAGGCTTAGAGATTGAGATCATGTAGCTAGATACCATGGCATCTGACTCTGCAGCTCTTCCTTTTTTTTTTTTTGCGGTATGCGGGCCTCTCACTGTTGTGGCCTCTCCCGTTGCGGAGCACAGGCTCCGGACACGCAGGCTCGGCGGCCATGGCTCACGGACCCAGCCGCTCCGCGGCATGTGGGATCTTCCCAGACTGGGGCATGAACCCGTGTCCCCTGCATCGGCAGGCGGACTCTCAACCACTGCGCCACCAGGGAAGCCCTGCAGCTCTTCCTTTTAACTGCTGTGTGGAGCTGGATGGATACTCTTAACAGTGACATCATTTCCTCAACAAGTGCCTACTCTGTGCTAGGCATAATAAACAAAATAGGTATGGGGAGAAGATAGATTTTATGCACACACACACATAACATGTCAAGTGGTAATAAGTGCTATTAAGAAAAGTAATGGGGACTTCCCTGACGGTCCAGTGGTAAAGGCTCCGCGCTTCCACTGTAGGGGTTGCAGGTTCGATCCCTGGCCGGGGAACTAAGATCCTGCCAGCTGCGTGGCACGGCCAAAAAAAAAAAAAAGAAAGAAAAATAACGCAGAGTAAGAGAGGGTGGTGACTGGGGGCAGAGAGAACTGTTGTAGATGGGTTGACCAGGGAAGAGAGAAACAGCCGTGTCCAAGTCTAGGGGTGCGAAGACCCTGAGGTACTGCATGCCTGGTGGTTTGAGGAACAGCAAGGAAACCAGAATAGCTGGAGCGGAACAGTGATAAGGGGACGGGAGAGGAGATCGGGGCAGAGATTTAACATGAGAGGCATCTTCAGTCGAGTAACCCTATCGTCTGTGGGACACTTTTTTAAAAAATTTATTTTATTGAAGCAGAGTTGATTTACAGTGTTGTGTTAATTTCTGCTGTACAGCAAAGTGACTCAGTTATACATACATATACATTCTTTTTCATATTCTTTTCCATGATGGTTTATCCCAGGATACTGAATATAGTTCCCTGGGCTCTACAGTAAGACCTTGTTGTTTATCCATTCTCTATATAATAGTTTGCATCTGCTCATCCCAGACTCCCAGTCCAGCCCTCCCCGACCCCCCTCCCCCTTGGCAACCACAAGTCTGCTCTCTGTGTCTGTGAGCCTGTTTCTGTTTCATAGATCAGTTCATTTGGGTCATATTTTAGATTCTGCATATAAGTGATATCATATGATATTTGTCTCTGTCTGACTTACTTCACTTAGTGTGATAATCTCTAGGTCCATCCATGTTGCTGCAAATGGCATTATTTCATTCTTTTTTATGGCTGAGTTGTATTCCATTGTATATATGTACCACATCTTCTTTATCCATTCCTCTGTCGATGGGCGTTTAGGTTGTTTCCATGTCTTGGCTACTGTAAATAGTGCTGCTGTGAACATTGGGGTGCATGTATCTTTTCGAATTATAGTTTTGTCTGCATATATGCCCAAGAGTAGGATTGCAGGATCATATGGCAGCTCTATTTTTAGTTTTTTGAGGAGCCTTCAGACCATTCTCCATAGTGGCTGCACCAATTTAGATTCTGTGGGACACTTTTGATCGTGCAAGTGGGTGCTGATAATAAGGCTGCCAGAAGAAACAGTGTGACCTGGGTCTGCCCCCAGTAAGCCTCACTCATAGGATCCAAAGGACCTTGGATTGTATTCGGAATGAGCTGGGAAGGAACTGGAAGTGTTTGAGCAGGAGGTTGACGTGGCCTGCATTTTGGTGGGGTCACTCTGGCTGCTGAACTGTAGGGGGTGAGGGTGGAGGCACAGGGACCAGATGAGAGATGGTGGCCGGGATGAGTTGGCGGAAGTAGAGGTGTCGGAAGAAGTCAGACTTCGGGTAGCTTTTGAAGGTGCAGATGACTGGACCTGCTGATGGACTGTATGTGGGGAGAGGAATCAAGAATGATTCAGAGATTTCTGACCCGGCAGTTGGAAGGCTGGAGTTGCCGTTACTAAAATGGGGAGCACGGGGAGCAAGCACGTTTGGCAGGAAAAATCAAGAGTTTGGTTTCAGGCCTGTTGAGTTTGAGATGCCTCTCAGATCTCCAGGCAGGGGAGTGGGTTCGTACATCGGAGATACAGATGTGGATTTTGGGGGGTGGGCAGGGGCCAGCTGGGGAAGTCATCCACGTGCACATGGGATACCCAAGGACCAGAGAGTGGGGGCATAGACAGGAAAGAGGATAGTCCAGACTGAGCCCCAGGATGGGTTATCCGGCTGTGAAGGTAGGCGTAATGAGGGGCATTATTAGCAAGAGAACTGAGCAGTGGCCCGGGGCGGGGGCAGTGGGGTTTGCAGGGGTCGTCGCTTTCTCTTGGTGAACCTCTGCACTCTGACACTGGGGGAGGGTGGCATTCATAGGCTACTTTCATCTTGGTAAAAACTTCTGTGTTCCACACGGGGAGCCAAGGTGGGTGCCTGGGTGGGGCTTGGAGATGGAAACAACCCAGGTTGCCCTGTAAAAACCATGACTCCTTAGGGGCGGCGACTTACTTCCATTCCCAGGCCCAGCAACTCCACCCGCTTCCCAGAGCACCTTCCCAGGACCTCCTTCACGACGATGTCTTCCCGGACCACCAGGATCCTCCTCTCTGAACTCCAGGGGCCTCGCTGCACCCTGCGTGTGTGAAGCAGACTTGTGTCGTGGAAGCACAGGAGGCATCAGACCTGTGCGGGGAAGCGGAACCCTCTGTGCGTTAGCAGCGCTGGCTAAGGCTCCTCCTTCCGACCTGGGCTGGGTCCTTTGCCTCCGTTTCCCTGCCGCTCCACCCCACACCACTCCATAGCCACCGCCGTCACCCGGCTGCTGGGAGGGTCGACCTGGCAGCAGTGGGACGACTGTGAACTTTAGCGCCAGACAGGTCTAGTTTGAATCCCAGTTTGGCCACTTATGGGATCTTGAGTAAATCATGTAGACTTTATAAAGTTTTATTTTTATTTATTTATTTATTTAATTTGTTTATTATTTTTGGCTGTGTTGGGTCTTCGATGCGGCGCACGGGCTTTCTCTAGTTGTGGCGAGCAGGGGCTACTCTTCGTTGCGGTGTGTGAGCTTCTCACTGCGGTGGTTTCTCTTGTTGTGGAGCACGGGCTCTAGGCATGTGGGCTTCAGTAGTTGTGGCGCACGGGCTCAGTAGTTGTGGCTCGCGGGCTTAGTTGCTCGCGGCACGTGGGATCTTCCCGGACCAGGGCTCGAACCCATGTCCCCTGCATTGGCAGGCAGATTCTTAACCACTGCGCCACCAGGGAAGTCCCATGTAGACTCTTTAAACCTCAGTTTTAGTACTGGGAGAATGGGGAGAGAAATATTTACCTTACTGGGTTAGTGTATGTTGGAAATTAATGAATGAAAAATGCCGGACAGGGTAAACAATTGGTAAATAGCAGCTGGTATCGTAATGCTGAGGAAGCTGCCTGTTAGCCCGTCTGCAGGGAGCAAATGTTGGTTTAATTCATTCAAGGATCTAATTAATCTTCCTAAGGGAAAGTGGGGGGTGGTGGCGAGCTGACTCAGCTGAGGCCCTGAGAGGTTAAGGAGCTTGCCAAAGCTCACACAGCTGGAAGTGACAGGGCTGGGGCTCGATTCCAGATCTTCCTGGCTCCCAAACTGGCTCTTCACACAGAGCCGGGCAGAGCAGCTACGGGTACGTACTAGATGCTCAATAAACCCAGCTAATTGCCTGCCTGCAGCTTACGCTTTAATTCCACAGGTCTCTCTTTTTTTTTTTTGAGCTTCCTTCCCACTATGAACCATTTAGTGCAGCCCTTGCGACTCTAAGAAGCCGATCCAAGAAGCCACTTCAAAATCAATAAGAGACTGTGCCTTCTTTGTGTGAAGGCTGCATCTGTTTTTGTGTGCTGGCGAGCTCTGGGGAAGCCTAGCGCAGTGCTCTGCCCACTCTGGGGAATATTTGCATCTCTTCAAATTGCCTACAACAGGCTCTTTGAAAGACGGAAAACATATTCCCCTAAGACCTGGGAATGCTAAACGGTTAATAGATCCCCAAGGGTCTTCTGGATTACTAGGATACCGACCGCTATCACGGGTCATTAAATATCAAAGTTTATGCTCAGGAGTCCAAAAAAATAATCTAAGTTCTCAGTGCCTCACTTGTCTTCACAAGTACCCCAGAAACCATTTAGGTATCACACAGGTAAAACGAGAGTTGCTCGGACCAAAAGGTTGCGATCGCAAAGGTTGATCGCAGCGCGTGGCTCGGGGGTCGTGAGCCCCGCCTCCGCGCCTTTGGAGCGTGCTTGTGGGCCTGGCTCCTTCTCCAAAGCTCTCTCTTTCACTTTCTCCTATTTTGGGAAGGATCAGCGCCGTCCGTCTGTCTGCTTTCGGGCACGAGTCCTTGAGTTCCTCTTTGGTTCCTGCTGGACATTGATTTGTTGGTTCGCTGAGGTTCTTTAAGACACATCGGGCACACGTGTTCGGGTTGGGTGTCCGTGTTTCTTAGCAAAGTATCCTCAGCAAAAAGCGGGTAGAGTGGAGCCTCACCTCACCTCACCTTCCGTAGTGCTCGTGGCCATCCTGGGGACGTTTACCCTGAAAGTCTTTGTTTTTTGATTTGCCGGGGGAGCCACTTAGACATCGTTGTCTTTCTACCCCTCCATGTGTCCTTGATGTGGGGGAATTTCAAAACATACCTGGCCTCGCAGTGATTCTGTGCTGCCCCCTCTTGCGTGGTTTGGGCCGGCTGTCCCTCTATCCGGCTGGTCTGTGCCTCAGGGGGAAGAGAGTGCTGGGGAAATGGTGAGGGGCGGGGGTGGGGTGGGGGGCGAGGGCACAGCATGGGGTACAGGGTCTTGGAATGAACTTTATCCTCTCGAGCTATTTGTGCATCTTTGGCCAGATTCCTGTTCACCCAGCTATAGATAGGCTAGATCGAGTTGTATAGATCAGTCCTGTCTGATCATTTCACCAGTGAGTTTAGCACATTTGGTGAGGCTAAGACAATGGCAATCTGTGAAACCGATAATTTATTGTCAAATAAACAATGTGACTGTTTGACCTGGGTTTCCAGGAAAGATGAACTGTTGCAGACTTGCTATTGCCTTGGTCAGACCACCTAGCCGGACTTTGGGTTCAGAAAATGTGGTCACTGACACATCAAATAACCAGTTGACTTCATCAGATTTTCACTCTCCTATTTATTGCCCTTTTCTCTATAGACCTAGAGCTGATGTTTGACTGTTAGGGATATAAAGGCCATATACTAATAGTTTAATCAGCCATCCTAGAGGGCAATGTTTCATTGCATTTGTGTGCATGTGTGTTTTTTTTTTTCGGCTGCGCCGCATGCCATGTGGGATCTTAGTTCCCTGACCAGGGATCGAACCTGTGCCCCCTGCAGTGGAAACACAGAGTCCTAACCACTGGACTGCCAGGGAAGTCTTCATTGCATTTGTGAAGCTAAGAATATCCCGGTAGAGATTCTCTTGTGGTATTTAGCTCAGTAGCATTGGCACTAATGTAGATATTTTAACAACTACACTGTAGTCCAATGAGCAGAGACTTATTTGTGAAGGTAGAAAACAGACATAACGTCAACCGAGCTGACCATCACTGCCCCTGCCTGGCTCCTTTCCTACCAAGTCTAAATTCCTCCCTATTCTCAACTGTACTTACTTTTGTTTGTTTATTTTAAAAAGTAGTCGTTAACCCAGAGAAAAGGGTATTTTTTTCCTTCCATGTAGAATGTTGATAGATAACCTGGCAAAGGAGTATTTAATGTGCTTGTGGATATTTCTGTATACGTGGATTAAATATTTTTTAATAAAGGTGCTTAGACGACAAACTGTGATAAAAACAATGAAACTTATTTCCATGAAATCATTAGTTGTTCGTTGAACATCATTTTTTTAATGCCATAAGTTTATTTACAAGCGTATCGAGTACAGTTGGGTTTGTTCCTTAAAGTAGCTTTCTTTTGAACTTTACTACAGCCACTTTTTAGATCACATACAGTAAGTCCTTCAAGTTGTGAACCTTCAAGTTCACATACGCACCTTCAAGTTGTGAACTGTCAAAGATGCAAACGTGCGTTCGCCTGTCCAATCACGTAAGTTAGTTCACATGTCTGGCGTACGTTGTCATGTGTGTGCACCCCCTACAAGTGGTTGTGCTTTTGTGTACTTTACAGTACTGTATAGAGTACAGTAGTACAGTATCTTTATTTCCAGCCCAGAACCTGTGCCATCAACGTCAGGCATGAGTGAAACTGCAGCTTCCTCCGTCTCCTATTGCTGAGGATCCTTCAGCTCTACCATCTCCCACCTCCTCTCCCTCCTCCAGTCAGTAAATCTTCCTGCCTGTTCACTCGATGGCAGCCCCTGTGTGCCAGCTGTTGTACTGGTGCTACTGTACTTTTCAAGGTACTGTACTGTAAGATTAAAAATGTTTTCTTTATTTTCTGTGTTTGTTTTTTATGTATTACTTGTGTGAAAAGTGTTATAGACCTACCACAGTATAGTATTATATAACTGATTGTGTTAGTTGGGTACCTAGGCTAACTCTGTTGGACTTCGGAACGTGCTCTCGGGATGGATCTCGTTCGTATGTAGGGGGCTTACTGTACTGGAAAACATTCCATACAGATGTAAGCTTGAGTAAACATTTGAGTGTTATGCATTATAATATACCAAGCTTATTTTATCTTATTTATTTAAAAAATTTTAAAATATTTATTTATTTGGCTGCACTGGGTCTTAGTTGTGGCACGAAGGATCTTTGTTGCAGCATGCGGGCTCCTTAGTTGAGGCATGTGGACTCTTCATTGCGGCACGCGGGCTCCTTAGTCGTGGCATGTGAACTCTTAGTTGCGGCATGCGGGATCTAGTTCCCCGACCAGGAATTGTACCTGGGCCCCCTTGCATTGGGAGCACAGAGTCTTACCCACTGCACCACCAGGGAAGTCCCATACCCAGCTTATTTTAAATGCAGATATTGCTTTAATGGAGTTGAGTATTTTAAACTGAAGTTTCCAGTTTGTGGGTCTCCCACCCGGCGGGTATGGGATTTGATTATATTGTGAAAGTGCCCCTCCTACCATCATCTCATTGTGGCTTCTTTGTTTTTGGATATAGAACATCTCTTTTGGTAGGTTCCAGTCTTTTTTGCCGATGGTTGTTCAGCAGTTATTTGTGATGTTTTGGTGTTTTCGTGAGAGGAGGTGAGCTCGGTGGGGTCCTTCTACTCCACCATCTCGTCTCAAAGGAAACCGAACATCTTCATACTTAAAGCTGTGGCTGAAGGGGGTCGGAGGCGCATGTGGCACAGCTCTGCTTCTGAAGGGCTCTGAGGCCTCTGCCTTTATACACTCACAGCTTTTACATTGAGAACTGGTCTGGACCCAAAGGAGCAAAAAGCTATCAGATACCCAGAGAAACATGTTCTCCAGGCTGCTTTAGATCATGGCCCTTTCCTCAGGAGGGGCCACGCTCAGTTTTAGGATCACAGACCACAGAGTGCTGTCACCGCCCCCGATCCTCGCGCCAGGCTCATCACAGGGGACAACCAGGTTCGTCCTGCGGTCTGGACAGAAGATCCTGATCTGGAAGAGAGGAGACCTGGGTTCTAGTGCCAGTTCTGCCTCTAACTTGCTTTGTGACCTCAGACAGTGACCTCGGAAGACCGTCAGTTTTCTTTATGTAGAATGTAGGGGGCTGCAGGGATGATTTCTAAGCTCCCCTCGACTGCAGTGCTTACATTTTTTTCTTTTAACCAAGGTTAAAATGAAATGATGAAGTGTTACTTTCAAAGGCTCTGACAGATGATGGTTTTACCTCTCTTCCCAAGAACTGTGTTTTGAACATGGTGTGTCTGGATGAGTCTGGAATTTACTTTTCCTGAGGATATTCTAGATAATCAACTCTCCCATCTTCCCCTTATCCTGTAAAGTGTTTTAAGTATTATAGAACCAACTCTGTGTGTCTGTGTCTTTCATACTTGCAGCTGTATCTGCATTTTATGTGCCCCTGCTTAAAAAATAGGACTCTCAGACTTTTGTTTTAGGAATAATGGTCAATTATTGAGTTCAGCTATTTTCACATGGAAGAGTCAGAAAATCCCCATGATTTCCACATGGAGGGAGGGAGCAGGCTCCCTCCCCCCACCTGTTCTTCCAGAGGAGCTGCAGGGGTCTCAACTCCACTGCCCACAGCACGTCCCCCTTCACCACTGGAGGGACACCCGGCCCAAGCTGGGGCCACTCGGACTCTTTCCTGGGAATTTGTATTCTGAGTAGAGACACACAGATATTTGGAGCATCATTGGCCGGCTGGTGGGGTCTCCTTCGCTGCCCTGGTTCTTGGTCTTTCTGGAGCCTGGTTGTGTGCTTCTTGCTGATTCTGTGAGCCACGCTGTAAGTCTTTCCCCAAATTGCCTTTCGCCCAAATTAGGGAGGAGGGGAGGGGCAGGCAGGCCCCTGATGCTAACTGAACAAACTCCCTTGAGTGAAGGGCCGGTTTTCCTACTTCTTGATTTTGGCTCCCAACCTGTCACAGGTGTGGTCTCACTACACGTTACCAGTAAGTTGCTTGCAGCCCTCATGACTCACCGTGGGAGTTCGAGACATCCAAAGTGGTTCACACCGCACTGTCCTATGTTGGTGTTACAGAAATGTCAGCTTGCATCCACAGGTTCCCAGTGTTTACTCTAAGCTCCTGTACCTGTCTCCTTGAGGACGGGTAGCCCCCAGTTTGTGGACCCGTGTTGGCACTGGGCTGGAGTTCTAGGGGCCCAGGAAACTTAGCCTGTCTCAGAAGCTGGGATGTGTTGAAACTGCTCATTTCCACAGAGGCTAGTAGACTAGGACGTTGCTGTCCACGCGGAGGGCCCCACACTGGGCACCCTCGGAAGTTCTGCTCTCCCTCTTAACTTGTTGGCTGGGAGACTCCACTCTGCTCCCACCCACGGTCCACAGACTTCCTGCATCCTTAGGTGGACACGAGGTTTCCCACCATGTCTCTGCCATGAGGGCAGCAGCCTGGCCCCCCTTGGCCTATCTCTGGAAGAATGGACAAAGTTTTTAGCAGTTTAAGAGAGAGCCCCTTCCCAAAAGAAGAGAATGCAGGGATTCGAGCAGACACTTGCCCACCCATGTTCACAGCAATGTTATTCACAGTAGCCAAAGGTAGAAATAACCCAAGTGTCCATCGATAGATGAACGTAGGAACACAACGTGGTCCATCCATATGATGGGATATGGTTCGGCCTGGAAAAGGAAGGAAATTCTGACACATGCTACCACATGGATGAACCTTGAAAGCATTAAGTGAAAGAAGCCAGACCCAAAGGCCAAATGTTGTATGATTCTACTTATCTGAGGTGTCCAGTGGTCAGATTCACAGAGACAGGAAGTAGAATGGTGGTTCTAATTCCGGCTGATTTACACAGTGTGAATGTAATGATGAGACCTAGTTCCTGCCAGCGTGGTGCTAATGCTCAACCCTCTCCTAGACTGAGTCCAGCCAGGCTCCCTGTATAGCCCACTGAACCCAGCAGCCACGAGTGAGCACGGTGCTGTGATGCTCTGAGCTTCAGGCCCAGAATCAAAGCCCTCGGCTCTAGTCCGGTCTTAACCCTGACTCCCCTTTGACGGTAGACAAATCCGTTCACTTATCTGTGGGTCTCTGTATCCCCGTCAGCAAAATGGAAATGACTCTAGGATTGAGATGAAAATATAAGAGAGAGCTTGGACATGAAGGCCTTGGATGGATGGATCGTGGTGGGATGCTGCTGACTCTGGGCTGGGGGCTAACACAGGACGCCAGCCTCCGTCCTAGGTGTGGTCTCGCCCTTGAGCTTCTGCTAGTGTGATATTCTGGAGGAATGCAGCGCCCAGGTCCTCGGCTGGAGACCAGAGCTACTACCAGGCATGCCTCCTGGTCTCACACTTGGCCCTCCTTCCCCAGGACAGGTTACGACAACCTCAGCTTGGCTTTGGCACATCAGCTCCATCAGACCTCACCAGCTAGCGGCTGGCAGCCTTCAGATCAGATCCTTCATCTTCCTTGTTCTCAAGGCTGATGGAGAAGAGAGACGGGTTCAGCTTGAAAGAGTACATTGTTCTCAGCGGAGACATCAGGGGAGAGAGGCCTGGGGGTTGGTGGCTCTAGGTCCCAGACCTAGTCCCTGTGTGGCCCTAGAAAACTTTCTTGGCCTCGGGGTGCCTCTCTCTTCCTGCTCCCTTTGGATTCCATTGTTTCCTCGCTCAACAAACAAACAGGTCTGTATTAGATACCTGTTAAGAAATATTTTTTTGTCTTAAAAGAGTCAGATGATGGGATTTCCCTGGCGTGGAATGAGTCAGATGCCCTGGGTTTGAGAATCCCAGCTCTGTTTTCTAAGGGTTCTGAGGTCTTGAGCAGATTGTACTCTCCGAACTGCCCAGGGCCTCAGTATTCTCATCTGTAAAATAGGAAGAATATTAGCACCATCCTGAAAGGATTGTATGAAGATTAAACTAGACAACACCTGTCCAGTGCTTAGCACATGCCGGCCTGGGCAAGTGCACACGTGTTAGCTGTGATGGTCACCCTGTCATGTGCGCAGGGTACCAGCCGGCCGCTGGGTGGGGCAGGTTAATGGGTGGACGGGGGCTTTGTAAGCAGTGCTGCTACCCTACCGGTCCCCTCTGGCATTTCACTATGGTCTCCCCACGGTCTTCGTAGTTAACTTTGCTGTCTCATGTTTCCCACTTCTCCCCTCCCGTGTCTCTCGTTAGTTGGCTGGGTGACGCTCTCTTCTTTTTTATTTTTTAAATTTTTAAAAATAATTTTATTTATTTATTTTTGGCTGTGTTGGGTCTTCGTTGCTGCACCCGGGCTTTTCTCTAGTTGCAGCGAGCAGGGGCTACTCTTCTTTGTGATGCGCGGGCTTCTCATTGTGGTGGCTTCTCTTTGTTGCGGAGCATGGGCTCTAGGCGCACGGTATCAGTAGTTGCAGCTCGCGGGCTCAGTAGTTGTGGCTCATGGGCTTAGTTGTCCCGTGGCATGTGGGATCTTCCCGGACCAGGGCTCGAACCCATGTCTCCTGCGTTGGCAGGTGGATTCCTAACCACTGCGCCACCAGGGAAGTCCCTCTCTCTCTCTTTTTTTTCTCCTTTTTTAAAGGCACATTCCTAGTGGAATCTCCACTCCCCCCTCCCCCAGCCTTTTTTCCAGCGTTCAGTTTAACTATGGAAAGAACCCCTCCCACCTCCATCCAGTCGGGAAAGAGAGTTCTGGGATCTCGGGCCTCCACTTCTCCGTCCTTCTACCTGGAAAGGTGTGGGAGCGAGAGCGTGGGCTTTGACTAGCTGCTGGGCCATGGTCCGCTGTGGCTCCAAACCCCAGAGCTTCTGTGGGCTGCGTCAGGTCTTCAGGTGGGTCCTGGTGACCTTTCTGCTGGGATGACTCCAGGGCCATCTTCTGGAACCAGGGTTTTCTTCTCTCTGTGTTGCTTCTCCGGAACTCTAGGATCTTGGAGACCCATTCTCTGGTCCCAGAAAATGTTTGCAGAGCACTTTGTCTGAGGTTCCTGCAAGTCTGGAAAATCATCACAGCATCACACCATCAGCATCTGGTGAGCTCAGCGGCCTGAGGTGCGGCTGTCTGTTGCCTAAAGCAGGAATTGCTTGTGCGTGCCCTGCATGGGGCGCAGCGTGGGTCCAGAGTACATGCACGAGGCCA
>NW_006797390.1:7206835-7211787 GCF_000442215.2 Lipotes vexillifer
GCTCACCCCAGGTGTGCCAGGAGTGGATGGAGCTGAATGTCTCCTTTCTCCCCATTGCAGCAGTTAGCAGAGCACTGAGTATACAACAGGCGCTCAATAAGTGCCTGGGGATTGGTTGGTTCATTGATTCATGCATTCATTCTTCCCAGCCTGCCATTGCTTACCCTTGACCGCCACTGAACTTCCTCTTTGAAAGACTCCAGGAGGGGAAAGGATCGCCCCACTGCTTCTCCACGTTCCGAAACTTGTCTGTGTCCCAGGCCAGCGGGATATGACTGGACAAGAGAGTCTGACCCATGGGGTCCTGTCCCAGGTCCACCCGAGGATTAAAACACCTCTTCAGTGGGCATGGACCAGTTTTAGAAATCCTGGACCCTGTTACCTCTAGATTTTCCTGAAACCATCCCATTTCATCCGGGGTCTTTGTCAAAATTCCCCATGGACAGAACTGTGTTTGTGGCTCTGACTGTCCTGTCATGACCCGGATGAGTAACATGGGGCCTGAAAGGTTGTGGGGTTTGTTTTGTTCTTTGTCACGATGATGGTGATGATGATGATATCCTGGAGGTGCCTTGGGGTCTGGCCAGACCTTCGGGGGCCTCTGCGGGTCGATCCACGGCTTGGAGGGTGGGAAGTTACAGAGCGGGGCTGGGTGCAGGCCTCACCCACCCCCTTAAACTCTCATGCTCATATCTGGATGTCCAGGTGAGCAGGACACAAGCAGCAGGGCTGAAGTGCACAAGCACGTCCCCGGCACAGCTCTGACGCCCCCCTGTTGGGCCCCCTCGGTTTGCAGCCGGCAGGGCAGTGGGCACGGCCCTTTGCGTCTTGCTGGCGAGCCCTGGCCTGCCCTGCTGCGGCCCCAGCCCCACGGCAGCTCAGGGCGGGCTCGGCAGGGAGCTGGGGGTGGCTGGCTATTCTGCTCTGAGCCTAGGATCCGGTGGGCAGGGGCGAGAGGCTTGTCGGGGCCCTTTCCGTATTTCTGCTCGTCAAATCAAAGAGTGGCTGGGTAGACCTCGGGACCCCACCCGTCTCCCGCCCTGCATACCCTCCACCCTGTACCTGTGCTATGAGGGAGTGTGAGACGGAGCTGGACCCACGCTTAGGACCCTCCTTGGGGCCCACCCTGCTCTAGACCCACAGCTGCATGGTTCACCCTCGTGTCGAGAAGGAAGAGGCTCAGAGGCTGGGGCGAGGGCAGCAGGCCTACTCGCAGGTGCTTTCTGCCCAGTTTTCCAGCTGTCTGGGGGTGTTTGGGTCTCCATGCACCCTCTTGCTCTTATTTGGCTTATATGGGGAGGTGTTATTGGCGTTACTGGCGTTAGAGGGAGTGGGGAGCTACTCTGTGGGGTGTCGGGGGGTGTGTGGGCGGGTGAGTATGAGGTAATCGGGGAGGGATGGGCCGGTGACTAAGGTGTGCCTGACACCAGGTGATGAGGTGGCATAGCTGGACCAGGTTCTCAAGTCCAAGAGGCATAGAATTCAGGACACAGCGTTCAAATCTTCTGTCACTTACTATCTCTGACACTTTCAGTGAGTTTTTTATCCTCTAAGCCTTATTTTCCTATAGGGTTGTTGTACTAAATAAAATCATCTATATTTCATTTACTATAAATATAAGTATATGCCTGACACGTAAATGTTAAGGTTACGTTAATATTAGTTCCTCTTGCATCACGTTCTCTGGGGTGTCACGGCTGGAAAGGAAAGGCCGTGTCTTTGCTGTCAGAGATTCTGGTTTGCCTTAGAGACTCTCTCCCAGGTGACAGTCCCTGGCTTCATCCCTGACTGTGCCACCTCGGGTTTCTGGTGACATCCAGGCCCTGCTGGCGTCCAGCCACGGCAGCTTTGCTCTGCGGAGCCCACATGACTGGCCCTCGGGTGCACTCCAAGATCAGAGCCTTGCTTTTTCATCCCAGGACTCCGTGCTGGTTCCTGGCCTTTGTGGAGCCGTGCCTGGGTGTCATGACCTCCTGTTCCCTGGACAACCTGCTGTTCTCTAGTGGGACAAGGGCTCTGTCTCTGCTCAGCTCCTCTGGGGCTCACCACCTTTCCTCTCTACAGACGCTGAGCTTCTTAGCAGATCGTCTGCATTCACCCCAGATCTTTGGGTCCTTTACACCTATGGAGCCTGTGGGACCAGCCCTCCTGGTTTGTCCTTGAACCCCACCTTCCTACAGCCCTTGAGGGTGCAGGCCTTCCCCTCTTGCAAAGTGCGTCTTAGGGCAGGTGGGAGCCCTTTCCAGCAGAGCCCTGCCCAAGCTGGAGATGGAGCTTCAGAAACACCACGTTCATTGCACCCCCTCCCCGCCATGCCTCCACTTCTCTCTTGGGCATTCCTCTCGGCCCTGCCTCTCCTCTGACACCTGTCCTCCCCATCTCAGTAAGCGCAACTCCAGCCTTCCAACGGCCAGGGCAGAAATCCTGAGTCATTCTTGATTCCTCTCCCCATGTCCAGTCCCTCAGCTGAAACTTCACAGTCTATCCAAAATCTGTCTGAGCAGCCAGGGGCTGCCTTTGCCTCTTGTGTGAATGTCCCTGTGGACCACGTGACACATCAGCAAGAGAATCAGACCAGAGATCAGGAGAAAAGAATGCAAGTTTCACATCTGCAATGCTGTGACGGATCATAAACTAATGAGCTGAATGTGTTAATTGCTTGTTGTGTTCTAATGAGCTGCAATGTGTTAATTGCTTGCTGTGTTCCAAGCACTAAGTCCTTAACATGGATTATCTTATTCACTGTGTGACTTCACTTCTCTGTTTCCTGATCTCTAAAGAAGATGACAACAGTTCACAGGGAGTTGGTGAGGATGCAGGGAAATAACGTAGGTGAGAGTTCTTTTTTAAAAAAAAAAAGCAGCAAGGGGGACTCGGTGGTGCAGTGGTTAAGAGTCCGCCTGCCAATGCAGGGGACACAAGTTCGAGCCCTGGTCCGGGAAGATCCCACATGCTGTGGAGCAACTAAGCCCTTGCGCCACAACTACTGAGCCCATGTGCCACAACTACTGAGCCCGCATGCCACAACTACTGAAGCCCTTGTGCCTAGAGCCCGTGCTCCGCAACAAAAGAAGCCACAGCAATGAGAAGCCCGTGCACTGCAACGAAGAGTAGCCCTCGCTCGCCGCAACTAGAGAAAAGCCTGCACAGCAGTGAAGACCCAACGCAGCCAAAAATAAAATAAATAAAATTTTTTAAAAAGTATCATCTGAAAAAAAAAAAAAGAAAGCACCAAGGGCTGTACTTATGCTGTATTTTCACCAAAGAGCCAAAGAGATGCTCTCCAGGCCTTTGAAGAGTCCACATAGCACAGAGGAGAGATGTTGGCAGAGTTCCGGCTGATGGTGAATTTGATAGCCCAGCTTTGTGAGGGCAGAATGTGAGGCCCACGGTGGTGCTTTATCTGTCACCTGAGATCGGGGTGTCTGTCTCCTGGCACAAATGTGACACCTGTTGCAGGAGAAAGGGGCCCTGGCAGCTGGCGCTCTGGCCAGGAGCAGGAGTTCACTTACCCGAGGGCAGGTGACAAGTGTCAATAGTTAAATCAGCACATTCTTTAGCTCCTGGTTCCCCCAGGGGGCTAAGCGGGGCCAGGGTACCTCTGGCAGGGTTAACACAGCGGAAAAGCTCCACACCGTGCCTGACGCCTGCTATGCACTCAGTGAATATTAATGGGGTTGGGAGGATAGGTGGGTGATGGGAGGGGCGCAGAGAACAGCCGGGCAGCAGAGAGGAAGTGCTGTCTGTTACCCCCACCTCTGAGTCGCTGCTGCCTATGGTCGTCTTGCTTCTCTGCACAGAGGAGAGAGGCGGCGACTGGCCGTTTCCGGTTTTTATAAAATTCTCGAGGTGCTGGGACTCACATCTTCCGACGCCCAGGTCCAAAACCCTGAACTCAGACATTGTTGGGGGACGGGGTGCTAGTTGTGTCTGACACGCACAGTATTTAATCCTCACGGCAGGGGTAGGGGTCTTATCTCTACCAGCCAGAGAGATAAGACCAGAGAGTTTCAGTTACTTGCTCAAGCGGTTACCATTTATAATGGTGGCCATCCATGGAGAGCTTCCTGACTCCAAGCCTTCTTGTCTTTTCCACACTGTGAAGTCTGCCAAGGGCGTTTCCTGCTCCTTGAATTGCTAAAGGCTGAGCTGTTGACTGTCTCGCTCCAAGTAGTTTCAAAGCCATCCAGACGCACCTGTGACCTGGGCAGGGCCTGGTTAGGTTTAACCACTGGCATCCCGTTCCTTTTGTGGATTTGTCCTTGTTTACTGGGAGAGCCATCTGTTACCCTCTTTTAAAGAGAAATAGAGCCAGGCACAAGTTAAAGGTGATGGACAGGTTTAATTCAGTACTATCACAGTGTGGGAAAGAGACTGAGGTATCGAGCTGAGCTCAGTTCCAAAGGCAGCCAGGGATTTACAGCCACAAGCAGTGTGAAGGGTCAGTGGATGGAGAATTGCCAGGAGGAGACATCAGGGTGGGGGGTTCTTGCTAGCCCAGCCTAGCAGCATCCTGGCTACCTGATTGGGTTCAGGTATCAAGGGTGGAGGGTTTTGTAAACAGAGTTAACAGGATTCTTCCTAAAATCTGGGCTGGGCAGGCCAAGGACAGGGCCCAAGGACCCCAGCCTAGTCGAAAAGCGTGCTCAGAGGAGCCCTTCCGAAGTTTGGTCCAGGAGACAGTATTCCTTGTCACTTCGCAGTGAATGCGAGGACACGGCATGGTGAAGACCACGGGGAGAGTCCATTGACCTTGGGGTGACCTGTCTCACTTTCCAGGAGTCAAAGAATTTGGCTGGAACTGAAAACTAGTGTGTGGGAAAGAACGTGCCTGGGAGACACGCCGGAACTCCCTCGGATGCGGCAAATTGAATTTTTTTTTTTTTTTTTTGTGATACGTGGGCCTCTCTCTGTTGTGGCCTCTCCCGTTGTGGAGCGCAGGCTCTGGACGC
>NW_006797390.1:7211845-7230121 GCF_000442215.2 Lipotes vexillifer
TACTCATCAAGCTATATGGAAGCTCTCTAATAAGCCATGCGTCCTTTTTTCTTTTTCTTTCTTTTTTTTTTTTAAGGTACGCGGGCCTCACTGTTGGGGCCTCTCCCGTTGCGAAGCACAGGCTCCGGACGCGCAGGCTCAGCGGCCAGGGCGCACGGGCCCAGCCGCTCCGCGGCACGTGGGATCTTCCCAGACCGGGGCACGAACCCGTGTCCCCCGCATTGGCAGGCGGACTCTCAACCACTGCGCCACCAGGGAAGCCCGGCAAATTGAATTTTTAAGGTTATATCCTCACAACCTTGTCTACAAGTAGGTCGTTTTCAGCCACAGAGCAAAGTCAAGGAAGAGGTGACCTAGTCGTTCTGAGGCAGAAGCAAGGCAGCGCCTCCCCTCCCCTCCCATGGTGCGACTCACTTGTCCCCCAGGCCCCTGAGCCTCCAGCTACTAACCCACAGCCCCCGGGGCCTGGGCAGGGATGGGGCTCCTTTGTTAGCAGTGTCTTAGACAGGTTAGCGCAGGAACACCAGGCAGGAAGGTAGGGCTGGGTCTGGGAACATTCTTTCTCTTTCTGTCTCCCTCCCTGCCTCCCCCTCACGTCACCACACTGGCTCTGGGATCCTCTTCCCCAGAACATCTCTCTGCTTCGAACTAGTCTGACCTGTTTCTGCCTGCCCGCTGGCCAGCCATGGAAACAGCAGAGACCTTGATGGCAGCAGGATAAACCTGCGGAAGTCCCGATAAACATAACACGAGTGGACGGTTAATGTCTGCGCAGAAACCCAGGGGCACAGATCCCCAGCGGACGCTCTGCCCCCCGGTCTCCTCCAAGTCCACACCAAACAGCATCCACAGGAGAAAATGTAGGCGGGAAGAGGAAACGCTGGCTGGTGAGGCAGACAGGCTCTCTGTTCCGATGCCGGCTTCGAAACGGCGGACTCTGTGACCTTCAGCCCTGGGCTTCTCTTTCCCCATCTGTGAAGTGGGGGTAATCAGACCTCGCCCAGATGGGATCATGCCTGCGAGGTACTGAGTAAACCCTGTGGAGCACCCAGCATGTAACTGGGTAAGAAAAGCTCCCCGCCGTGCCCCACGTTCCACCCACCTTCCTGGAGGTACTCACAGACACACTGGCAAAGCACTGATGTCCACCTTCTGTGGGCTGTGCTGTTTCTTCTGTGTCTGGTTGGCTGGCTGTGCCTCTACTGGTGCCCGCCTGGGGGTCCTAGGATGCTTCTGCTTCCAGGCATCTCTTGGCTCACGGTGGCCAGTGGTGCCAGTCTTAACTCCCGGGCAGCGCCCACGGCAGTGTCCTGGGAGCATCTTGATGAAGCTGTTGGAGAGCTTTCTGCGCTTTTGCAGCCCAGTGGGTTCCGTCTGAACTCTTGGGTTCTAGCCTTAGCTTTGTCACTACAGTGGTCCTACCTGATCCATGATTTCACTTTCAGTGGTTCCTGTTACCCAAGGTCAACCAGGGTCTGAAACTATTAAACGGGAAATTCTAGACATAAACAATTCATAAGCTTTCAAGTGTGTACCATTCTGATCGGCGTGATGAAATCTCACGCTGTCCTGCTCCATCTTGCCCAGGAAGTGAGTCACCCCCTTTCTCCAGCCCCTCCCACTGCTAGTCATTTAGTAGCTGCCTCGGTTACCAGAGGGACTGTCCTGGCATCGCAGTGCTTGTGTTCAAGTGACCCTTAATTTACTTAATACTGTCCCCACGGTGCAACGGCAGTGATGCTGGAAATTCACATTTGCCAAAGGAAAGTCATAAGGTGCTTCTTTTAAGTGAAAAGGTGAAACTTAAAGAAAGAAAAGAAACCCGTTTGCTATGGTCGCTAAGGTCTACGGCAAGAGTGAATCTTTTCTTCATGAGATTCTGAAGAAGGAAAAGAAAGTTCTGCTGGTTTTGCTGTCACACCTCCAGCTGCAGAAGCTACAGCCACAGTGAATGATGCTCCATGAAGACGGCAGAGGCATTCAATTTGTACAATAAAATATTTTGAGAGAGACTCATTCACATAACTTTTATTACAATATATTGTTATAACTGTTCTATTTGATTTTTAGTTAACATTATTAATCTCTCACGGTGCCTAATTTGTAAATTAAACTTAATCATAAGTATGTATAGGAAAAAACATCGTATATATGGGGTTCGGTACTACGTGTGGTTTCAAGCATCCACTGGGGGTCTTGAGTGTATCCCCCGTGGACAAGGGGGTCAACTGTGTTTGCTAAGTGACTCCACACAGCTGGGCTACCATTTCCTTACCTGAAATGAGGACTAGGTGGTCTTGAAGACCCCTCCCAGCTCTTGGTGGCCTGTGATTCTGCCTTACGGTTCCACAAAGTCTCCATCCTGCCCGAGCGTCCCCCTGACCTGTGGGCAGCCCCGGCCCCTAGTGGTCAGCAGTGCTGACCACTGAGCTCTGATTCTCCCCCCAAACCCTCGGCGGCTCCTTGCCCCTCTGCGTGGCTGTGAGTGCATGTGCGTCTGCCTCATTCTCACCGTGGTTTGACTGTTACCTTCCCAGATATGTGAAAGCCGACCGGCTCCAGGGCCTCAGGGCACAGATGTCAGCCGTCACACACAGCCTCTAGATGCATCCAGGAGGAGCTGGGCTTCAAATCTCATATCTCCAGCTGTTTATAATTCTGACAGGCAAACGCCAAGTCCTGGCCCACGGTCTCCTGGTGCTCCCAGCTCTGGGTCCATCCAGCAGCCCAGCGACTAACGGTGGGCAGTGGGGTGGGTCCCCGTCAGATAGCCCCGCCGGCTCCCTGGCTCGGGGGCAGGGAGGTTGTGAGGGGAAAGCTCAGCTCGGCCTCCGTGCACCCAGTGGCTTTTGGGCAAACTTGGCCTCGACAGGCAGCCTGTGGTGGTCACGTGGCAGGACAAAGCTCCGGGTTCACCTGGCCTGGTTCCTCCTCTGAATTGGGAAAGACAGCGAGTCCTAACGGGAGATGAGCTCATGCCCTTCCTCTCTGCCGTGTTGACCTTGGCCGAGGTTCTAACTGTCCCCCTACACTCCACCCCACTTCATACCCACCCCAAGACGAGGGCTCAGGAGCCACAGAAGGTACACGATTACCTCTGTTATTACGCCCTGAATCTCGCAGATTTATGAGGTCTTCAGGTCGTGCTGACCTTGTTCCTCTCTTCTTCTTTCCCTTCCTCAGGGTATGGCAGCTGGAGAGAATTGGCCAAGGCTCTGGCCAGCAGGAACATTCCGGCTGTGGATCCAAATCTCCAGTTCTACCGTCCCCAGAGGCTGGGCCTCAAGGTACATGGCAGGGTCAGCCCGTCCTCCCTGCTGGCGCGTTAACGTGGGTCCTCGGCTTCCGCTGCCCACAGAGCCTTAAGGGCATCCTCACGTCCTGTGTTAGGAGAGGGCAGAGCAGAGGGAGTCCCTGGATGGCAGGCTGGCCTCATGGGCTCTCCTAGCTTCGTGGGTAGAGACGTCCATCGTGCCTTCCCCAAAGCCTTGTCGCATAGTTCAAGATGCCCAAGTCTGAGCCGTCCAGCTCTATCAGCAGCCTGAGCTGGACCAGCACCTCTCGCCTCTTGCCGGGATGAAGACTGGGCTGGTACATTAGTGACAGTCCCAGGTGCTTGCCGCTAAGAGTCAGAGATGATGCGGTAGAGACGACCCCTCCCTGCAAATAGCTGGGGGACAGATTTGTACTGGAGTATTTTCCCTATGGTGTTTCTTGGGCTGATGGTCCCTAGAAGCTGCTCCGGGTGGGGATTAGGGAACTTGAGGTCCAGTTCAGCCTGGAGCCCTAAGGTTGAGCCTCTGAGCCTAGAACAGACATGGATCTCCAAGGCTGGACCAGAGCCAAACTGCACCCATGGACCTGCAGGGTAGGGAGGGGGTGGGGTGTCTCCCCCAAGGGGGCTCCCACTTGTTAGGACAGATGAGTCACAGGAGAGGGAGGCAAGGTCCCTGCCCTCAGGAGAGCCTGGTCTAATTAGAAAAAATTTTTCCATATGGGAAGACAGAAAGGTCAGGAAAGTAGAGCACCTCAGGGTTGTACATCGGAGGTATATTCCTGAGGGATATAGCGTGAGCCAGAAAGGGGAGTGTCCGCAAGTTGCTAAGCCTCTGACAGCAGGGCTGGGTCTCCTGACCCTCTGCTTCCACAGGCACTTTCAGGGGGCCCCGATCCTGCTGTCACCCTAATATTCCCACCAAGTTCATTCTTCTCTGTTCTGCCAGGACCAAGAGTCTGCGAGAGGTGGAGGGGGGAACAGCAGCTACCTGAAGTGGAATAAGCCGGTCCCCTGGCTGTCAGAGGTGAGGCTGCTCTTGGAGAGGGTTAAAAAACAGTGTTTATAGGGAATTCCAGGGGCTCCAGAAAACTTTCTTCTAGTGGTTATTAAAATTTTTCATCTGATTTGAAGAAAAAAATGAAAGTGTTCCAGGCTCATTGAATTTTCTTCCTTTAGAGAAGCTCTAACATTTGCAGGGGGCCTACTGGGTGCCAGGCTTTGTGCATAACCTCCTGTCAGCCTTATGACCCTATAGGATAAAACAGTATATTCTCATTCTATGGGGGAGAAAAGCAAAGCTGAGGAAAGCTACAGGACTTTCATGTCCGTGTTGATCCCCAGTTATAAAACTCGGCTTCCCAAACCGTCTCTCATGGACCATTAAATCCCATAAGATATTCCAGGCAGAATGGAATCCACTGTTAAATATGGTTTCAGATCTATAGACATCCACTCCCTGGAAATACACATTAGCACATGAAAGGCTCTGAGTTCTGCGGTCATCTGTTTGACTTGGTTTATTAGCTAAGCACGTACCAAACTCATTTGCCTCCTGAACTACTGTTTCCCGTGAACCATTAATATTCTATGAAACCAGTGTTCTAAGGGACATATACTAGGAAACTCCACTTTAGAAATTTTTTTTTTTTTTTTTTTTTTTGTCACACACAGCACATCCCTACTGTGTGCCAGGTGCTCTGCATATTATGATATTTACTCCTGCTCTTTATTTTATTTTTTTAATCCATTTATTTATTTATTTGTTTGTTTATTTTTGGCTGCATTGGGTCTTCGTTGCTGCACGTGGGCTTTCTCTAGTTGCGGCAAGTGGGAGCTACTCTTCGTTGCGGTGCACGGGCTTCTCATTGCGGTGGCTTCTCTTGTTGTGGAGCACGGACTCTAGGTGTGTGGGCTTCAGTAGTTGTGGCTCACGGGCTCAGTAGTTGTGGCTCACGGGCTTAGTTGCTCTGCGTCGTGTGGGATCTTCCCAGACCGGGGCTCAAACCCGTGTCTCCTGCGTTGGCAGATGGATTCTCAACCACTGCCCACCAGGGAAGCCCTAGAAAATTTTTATAGGAAGCAGTTAAACATGTGAATGAAAGTTGTCATAAGCATCATCATACCTTTTGTTACATAAGATTTGACAGATTCTTTTTCTTTCAGTGAAGAAACAGAGGCTCAGGAGGTTAGTCATATGCACAAGATCACCTTGAGTAAAAGCTTGTGCAGAGACTCCAGAGCAGCGTGGTGCTTTGGGGGTGAACATTTTAAATTTAGGTTTTGTATCATGCAACTTGTCCAAGCCTTTCTTGGCTGGGTGCTGTCAGCCAGCCCATCATCTCGTCCACACCTGTCACAGGTTGACCTCTTCCACCTGGGTGATTTTATTTCCAGCCCACCCATTTGCCGTGGGGCGGGCGTGAAGGATGCGGTGTCACACAAAATATGATGGTAGGTTATCTACACCGTGAAATTGCCTCTGTTTAAACCCTGAGAGAGGATGGATTACAACACCGGCACACCTGTACCAGGTGATATCATCAGGTAATTAGGCCCTGCCCCGCCCCACCTGGAGATGGCATTGTGAAAACCATTGGTCCAGCGATCCAGCCTTCTGTCCTTTGAGGCCAGTTGGATTATTTATTTATTTATTTTTGGCCTCAGCTCTCGGGATCTTAGTTCCCCAGGAATCAAACCCGTGGCCCCTGCAGTGGAAACGCGGAGTCCTAACCACTGGACTGCCAGGGAAGTCCCTGGATCATTTTTCTTAATGAACCAATGATTTTGAAAGATTATAACTACATAATAATCTGCATTTATTAATCATTAGTTTTCTTACCTTTTTTGGCCAATCAAGGATGGAGATATATACGTATATATCTCCATGACAGCAGTGACAAATAGTAAATAGTGATTAAAATAGGATTGACTTTTTAAAGAAATAGTTGATCTTTTAGTAAGTGTGTTTAGCCTTTTGGTGGTAAATGCCTGATTTCCACTGACTTTGTCCTTTTATTATTAAAAGTGGCTTATAGGGAATTCCCTGGTGGTCCAGTGGGCCCTCACTGCCGGGGGCCGGGGTGCAATCCCTGGTCGGGGAACTAAGATTACACAAGCCACGTGGCGTGGCCAAAAGAAAAAAAAAAGTGGCTTATAAAATCCTCATTACAGTCTTCATGGATCTTCAGGGAATCACTGATCCAGTCTCCTTATCTTACCGGCAAGGATAATTAGGCCCTGAATGTTTAAATAACTAGCATATGCCGTCTCCCAGCTGCAGTGGTGCTCTCTCCTCCAGCCCGTCGTGGGCACCTCGGTTCCCCTCTCCTTACCCGTCTCCTGCCTTTTGACATACGGTTTCAGCAGGAAGTGCTCAGGTGAAGGACACACGTCATTTACTGAACATCTGCTAGCTGTCACGGCTGTCAGGTTGCACTGTTGTTGCCCCTTTCCTGGCGATGGCTCCAGAGGGGTTGACTCAGTCACCCCCCCAAGGTGGCGTAGCTACTGCAGCCCTGCCCTGCCGGTGAGCACGGACAGAACATGGGAAAGCTGACCGTGGTCTCTCCCTTGACCATCTCCCCGCCCCAGCCCTTGGCCGGCAGCTCAGGGTCTCTGAGGCCAGCAGTCGCTCTCAAGCGCAGCAGGCTTAGTCAGTCCACTCCCTGTCAGACCGGGAGTGGACGGCTGGTGGGCTGGGCTTCATGGGGTAACCGCTCTCAAAAACTTGTCCCTGTCAGCCCAGATCATAAGACACTGTCTAGCAAACCCCACCAATTAACAAACCTCAGTGCCAGTTGATTCACTTAGCAGTCAGTATACGGTCCAGACACTGTCTGCTGCTCAGGCTGCTACCCCCAGAAAACCAAAATAATTATAAGAAGGAAATTTGGTGAACGCAGAATCAGATCAAAGCAAGTCAGAGTCCGTGGGTGATGTCATGCAGGCTTGGTGAGGTGGTGTCTCTCTCCTGAGAGGAGGGCTGGGACCTTGATTCCCCTTCTCAGGCTCCCCCGGCTTTTTTCTCAAACAGTTTCATTGAGATATAGTTCATATACCATATAATTCACCCATTTAACGTGTACAGCTCAGTAGCTTTTAGTATATTCATAGAGTTGTGCATCCATCACTTTCAATTTAGAACATTTTCCTCACCACTAAGGAAACCACTCACCTGTTAGCCATCACCCCTTCACTACCCCCTAGCCCCCAGCCCCCAGCAAGCAGTAATCTACTCTGTCTCTCTAGACCTGCCTGTTCTGGACACTTCATATAAAGGGAATCGTATACTCTGTGTGGCCTTTTGTGTCTGGCTTCTCTCACTTGGCATTAAGTTTTCGAGGCCCATCCATGTGGCAGCATGTATATCAGAACTTTGTTCATTTTTTTGCTGAATAATCTTCCACTGTGTGGATGGACCACATTTTATTATCCTCGATAGATGGGTATTTGGGTTGTTTCTGCTTTTGGCTCTTGGGAATAAAGCTGCCGTGAACGTTTCTGTACGGGTTTCAGAGCGGGTCAGGCTGCCCTTTATTCAGGGCCCTGAACCACCACCATCATACACGTTGTCACCGTGGGGAGACACAAGTGACACCACAGTTCAGTTATAAACCATCTGTTCCAATGGGGATAATTCCCTCCATCAGAATTTCACCAGACGGGCCTCGGGCCCTGTCCTCCAAATCTAGAGCCATCTCTTATCCTCTTGGAGCCGGGACCCCCTGGATTCCCAGTGGGAACTCCCTCAAGGGGCAGGTGTGAACAGGAATCGAGTGGCTTGGGTGGGCTTCCCTGGTGATGCAGTGGTTGAGAATCCGCCTGCCAATGCAGGGGACACGGGTTTGAGCCCTGATCTGGGAAGATCCCACATGCCGCAGAGCAACTAAGCCTGTGCACCACAACTACTGAGCCTGCACTCTAGGGTCTGCGAGCCACAACTACTGAGCCCACGTGCCACAACTACTGAAGCCCGTGGTGCCTAGAGCCCGTGCTCCACAACAAGAGAAGCCACCGCAATGAGCAGCCCCCGCTTACCGCAACTAGAGAAAGCCCATGTGCAGCAATGAAGACCCAACACAGCCAAAAATAAATAAGTAAATAAATTTATTAAAAAAGAAAAAATAGTAGCTTGGGTGCTAGAAACTCTGAACGGGAGTCCGGTGTGTAGGAACTGGTGACCTCATTGTCCTACTGGGTGGAAATCACGTGGTCCAGCCAGGTGTGCTGGTCTCGGGCTGGCCAAGCAGCAGCATGGTCTGTGCTCACACCCGTGCTGGGCAGCTCACCTCCTGGAGGTGTACCTGGCCGCCCCACCTTCGTTCCCTCTGCATCTCAGCCTCTGCAGTAGCCCTGGCACAGGTGGCTCGTTTGTCTGCATGTCTCTCTCCTCTGAGGAACCCTTTTCATCTTTGCGTCATCACTGGTACAAAGCAGACACTTGGTGCTTATAGGATAAATGAAGGAACATATGGTTCCAGACTTAGCTTCTCCAAGCATTTGTTCACTCAGATCATTAAGATGTGCAGGGAACCCACAGGAGGGAGCTGGAACTCTGCCTGGGGAAGTTGCAGAAGCCTAGGGAGAGAGATTTGAAAAGAACCTTGAAGGGTGAGCTGGAGTTTGCAGGGTGGGGAAGAAAGGAAAGGGCCTTCCAAGCAGGAAACAGCATCTGCAAAGGCACTGTGTGCGCTGGGGTGTAGATATGACCGGGAGTGTGGTGAGGTGAGGCTGGGAAGGCAGGGTGAGGTTTTGTCCAGAAGCCTCTGGGAGCCCTCGGAGGCGTGAAGTGGCAGAGTGGCGTGATCAGATCTGTCTTTAGAAAGACAGTTCTACAGGCAGTGTGAGGAGTCAGTGGTGGGAGATGCCTCCATCCGGTTGGGAGGCTCTGTGAACCCAGCGAGGCCTGGCAGAGACCCTGTGGTGGGTGGAAGGCAGTGGACGTGGTGGGTGAGCACCCACCAGGCTGCATCCGCACCCCCAGAAGCCCTCCCACTTCCACAGGGTTCATTGCTGTGTGTCCTTAGGGGCTCAGTTTACCTCTCTGGGCCTCAATATTCTCACCTCTAAAATGAGAGCGTTCAGGGGACTTCCCTGGTGGTCCCGTGGTTAGGACCCTGAGCTTCCACTGCAGGGGGCGCAGGTTCGATCCCTGGTCGGGGAGCTAAGATCCTGCATGCCGTGTGGCGTGGCCAAAAAAATAGAAATAAATAAAAAAATAAATAAAATAAAATGAGAGGGTTCAACAGGTATTTTCTCCACTGCTTGTAGGCAGAGGTTTCCAATCCTTCTTTGGCTGTGGGTGTGTTCTGGGCGTGGGAGTAACCAGTACTCTTCCCTGGGCCTTAGCTCTGCTGGACAGTGGAGAGAGGGGGCAGAGGGCAGTGCTGACAAGCCAGAGTCCCATGTCCCTGCCCGACACAAAGTCTCCAAAGCTTGGAGGGACACGGGCCCTGGGGTGGGGGTGGGGGTCACCAGTCAGGGCCTGGGGAGGAAGAATGTGCCCACTGGTCCCTCGGGGATGGTGTCCATCCTCTCCTACAGCCTGAGGGCAGGTGGAGCATGGCTGGGGGACTGGCTCTGTGCTGAGTCAGGGCCTAGCCCCCGGGGATGTGGACAGTCCTCCCCCTGCCTGGGTTTCCCGCAGCATCTCAGGCTCCGCTGCTACATAAGCAGGGCCCTCAGGGGCAGGTCAGGGGGCTAGCCCAGCTCCTTCCTCCTTTCCCTGCCCAAGCCCTTGTAGCCTCTGGCCTCCTGGCTGAGCACAGCAGACTTCTGGGGGCGTGCCCCCCCAGTTTGCTGTGGACTCAGAGTCTCCCGGGAGGGGCATGGGGGAGACAGCTGAGTCTTATAAAAGGGACTTAGGAATTTCCCCACAAGTAGCACGATGTCCCCATTCTTTCGTTCCAAGAAGCCCTAGCCTGCCCCCCACCTACCCAGCCCACATTCTCTCTCCACCCTTCCCAGCCCCCCACTCATATTCTGGGGAGCGACGGCTGCTACCCGCGGTCCCGGGAAGAGCCACGTTGCTGAGGGGACGGGGTGACGGGCTCTCCGCATGGGGAGGGGACAGTCCTGTCAGGGGGCTCTCCCCGGCCCCTTCTCTCTCCTGTCATCCCTCCCTGCGGATCTCTTGCTGAAGCCCTTCTATCTGGGCTTCCAGTCTGGGTGTCCCTTCCTCCTCTGTCTTCCTTAAGGGAGTCTTGGATTTTGATATCTGACGGCGGGAAGGGCAGGGCCCGTTTGTGTGGCCTGATTGGGGCCCACCTCCCACAACCTGGAGATTAAGCTGGGGAGGGGTGCGGGGAGTGGGGAAAGGCTGAGATGGGGTGATCTGAAGCCCTTTGTCAGGATAATTTGGGACCTTGTCCCCACCCCCCTCCCCTCTCCAACTCCCCACCCTTCCACCCACTCAGGGTCCCGTCTGCTGCCCTTGCCCTCCCCTCCCCTCCAAGGGGGGCCCTGTGCTCCAGGCCTCCAAGCTCAGTCCCGCGCCCACCAGCCCCACAGCCGAGGAGGGGAGGCAGGTACCTCCTTGCTCCTACCTTCCCAGGGCTGCCCCGAAGGCCCAGGCACCTGGTGGGCATCCCAGCAGAGGCCTGGGCAGCATGAGGCTCTGAGCTCCCAGGAGAGCCGTCAGATCCTTTCTGCCAATGGGGCCCCCAGACCTCCTGCAGCTTTGCCAGCTGCTTCCCCACGAGGGCAGCCAGTAGCACGAAGACCACTGGTGGATGAGGTTTCACCCAGACAGCTGTGCGGGTGTCCTCTTACGAGGCGGTAGGGGAGGGAGAGCGGTCCGGCTGAAACCCCAGCCTGGCACCTCCCTCCTGCCATTCTGTCCTGGCTGTTACTCCCCCTGCCTGGGGGATGCAGACCAGCCCACTTCCTGCATGGAAAGAGCCGGGAGTGTGTGTATGTGCGTGTACATGCGTGTGAGCGTGTGGACACGTGCAAGGACAGAAAAACAGCCCCAGGCCTCAGGACCAGGCCACGGGGATGAGGTTCCCCAGGCAGCCATGGGTGCCGAGGATGGGAACGGGACTGGCGTGGACCATGACCTTCAACAGTGAGGAGCGCTCGGGCTGGGGCTGCAGGCCAGCCCCATCTCACGCTCACACCCTGTCCCTTCCCCGTGCAGTTCCGGGGCCGTGTCAACCTGCACGTGTTTGAAGACTGGTGCGGCAGCTCCATGCAGCAGCTGCGGAGGGACCTCCACTTCCCCCTGTACCCACACGTGAGTGCCTCCTCCCCTGCTCCCCTCCTGCTGCGCTCCTGGCGCTCACGCCTGTACCCCGCTTCTGTCTTCCTCATCTTCCCTTGCTTTTGTTCTGGTTCCTTCCCTTTCCTTTATCCCGTGGATCCCCTTCTAATGCCCACAGTGTCTCCCTTGTTCCCTTCCCAGGGATTTCCTTGGCAATATAGTTTATCCGGGAGGCCGCCACATACAGTTGTGGGGCTGTGCACTGTTCCAGGTCACCTGGATAAAGAAGCAAGTGGGAGCGGGAGGGTCCGCCTGCCTCACGCCCTCCTCGTCCTCCCACCAGCCCCGAGCAGACCAACCTCTTCATTTCCCCCTTCCCTCTTCCGGGTAATGATTCCCCTCTGGTTTCCTGGCACAGATCCGCACAACCCTGAGGAAGCTGGCCGTGTCCCCCAAGTGGACCAACTACGGCCTCCGCATCTTTGGCTACCTGCACCCCTTCAGCGACGGTGAGGCCATCCCCGGATCCTGCTCTTCCCCTTCCTGCCCGAGTTCTCAGGGTGCCCGGAGCACATCGCCTGCCCTGGGTCAGCTGGACCCTGTTAGCCCACCCTCGGGGGAGGGGGGGAGTTTGGCCGTGGTGAGGCCTCACGCAGGCCCCCAGGCGGCCACTTCACGCCCTGATTTGAAGGGTCTGGAAATAGCTTGTCCCTCCCTGTAAGTCTCCATCTCCACGGGGTCTCCCAGGATGTAGAGACCCCCACTTTACAAAGAGGGGAGCCCAGCAGCAAGCCCCCAAAGAGGATTTAGCCTGAGACATGAGAACCCGCTATGTGGAGGCCCGTCCTGCTCTCACCTGGAAACTGCCCTCATGCCCAGGGGAGATCCAGTTTGCCATCGCCGCCGACGACAACGCAGAATTCTGGCTGAGCCGTGACGACCAGGTCTCAGGCCTGCAGCTGCTGGCCAGCGTCGGCAAGGTAGGGTCCCCATGGCCCCGTGGGCCCTCCCACTGCCCCCAGGAGCCAGGTCACCTGCCTCCATCAGGACAGTCTGGTGTGACAGCCAGGGAAGAGGCATGAGAAGCAGCATTCTCCCCCGCTGCCTCCCATCTTACAGAGGGATGGACTGGGTGTGGCCGGGAACAGACCCAGGGAAGACTCAAGACGGGGCCACACCCATCCTGGGTGCTCTGGTCCTGATGCTGAGGATTCACGCGGTGGGCGGCTGCTGGGGGAGGGGCGTGCGGGGAAGGGGAGGTACTTCCCCAGTGGTCCCGTGTCCCCTCCCACCTCCCCATCTCCCCTCCTCCCTCCTCCCACTTGCCTCCTCTCTCCTTCTGCCTGTGTCCCCTCACTCGTCACTTCCCACCCTCCATACTTTGCCTCTGCGTCCGCCCTTCTCTTCCCTCGCTCCCCACACCTCCAGACCGGAAGAGAGTGGACTGCCCCTGGAGAGTTCGGGAAATTTCGGAGTCAAATGTCCAGGCCAGTGAGGTGAGTAGGGAGTGTGGTGACAGGAGTGGCAGAAACCCCAGCCTCCGTCAGGTGCCGAGAGGCCAGCTCAGGGCCAGGGCCCGGGCCCGGGCTCGGGGGGCACTTCCCCGCCCCCTGCCCCATCACAGAGGTCCAGCGAGCCAGGGCCACGTGCATTCAGGTAAACCAAGTCTTTGATTAGAGACCACCTGGCCCATCCTTCCTCACTTCACAGATGAGGAACTGAGGTCCAGAGAGGGCTGTGACTTAATGAGGGTCACACAGCTGTTCAGACGTACTCAGGACTGGAAAACAGAATGGGTCTCCTTTCTCCCCGCCCTTGCTTGCCCGTTTTCTTCATCCCTGCAGGGTCCACAGCTGGACCGCCGCTGCTCTTTCTGAGCTGCAGAAAGTTCCGAATGGCGGGGGGGTGGGGCCCTGGGCAGGCCGGAGGGAAGGCCCGGAGTGGCTGGGATGGGAACCATCCCAGCCCCAGAGCGCCACCTGGTGGCCTGCACACACTGGCGAGAACACGTGTTGGCTTGAAGGGGCCGGTGCTGGTGTTGATGGTAGTGAGACAGTACAGCTTGCACAGAGCACTGACCGTGCCAGCCCCCGAGGTCACCACTTCCCGTGTGAGTCAGCACAGCAGCCGAGGATGAGGGCTCTAAACCCAGATGGCCTGGGTCCAAACCCCAACTGCACCCCTTATTACCTGGGGACTTTGGGCAAATTACCCAAATTTTCTGCGCCTCAGGGTTCTTACGTGCAAACAGGGATTACGTGAGTTCATGTGTATAAAGCACTTAGCACGGTTCCTCCACACAGGTGCAGCTCTCTGAGGGTTAACAGAGAGCTGAGTATCCAGGGAGGTTAGTGCTGTTGTTATCCCATCTCACGGGAGGGAAGACTGAGGCCACCCTGTCAGGAAGCGGTGATGGGGGTTCTGACCCAGATGCTCGCCAGCAGGTCCCTGGGACCAGGAGCAGGGAGGGAGGGACGGGGCGTGTGTGGCGCTGGGAGTGGGCTCAGGCAGCGTGGGGGCCTGGGAGACAGCCCCCTGTTCCCTGCCCTCTCCTGCCAGCTTGTCAGCCGCCCGCAGGTACTACTTTGAGGTGCTACACAAGCAGAACGACCAGGGCACCGACCACGTGGAAGTCGCGGTGAGCCCCCGAGGTCCCCTCTGCCTCTGTGCCTGGCCGCCCCTCTGCCCAGGCCCTTGAGCCCTGTTCCAAATCAGCCACCTCCAACCTGCCGCGTCCACCCTCTCTCCTCTCCCAGTGGCGACGGAATGACCCCGGGGCCAAGTTCAGCATCATCGACTCCGCTTCCCTGTCCCTATTCACAAGTGAGTGTCCTGCCCCAGCCTGGGGACCGGCCAAGGTGGGGCTGGCTTGTGGGGGCCGGGAGCGCTGCTTGGGACAAGGTGTGGAGGGTCCGGACCAAGGAGCAGAGCCTGAAGGGGCGCTACGGTCGGAGGTCCTTAGCTCCTGGGGGGTCGATGACCTGTGAGCGCCTTCCGGAACCTCTCCGAGCCCTCGCCCCAGAAATACACCCGTCCGCCTCCACACGGTGTTGTCTGTATGATTTCAAGGGGATCCAGAGACCAGGACGCTCACTCCAGATGAAAAGCCTCTGAGGGAGGCCAGTCCCTATTTTGCAGATGAGCCGCCATGGTTCTCGCACGGCTGTGGCCAGAGGAGAGGAAGTGTTCTGCCCTCTCTCAGGCTGCAGTCAGTGGACTCCCCGAGTATACTTGTTGTTGCTTATGACTTCCCCCTGCCTGGAGGCCCCACTGAGAAGTCGCCACCGGCAGGTGGGCCGTGTGGGCCCAGGTATAGGAGGAGCTGGCAGAGCAGAAGCCCTGGCGAGGAAGGGAAGGTGGGTCTGGAGGAGACCGGGAGCCGGTGGGAAGGGTGTAGAGTGTGGGAAGGGAGCTGGACCTGGTGGGATGTGAGTGAACCTGCAACAGCCGGAAGGCTGAGGAGGGAGTGTTATTTGAGGGTCTCTCCGTGGCCCCCTGGTATTTCTGGGCCCTGGGGGCTGAGGGAGGGACAGAGCCAGCACGTTAGGTGAGCAGAGGTGGAGAAGTGGGCCGGGGATAAACCAGAAGTTCCTGTGAGTTCACAGTAGCCCTCCCTGCCACGACTCGTCTATCCGGGGAAGGTCTTCCTCTGTTGGAGCAAATGCTCCTCACTCCACTGTTACGCGTCCATACTGTTTAGAGGGGGCGGGGGGGGGGCGGGGGCTGCCGGTGACCGAAGCAGGAGGTCAGGGCAGAAGGGCCAGTTGGTGCCAGAAGAGGAAGGGAGATTGGAATCCATAGATTGAGTGTGAACCAAGAAAAAGGAAGCCAGGGGCAAATTCAGGTAAGAAACCAGTGAGATGGGCCAGATAACCGAGCTCTTATCTGGGGCCACCTCTTATCTGGGGCCACGGCAGATGATCTTAGGAAGCAGAGAACAGAGACAAGCAGCCAGCCCCCAGGGCTGGTCAGATAGGGGACAAGTAGTCTTGAACACCAGACCCCCAGAGGGAGGTGAGGGGTGGGTGCTGGAAGCCTAGGGGCTCCCTGCTTAGTGGGCGTGGGCTTTTCTGCTGGAGAGGCTGAGACACATGGCCTGGGTTCACTCAGCTTTTGTGTGATCTCAGGCACGTGACTTTGCTTCCCTTTGCCCAAGTTCCTTGTCTGTAAAGTAGGAATGATGATAACAGTACGTAAGCCACAGCAGCTCTGAGGATTAAATGCGCTGATATTTGTAAGATGCTTGGATCAGCGCCTGGCTTATTATTTAGTAAGTGCCCTTCCTGTGTTTTGTTAAATAAACAGACTTCTAATGATGAATTTCCAGCAGATAGCAGTTAAAACATTTTGAGGAAGAGGTGGCTTTTTCCAACTCACACAAAGCTGTGGTGTGTGCTGGCCCTGGGGCTGGTGGAGGGGGTCCAAGGGAGACCACAGGTTGTGGAGGCAGGACTGGGGGCAAGCGGGATTGAGCGAATCCCATACTGTACCAGCCCGGGGATACGGAAGCCTTCAGTCGGCCCCTTCCTGGCCCCTCCAGGAGGCAGGGGCCTGGCTTCTGGGCTGACTCTCTCTGGGAGTCACAGCTGCCCTCTGTTCTTTCCTCCCTGGGCCCAGATGAGACAGTCCTGAGGATGGATGAGGTGGGCCACATCCCGCAGACAGCAGCCAGCCATGCAGGCTCCCCAGACCCTCTTCCCAGTGATGAGCAGCCCCCGGCCGACATGCTGCGGCCCGACCCTCGGGACACCCTCTATCGAGGTACGACCTCACCGTGGACTTGACCTCCCGTCGTGGGACGTGCTGCCAGGTCCACAGATGTCGGGGAGGAGGCCTCTGTGCTACCGCAATATCCCCAAATCAGAGACTCTTTTCTTTTACTTGTATGAAATATAACATGCATACAGAAAGGTACAAAAATATAGGTGTACAGCTTTGCAATTGTACAAATCATTACAGAGCAAACATTACAGGACAAGAAATAGAGCCAGAACCCAGGTGTGCCCTCTGCAATCACATATATCGGTTTCTTATTGGATTCTAGCTCTTGCCGTCCAGTGAGAGAAGTACGTCCCCACTAAGGTGTAGGAGTCTTAAGCTGTCCAGAGTGTTTACATTTTAAAAGACGACAAAGTGTCCCCTTCCAGCCCTGTCCCCGCCATGACAACCGGAAGGGAATTCAGTCACTGGCACTGCACTAGGGGGAGGCTTCTTGGCCTCACTGGGAGTTTCTAAACCTGTTTTGAGACTGGCCCTGTACAACGATCCCAGCACTGTCCTGTGCCTCGAATCAGGCGCTGCGGGCGAGCTCTCTGCCTCCAGCTGCCCCTGGAATCCACCCCCACCCCCAAGAGTGGTGGCAGCCTCCACTTGGTGGCCTCAGCTGCCGGGCTGGATGCTGCCACGAGTGAATACAGAAATGTGTGGGCTTGGGGCCGCAGATCCAGCCCTCGCCCCGCAGCCTGGAGGCTTTGTGGCTGTGAGCCAGCCTGTTTCAGGCTCCCTCACCCAACCTCACCCCGCCTCCTTCTGTCCCAGTGCCACTGATCCCCAGGTCCCAGCTCCGCCGCGTCCTGCCCGACTGTCCCTACAAGCCCAGCTACCTGGTGGACGGGCTTCGTCTGCAGCGCTACCAGGGACTCCGGTTTGTAAGTCTCGGGCCAGGCAGCAGGGACAGGCATGGGAGGGGGCTCGCTGCCCGTTGCCGGGACTGCAGAGGCTGGCCCCTCCTCCCCACGCCACACGCCAGCGGGTGGGATGCCTCCTGGGGCCCAGAGAACCGGCATTTCACTGTGCCTGGCCCGGATGGGCTGCCCTGCGGAGCCCAGAGCTGTGCGGGGAGGGCTGGCTGAGGCCCCCCACGCTCCGCCCCGAGGGTGGCGGTATTTATTAAACTTATAGACAAGGCGCTGGTGAGGTGAAGCTCCGCTTTAGAGAACCCCTAGCCCACACGGAAGCCCCAGGGGCAGGATCCTGCTGCGCCCCCGGGTCCAGAGGTGACGGCGGGAGAGGCTGGGGGCAGCCGTGGGGCAGGGCTGAGAAGGCTTTTGGTGGCCGAGGCCTCGAGCTATGTTGAAAGGGGGCAAAAGACAGTGCAGGGAGTAACGGGTTGTCTCGGGACTGTGGGAGGTGGCAGGAGAGGGAAAGGCCGCAGGAGGGGCGGGGTGGGGGGTGGGTGGCCTCGGCTGCAGCTGCGGAGAACGAGCCAGGGCAGGAGACAGGGATGTGCACACAGGGAGCTTGACTCGGGCACGTTCGGTCCAGAACCCAGGGGAGGGCACGTCAAGGGTGGGGTGGAATCCAGATGCTGCGTCCACAGCAGCCCTGCTCTCCGCCTCCAGGTTCACCTGTCCTTTGTTTACCCCAATGACTACACCCGCCTGAGCCACATGGAGACCCATAATAAGTGCTTCTACCAGGAAAACTCCTACTACCAGGATAGGTGAGACACTGATGGGGCAGGAGCCGGGAGGGCTGCCTGGGCCAGAAGGGCCACAGAGACCCTCCACCAGGGAGCCTTGGCGCTTCCTGGATGCTTCACACAAGCACGCGTGCACACACGCAGCCTCCCCCCCTGCACCCCCGGCCGGGTGTGACCTCAGGCTGCCCCTGCCGCCCCCGCCGTGGCCTGCAGGGTGCCCATGCCAGCCTCTCTCACTCCTGCAGGCTCAACTTTCAGGACTACATCAAGATTGACCAGCCTCCGAAGCAGGGGCCAGAGCAGCCAGGTACAGAGTGACAGCCGAGCTTCCAGGCCAGGCCGGAGGGTGACATTCCAGACTGTGCCAGCCGCCCCCTC
>NW_006797390.1:7231532-7240603 GCF_000442215.2 Lipotes vexillifer
CCCCCCCCCCCCCCGCAGGAGCTTAGAATGCAAACCCCACAGCCCTTCCCCCAGCCCCAAGGGTTGGGGGAGGAGCCCTTCTCCCCCTTCTTCCTTTCCAAGGCACGGCTAGAGGACGAAGGGCCCTGGGGGATGCTACCTGAACTGCCCGAGGGCCTCGCTCCCCCGGCCCATCATTAGGGAAGCTCTGCTCTGCAGAAGCCCCGTCTTCCTGTGGCCTCTCTCCTTGCAGTACTGAGGACTAAGTGGGGCTATCTGCTAGGTCCCTGCACGGGCCAGGCCCCGGTTAGTGCTTTCTGTCCTTCGTGTCACTGCCTCTTGACAACAACCCTATGGAAGAGGGAGACCCTGGCTTTAGCTAAGGTTGAGTAACTCACCCTGGGCCCAGTGCAGGCCCCGCCAGGGACCCCCTCTGGCTCACCCACTGGTCCTCAGCCGTTTCGTGGATCTTGTTGGGGAGAGGTTGAAACCCCATGCGAGGGATGGTTGTTGTTGACAGCAGGTTCTGAGGAAGGCCTTCTAGAAGAATCCCAGTACGGAGAAGCGGCAGAGGACACCCCTGCCCCTGACGGCCAGAACGCCAGGACACCAGAGGGGAAGCAAGGGCCCCCGACAGCCCCCGGGCAGGACGCCACCAACCGCCGCCTCCGAAGCCTGCGGAGACTTCTGGTTCGGCCCCAGGAGGGCCTGGTGGTGCCCTCTCCCACGCAGAACTCCACAGCCCCCTTCCCAGCGAGGACCAGCACCATCCCGGTCCAGCCAGCAGAGAAAAAGGCCAGGAAGCCCAACCCTGAGCCCCACCAGGCTCCACGGCATCCTGACAAGTGGCCCCCGGGACACCCAGCAGGGCACCCGCCTCCGGTGAAGAGGCCCAGACCCGCGGGTGGCAGCCCCGGGAAGACGCTGGGGCAGTCCCAGTGGCTGAATCAAGTTGAGTCACACATTGCAAGGCAGAGAAGGGGTGACAGGATGGAGCCTCCGGACCCCAGGCGGGGTTGGCCTAAGGAGGCGGAGGAGGTGTTGGCAGCAGCTGCCGGCCAGCAAGGACGAGCCGAGGGAGAGGACGAGGGGGACGAAGAGGAGGAGGAGGTGAGGGAGGTGTTGGAGTACCTGTCCATGTTCGACCCGGTGGTGAACTGGGACCAGACCTTCAGTGCCAGCAACCTCGACTTCCAAGCCCTGCGGACCGACTGGATTGACCTGAGCTGTAACACGTCTGGCAACCTGCTGCTTCCCGAGCAGGAGGCGCTCGAGGTCACGCGGGTCTTCTTAAAGAAGCTTAACCAGCGCAGCCGGGGGTAAGGTAAAGGGCTCTCGTGGGCTGGGCTGGGGGGCGGTCCTGGCCGCAGGCGTCTGGGAGGATGGGTGCCTGTCGGGTCTCAGTCCCACCATCAGGCAAGGTCTGAGATCCCTGGGGCCTGGCCCAGGACACAGGCTGAACACTGGGAAGGCTCTCAGGGAGGGAGCTGGTAAAGAGATGGGACAGGCAAAACTGGGCTAAAAAGACACCTTGAGACCCAGATGTGGGTTAGAAGGGCAGGGGCAGAAGGCGTGGATGAGTGCCCTGTTCTTCATTCATTCATTCAACCCACCAACATTTTTCTAGTTGAGATAAAAGGCACATGCCGGGCTACCCTGGTGGCGCAGTGGTTGAGACTCCGCCTGCTGATGCAGGGGACACGGGTTCGTGCCCCGGTCCGGGAAGATCCCACATGCCGCGGAGCGGCTGGGCCCGTGAGCCGTGGCCGCTGAGCCTGCGCGTCCGGAGCCTGTGCTCCGCAACGGGAGAGGCCACAACAGTGAGAGGCCCGCGTACCGCCAAAAAAAAAAAAAAAAAAAGGCACATACCATTCAGTTCACCATTTTGGAGTGTACAATTCAGTGGTTTTTAAGTGTATTCAGGATGTTATGCAGCCACCACCGCTATGTGATTCCAGAACATTTTCATCGCTTTTATTTTTTTTTAATTTATTTTTTTAAATTAATTAATTAATTTTATTTTTGGCTGCATTAGGTCTTTGTTGCTGCGCAGGTTTTTTCTAGTTGCCGCGAGCGGGGGCTACTCTTCGTTGCGGTGCGCGGGCTTCTCATTGCGGTGGCTTCTCTTGTTGCGGAGCACAGGCTCTAGGCATGCGGGCTTCAGTAGTTGTGGCTCACGGGCTCAGTAGTTGTGGTGCACGGGCTTAGTTGCTCCATGGCACGTGGGATCTTCCCGGACCAGGGCTCGAACCCGTGTCCCCTGCATTGGCAGGCGGATTCTCAACCACTGCGCCGCCGGGGAAACCCAATAGGTGCTTTTTTTTTTTTTTTTTTTGTGGTACGCGGGCCTCTCCCCGCCGTGGCCTCTCCCGTTGCGGAGCACAGGCTCCGGATGCGCAGGCTCAGCGGCCATGGCTCACGGGCCCAGCCGTTCCGCGGCATGTGGGATCTTCCTGGACCGGGGCACGAACCCGCGTCCCCTGCATCGGCAGGCGGACTCTCAACCACTTGCGCCACCAGGGAAGCCCTAATAGGTGCATTTTTAAAGATGGCAGCAGTGCTCACTGGAACAGGTAAGCATCGTGCGAGCATGTTAGCCAACAGCAAAGCTGGGCAAAGACCGAGGTCTCCTGACGACTGGCCTTGCTCCCACATGCGGGAAGAGTGACCCAAGCCCCGCACCCTTTCTGCCAGGAGGTACCAGCTGCGGCGCATCGTGAACGTGGAGAAGCGTCAGGACCATCTCAGGGGGGGCCGCTACCTGCTGGAGCTTGAGCTGCTGGAACGAGGCCGGCACCTGGTGCGGCTCTCGGAGTTCGTGTCCACGCGTGGCAGGCAGGGCGTCGATGCTGCTGGTGGGAAAGAGGCCGAGGCCCGGAACCTGCAAGGCCTGGTGTGGAGCCCACACGACCACCAGAGACATGTCCTGAGTGCCCGGGCCCCAGAGCCCAAGCTGTGCTGGCCCCAGGGCTTCTCCTGGAACCACCACGCCGTGGTCCACTTCGTTGTGCCGGGTGAGCCTCCTGCCACCTGGGCGCTGTCCGCGGAGCAGGGGCCTCACGTGATCACGAGCACCCAGTCTCTGCTCCCCGATGTGGTTTCACAAGAACCTGTGGGAGAGGCCACTTCAGGAAACGGGCTCACAGGAGAAAAGTAACTAGTCTGAGGTCATGTGGGCAGTCAGGGCTGGAGCTGGGAAGGACCCTGACTCATAGGCCAGCGGCTCTTCTTACTGAACCAGTATTCAGGGTTGGACGTGAAAATCAGCCGGGGCTGCTGGCCTGGGGCAGTGCAACAGGGAGGGCAGACTGGCTGGTTTTTATAGCAAGAGAGGGGAGCCCGTCAAGGAGTGTAGCCGTGGGGTTGGACAGAACGTGAAGGATGACCGTAAGATGGACAGCTAGAGGGTTTGAGTGTGAGAGCCCAGGAGGGTAACCATGATGAGCTGATGACAAGCCCCAGCCCCAGGCCTTCCCGCAGAGCCCTCCCTGGGAGGCTGTGCAGGGAGGGGGGTGTAGATGCCCCTGTAACGGTGAGCTCTCCCTCTACCCTCCGTCCCCTGCTGCTCTGCTGACCTTTCCCGTAGCCGCATTACCCTCAGCAAAAGTCTGATGGGACTCCTGAGCATGCAGGAACCGGCAGTGGAGGTGCCCTCCTTTGCGTTACCTCTGCTTCTTTCTCCCCGCCCACCCCGCCTGCCCTACCGGGCAGTAAAGAACCAGGCGCGCTGGGTGCAGCAATTCATCAGAGACATGGAGACCCTGTTCAGTGTCACCGGCGACCCACATTTCAACATCATCATCACCGACTACAGCAGCGAGGACATGGACGTCGAGATGGCCCTGAGAAGGTCCAGGCTGCGGAGGTGAGGGTGTTCTCGGCAGGGCACAGCCCGAGCCACCTCTTCCTGAAGCCCCGCCAGCTTCCCTGATTCCCAGCCTCTAGCTTTTCCCGGAGGCCGCACCCGCCTGCCCGTAGGCCGCACCCGCCTGCCCGTAGGCCCATCCCAGGAGCATGCACCACCTCTTCTCTGCCTGCCAGCTTCCACCTGAGGCTGCCACAGCCGGGTCCTGAGGCTCAGCCCCTCTCTGCTCTCCCCGCAGCTACCAGTACATGAAGCTAAGTGGAAACTTCGAACGCTCAGCCGGGCTTCAGGCTGGCGTGGACCTGGTGAAGGTAAGTGGCTTGAGAGACGTGAGTAAGGCTCCTGAAGAGACGCGCAGACGGCCGGCTCCTCGGGGAGGAAGGGACGCGGACACGGGGTCCTCTCTGCTGCGCCGCAGGGCCGGTACCCGGGTGGGAGCGTTCGTGTGGGGTCCTCGGAGTCCGTGAAAGGTCGGGGAGGAGTTGGGATTCCCTCTCTGATGGTGAGAACTGTGCCTTGATGCCCAGTACCCTGGAAACCCATCCAACAGTTTGTTTCATGCAAGTTTGTCAGTCATTGAAATGGGAAAGAGCCTGAGGATTGCCCTAGAGAGTGGCCTGGCCTCCTCGCCGTGGTCTGTAGGGGCTGCTGACCCTCCCACCTCTGTCCCCAGGACCCGCACAGCATCATCTTCCTGTGTGACCTCCACATCCACTTCCCAGCTGGAATCATCGATACCATCCGGAAGCACTGTGTGGAGGGCAAGATGGCCTTCGCCCCCATGGTCATGAGGCTGCACTGCGGCGCCACTCCCCAGTGGCCTGAGGGTGAGCCTGTCCCAGGCTGGGGAGGGTAGGAAAGGCCTCTCTGTCTTGCTTCTTAACCCAGAGCTGGAAATAGTTGTGTCTACAATGGCAGCACCCCTCCCCCACCCTCCCCTTCCGCTCCTCTGCACGCCCCCCCCTCCACTGGACAGACCGCAGAGAAGTGCCCCCAGGGCTGAGCTGACGCAGCAGCAGCAGCAGCAGCAGCAGCAGCAGCGATTAACATTTCCCGCCTCATCTTCCCCTTCTTTTGTTCATCAGACCTTTATTAAGCACTTACTATGTGCCAGACGGCGTGCTGTGTGAGGATACAAAGATGGGAGGAAGGTTCCCCACCTGGAGAGGGAGCGGCGCAAGGCTGTGCCCTCGGGGGCTGCTGCTGTCAGAGCCTCCTGTAGGGCTGTCACCGGCCCTTGGTCCCTTCCTGGTAGGACTGCTGCCTTCCCTGGACCTGGAACCTTAGCTCCGGGGGCTTCCCCCGCAAATAGGCAAGGGGCTCGTGCAGATGAGTTTTCAGCCTCAGCCTTCTCTGTCCTTCTGGCCCTCGTTCAGCTCATCTGGGCCTTGTCTGTCCACAGGCTACTGGGAGGTGAATGGATTTGGGCTGCTCGGCATCTACAAGTCAGACCTGGACAGGATCGGGGGCATGAACACCAAGGAGTTCCGAGACCGCTGGGGTGGAGAGGACTGGGAGCTGTTGGACAGGTGAGTGGGGAGCGAGGGCACCTGAGAGACCTGGGGGAGGGGCCCTGGGTGGGGCAGGGCTAGATCCCCCCCAGGCCCAGCACCGCCTCTTGGGGGTCAGATTCCTTCCCTCGCTGAGACTGGATCTGTTGGAGGGGATACTGCCTCTGCCTGTGTCACAGGGTGGGTGTGGTGGGTGCCTGGCAGACTGTCGGGGGGAAGAACACAGGCTCCGAGCCGTGTGGATGTGAGTGGTACTGTTCTCGGCAAGGCTCCCACCTGCCCACTCGGGAGAACACGGCTGGGGAGGAGGCTGAGCTTGTGGCGGTGGATAAGAGACCTGGCAGAGGGTCAAGAAAAGAGCCAGTGTGGACCATTAAAGGGCAACAGGTATCCAGGAGGTTCTGGGTCCCTGGAACCTGGTAGAAGGGAGTTTGGGGGAGGAGGACAGGGTCTGTGGTAAGTAAAGAAGAGGCAGGACCAGCCGGCGGCAGGGAGTGGTGGGAAGAAGGGTTGCAGCAGAGCAGGCTGGTGGGACCCCAGGGTGAGGGCATTTCAGAGCATGTGGGTGGTAAGGAAGTGGAGGCTTAGTCTGAGGTTCCTCCTTCAAGAATTTATTGCCAAGAGAAGGGGAGGGAAGGCGGATGATCCCTTGAGATTTGAGCTTGAGGGGTGGGGGCAAAGGAGGGAGGGGGAAAAATCCGCGAGAGAAAGGGTGTAATTGCTGGAACAGTGCACAGAGCAGGTGGACAGGCAAGGTCAGGGGCTCCGGGCGCGAGGGGACCTTGACAGGGAAGATGCACTCGTCTTCCTGAGAGACAGGGCACTTCCTCACCCACCAATCACTGGGCGCCTGTACTCGGCAGGTGATTTACACCCATCACCTCCTTTATTCCTCCCCAGACCTCTGTGAGGTAGGTGTGATTGTCTCCATTCTCCAGATGAGAAAACTGAGCCTTGGGGAGAAGTTATCAACTTGCCCCAAATCTCACAGCTATGACTGTTGGAGGCTTAACAACCCGTTCTGTTTGTTCCTTCCCTAGAGAGCAGGCAGGAGGGAAGGTGACAATACGAAGGGAATTTAAGGTGCAAAGGAGGGAGAGTGAGGGAGCTTGTATTAGATAACGCAGCTCCCGTAAAACTCTGTCAGTCAGACCCCAAGGTGGACAGAAGCCTAGGCTGGTGTTACCTCCACCGCTGCGAAGAGGCAGAACTCGACCAGTTCTGGACCTCCCTGCCTCCCCTGAAGCCCGAGAGAGAAACGGCTCCAAATTCCAGTTATTTCCACCTGCTGGAAGTGCAGGCCTCGAAACAGGCCATGCATATGGAAAGGGGGCGGGGAGGGATGGGCGAGGTCTGCTCTGTGGCCTCCACCCCCCACCCCCCCTCCATCATCGCTGGTCCTCGCCTCACCCTCACCGTACCCAGCCCATCGTTATCCTTTCTAGAGGGAGAGGCTCTGAAAGATGCCGTGCCTCATAGATCCAGAGCTGGGCTTCCAGCCCAGGCCCTTTGGCTCTCTTTGCACGCCCCACCCGCTCCCCTGCCCCGTGGGGAGTAGCCAGAGGGTGACAGGGACAGGGCCTGGTGGAGACGTGGAAGGCAGGCTCCTCGGGGGCCCCCCTCCCCACCCCCACCTCTGTGCACCTGTTGCTCATCCCACCCCTTCCCACCCAGGATCCTCCAAGCAGGCCTGGAAGTGGAGCGTCTCTCCCTCCGGAATTTCTTCCATCACTTCCATTCCAAGCGAGGCATGTGGAACCGCCGCCAGATGAAGACGCCGTAACCCCAGAGGTGGCCCGCTGGACCCACCGCTTCCGGCCTCTGCACCACGGTGGCCTGGCCAGTGCCCGCTTGCTGCCGGAGGGAAGGAGGGAGGGGAGCAGGGGCTGCGCTGGGCCCGAGGGGCCTCCGAGCCGATACCCCCTGCGCCGGCAGCCGTCCTCCATGGGAGGAGGCCAAGGCCTCTCCCCACCTCTGGGCCTCCAGGGCCAGGAGATGGGAAAGAGACGGGACAGCTCCCGGGAAGGGCAGCGGAACCGGCTTGAGGAAGGAAAGCCCTGCCTGGGAGACAGCACCCTGACCGGGAGGTGCCTTCCAGCGTCCACCCTGGGCCCCTCAGGGGGCGGTGGCTGTGGACTGGGAAGCTCTCCTATTGGATGTATTTTATTGGGGTTTTTATTTTTTTAACAGAAAACCAAAACTGTACCTGTCCAGATACAGCATTGACTGTGAGGGGGCAGAGTCGTGCATTTAGGGGGGCCCCGCATACCTCAGACCCACAGGTGTGTCGCTCGGTCCTTGACCAACAGCTGACTGGTAACCGAGGAGCCGGCCTCACGTGGAGTCGTTCTCAGCTCTCCCGCAGGCATGTGGCTCCAGGACACGCATATCTCTCCCAGGTGGCCACCCGACAGCTGGCCACCAATTAGGGCATTAACCTTACCCTCCAGGTGACACTAACTCCAGACTGGCATCCTCTTCCCGGTGCCACGGGGGGTTGGGAGCCGGGGAACCGATGGGCAGGGGCTCCTGGCCCCCTGGTGTTGGGTGAATAAGCCGTGTATCATGGGCAAGGTGGGGAAGGCAGGGACGAGAAGCCCCTTTCTGTCCCAGCGGCCTGTGAGCTGGGCCTTGGGGACCATGTGAAGCAGGGCCGGGAGAGGATGAGAGGAGGGGTGGGATCCAGCGGGAAGGGATGAGAAGGGAAGTGGGAAGCTTGAGTGCTCACGGCCCAGCTCCCTCCTGCAGAGAGGGCCCCAGGCCGCCCGGTGGGGAAGATGAGGAGGAAGACACTCAGAACTAGGGAACAGGGACTCACACTCGGAACTAGGGAACAGGGAGGAACAGGGACTGGGGGGAAGGTCTGGGGGGTGAGGGCATCGCTCTGAACTGTTCCCTCACGTGGGTGGGAGCAGGGCCGGAGCGTGAAAAGCGAAGCCGCTTCAGGGAACACAGCCCTTGACCTTCGTAGTCTGGGGCACCCTGTCTGTCGCCTGTGATCACACACTTATCTTGCACTAATGATCCCAGACACCTTCATGGCTGGGGATTTTTCTACTACTGCTGCCTCTGCCGCTACTCTGATTCACCAGCGGTGCATCGGACACTGCATCTCGAAGCCCAGTGGCTGTGAGGAAGGGCGTAGGGGGAGGTGCCGCAGGGCCCAAGGGGCCAGTCAGCTGGGCCCAGGCTCCGTGCTGTGGCAGAGTCCAAGTCTACTTGGGTCTACTTGGTGGGCCCTGCATTCACCAAGAGCATGACCTTGGCGTATGGGAGAATGGCGCCCCTCAAGAACCTTCTGGAGGTTGGAGAGAATCCCTGCCTCCCTCTTAAGAAATCAGGAAGGACACACTTTTCAATTCATAGACTGTGGTTTACGGAGGCCATATCTGCCCTCAGGCCGTGGCTTTTTATGGTCCCTGCTCAGGCTCCGTGCCTTGGGAAAAGGGCTGTAGGGAGTAGGCGAGAGCTGCAGTTGGCTGGCTGCGGTGCCAGGTTTCTTTCTGGGGCCACTCGCATCCCTGGGCATTGCCCTGCAAGGCCTGAATCTACCCAGACAGCCCTTCCGCTTCACCCCTCCTGACGACAGGAGCCCGCCCAGCCTCCCCTGCCTGATCCATCACCCCCTCTGCCCCAGCCAGTGCCTTGTGTTTGATGTTTGTTACCTCCACACCGCCTGCCTTAATGGAGAGGGCCTGGCATGGCCCCTACTCTGT
>NW_006797390.1:7240721-7248674 GCF_000442215.2 Lipotes vexillifer
GAGGGGGCCTGGCGTGGCCCCTACTCGGTAGGGAAATGGGTAGGGTGGGGGGAGGGAAAGCATCGAATACAGCATCTTCTCAGAAAACAAAACGCTCTTGTGTTTTCCTCTTGCCCATCAGGGTGGGAGAGGGCTGGGCCCAGGGTTCACGTCGCTGTCCTGCAGCTGTCAGGCCTCTGATGGACATTCCAGGGACCCTCCACCCTTCACCGCCTGGGGGGTGGGGTCAGCCCTCCCTGGGCTGTGGTTTACTTGAAGGGGCGCACATGGTTCCTGTCTGAGGAGCATTTTCTGAGCACTAGATTCATGGAAGTTGGTGGTTTCAGTTGAGAAAGGATGGTGGACACAGGATGGCTGGGTAAACAGTGGAGAGAAACTGAGGTGTGGCTTATTCTAAAAGAGCATATAGGGACTTCCTGGGTGGTCCAGTGATTAAGAATCCACCTTACAACGCAGGGGACGCGGGTTCGATCCCTAAGATCCCACATGCCACGGGGCAACTAAGCCCGTGTGCTGCAACTAGTGAGCCCACGGGCTCTGGAGCCCGTGTGCCACAACTAGAGAGCAGCCTGCGCGCTGCAACTAGAGAAGCCTGTGCACCGCAATGAAGATCCTGCGTGCCACAACTAAGACCCGACGCAGCCAAATAAATAAATAAAATGTTAAAATAAATAAATAAAAATAAAAGAGCAGACAATATAAAAGTCATTTCTGTTTGAGCTGGGGGTGCCCTGTTGCTGCTTTACAGGTACAAAGGTACTGTCCTAGTCATATTTGGCCTAGGCAGAGATCAAAATTAGTTTGTATTCCTTAAACTCATGCCCAAGAGAAGGTGCTGCTATGAAAGCTGGGGCAGCCTATAGTAGGTTCTCAAAAAGCACCATGCGTACACACACCAATCCAGAAATGACTCGTCTGCCACTGATGCAGCAGATGGTAATTAGCCCAAGGCCCTCGGCCGGGAAATTTGACTCAGCAGGACCCAGAGGAGAGGGAACGACTTAAAAGCCTCTTCTCCCTCCGGGCTAGGGCTTGCTCCTTTGAGCCGTTCCTAGGACACGGAGGGAGAGAGCAGCCCAGGTGCTCGAGCCTCCCCAGCTGAAGACGTAAAGACTGACTCACAGTGGATTTGCAGAAACCTTTATAAAGAGAAATCATTCCATCCCACAGAAAGGGAAAACAGGCCTGGAGCAGAGCGGAGGAATGGGGTGGGGTCAGAACCAAAGTCCTTAAGCTGGGCAGGCCCAGCCTTCGGTATGCATGCCTGAGGTACAGGAGATGCTGCCAGGAGGAAGGTGGGTGGTACCCCAGTCCGAGCTCAGGACACCAGACCGAGATGAGTTCACTTAAGCTGGTAAAAGGGCCCATCTTTGTTCCAGGGTCGAGGGTAGGAAGCAAGGGTATCTACGTTTCCCTTCCAGGAGCTCTCCCAGGGGCTGTGGACTGTGCCCATCAGCCTGGCAGATCAGCGGGCGAGAGAGCAGGAAGCAGTGGCCGGCCCAGAACCTGTAGGGAAGCAGAGAGATGGTGAGGAGTGCAGGTCAGACCAGTGCCTCAGGCTTAAGTGTCCCATGATTGCCCTGGCAGGCTTCTCAGGATGCAGGTACGGGTTCAGATCTGAATCTGAAGTGGGGCCTGAGGCTCTGCACTGCCGGCCAGTTCCCAGTGGTTTTGTTGACGCTGCTGGCCCATGGACCACGATTGGAGCTGTATGGGCTGCTGGACAGTGCCAAAGAGAAAACCCACATCTCCCTCTTCCCCCTACTAACCACAGCCTCCACCCAGCCCAGGCTGGAGAGAAGCCCAGCCTAAGAAGAGAGAGCACAAGGGGACCTTGGGGAGTCCCAAGCCAAGCTCTTCTCCAAGAGCCCGTCCCTGCACCAGGTCTATATTCTTCCCCTTTTGCTTGGCAAGGCTCTCGCTCTCCCAGCCCAAACCCCCAGAGGTGAGAAAGGCCACCTGGGGACCTCCCATCCTCCCTCACCTGCCTTCTAGGCTGTGTTCAGAGAGGGGTCCTTGAGGTCCTGGCAGCCAGGAACCCAGTCTTATGTGCCCCGAAGGCCGTGATGAAGACGTTGATGACGACGGTGATGAAGACCAAGGTGGTGGCTGCATTGTTGAGCTGGTTTAGTCGCCACTGCTTTTCTACCTCGTTGAGGTTCAGTCGAGCTGTGGAGAAGGGGGAGTGGCAGGTAAGTGTCTTTCGGGGGGTGGTGGCCACAGCCTGGAGCTTCCCCCACCACAGCTGCTAGAGTCCAGAGAAAGTCTGGTCCCTCAGAGATCCAGGGAGGTGGCAGCCATTGTACTGAGATGCTTTCTCCCCAGCTGACCAGTGTGGGCTATCCATGTGGTACTCAACAGAGCCGGGATTTGCAAAGTTATACTGGGTCTTCTAAGAGTAGGGATGCACGCTCGCACAAGAGGCTCAAAGGAACGCTGCTATGAGGTAGTGAGCATAGTCATTCAGCAGGTATTATGGGGTGGCCACTAGATGGGATACCAGGAGGTGGGACAGGGTGCCTGCCTGCACTGTGTGGTTGTTACTTGGGCATTTGAAGGTGCACAGGGCTAACAGCAGGTTATGGCTGAGAAGGTGGCCTGTGCAAATGCAGGGTGTGACAGGGAGGCACTTGGGGCTTTTCTTCCCACCGGGGGGGCACCCCCAACCCCGAGGCCAACTCTAGGCCTGGGCTCCTCACCAATGACCATGAGGAGGATTCCAATGACCACCTGCAGAAGCAGAGAGATGCTGATGAGGGTGACGAGGGTGGTGTAGTGATGAGAGGACGGCCCCTGCTCTAGCACCGCTTTCAGCTGCGTGGCGTTAGACACAAAGAGGGCCACGTCCAGCATGCTCTCTGCCACGCTCTTCTTGGTGGCATAGTGGTTCAGGTTGATGGGCGGGCTCCTCCTGGGGCTGGCGTTCCCAGGCTGTAGGGGACAAAACACAGGCTTACCTGAGAGGCTCCGGAAAGAAAGTGGTTGAGAGGCTGGGAAGAGGAGTGGGGTTTTAAAGGTCTCCCCTCACCAGGTGGGAAACGAGGGCAGGTAACCCCCTCCTCGGTGCTGTGGTCTGAAGGAATAAAGAGGGGGTCTAGAAAACCCTTACATGCGTTTGAACTTGGAAATGATGCTGTGTTGTAATTTCTATTTCATGGAGGGTCACTCTGCCTCACACCTTCACACATCGAAAGGGCGGAGCCTGGGCTGCCTGTAAACGAGCAGTCCTCATTTTATTCGCCATTTTACCTGGGCCAGGCCTGGCCTTGGGCGGCTCTTTTCCTCCAAGAGGAAAGCGTCTCAGTTCTGAGGCCTGGCTGGAGAAGGAAGAGGCACCGCTTCTTCCAGAACGATGCGGCCCCGAGGTGGGGTGCAGAGCTTCACAAATGGAACAGGAGCTGCCTGTGGGTCCCACTCGGCCCTCCCGGGATGCTCTGGAGCCGCAGCCCTGCTCGGGCACATGTCTGTGTGCCCACATGCACGCACACAGCAAAACATACTGGCCCAAAGCTCTTCGTTTGTTTTTGTATTACTTTTTGGTGAGAATTTATTGAAGCATAATTTACATTTGATTTGATTTTGAAATATTAAAACGAAGCTCTTCTTGAGAAGTCACTCACTCTAAAAGACAGAGTCACGATGCAGTGCCTGTGGTGTGGGCCTCTGCACTGGACCAAGAAATTCAGACTGGATGGTGCAGGCAACCCTGCAGTCACTCAAGAGAACCTGGGCAGGTTTTAGGGAGATTCATTTAGTATGGCGCTTGGGATGCAGCGGCTCATGAGGGCTCAGAGACAGGGAGACCCATTGAAAGGTTATGGTATTGATTTAGGGTCAGGCTGTCAAGGAAACGAAGGAGAATGGGGGTGAGAAAGGAGAGGAAGGGAGGTCTCGGAGATGTTACAGCCTGGAAGGGATGTCTGTTGAGCGGGCGGGTGCGCGGGTGGTTGGATGGGGCAGGTCTCAGAGAGTTCTGCTTGCCCCTTTTGGATTCTGGGCTTGTCTGGAGCTGGCTGGCCTGGTTGGTTAGGGCCAGGGATCCCAAGGCCAATACCCCACGAAGCCCACACTGTCCCTGTTGGCCCTGAGGCTACAGCCTGTGGTTCTAGCTTACCTGGTAAATCTTTGTTCCGGGTATAAAATGCCCTCACAAGGAGAGTGAGTCCGTGGGGCAGCCCCTGGCTCTCTCCACGACGCAGAGGCCTCTGTAGGGCCCAGCTGTGAGCTGGGGCTTCTTTGCCCCCGTTCCCGCCCCCCCACCCCCCCTCCAGTTTGCCCATAGCGAGGAGCTTTGCACTTTCTCCTCCTTCCCAACCCGGCTCTAAGTCTAAGACCTGATAAACTGTGAAATTACTAAGAAAGCTTCAGGGAGAGACCCCCTTCTCTGAAAAGTTGCATATGAACAGTGGGCGAAACCATAAATCCCAACCTCTAGTGGTGTTCCGTTGTTTTGTTTTGTTTTTGAGCATCAAGCAGATATTGAGTGGAGGCAGGGGTAGCAGGGGTGGGTATCACGGGCACAGGTCTTCCGGAGCCTCAGCAACGGCTGTTCCTAGACTTTAATAGACCTGATGGGCTTTGGTTGTTAAGTGATCTCAGGGCCTCAGCTTCACAGAGGATGTGGGTTCCCAGGAGCACAGGAGGGGACAGGCCTCATCCTCTCCTCTTTAATTTAGGGCCTACTTTTTTTTTCTTTTTTTTTTGCAGTAAGTGGGCCTCTCACTGTTGTGGCCTCTCCCACTGCGGAGCACAGGCTCTGGATGCGCAGGCTCAGCGGCCATGGCTCACGGGCCCAGCCGCTCCGCGGCATGTGGGATCCTCCCGGACCGGGGCACGAACCCGTGTCCCCTGCATCGGCAGGTGGACTCTCAACCACTGCGCCACCAGGGAAGCCCATAGGGCCTACTTTTATTTTGATTTGTGCCAGTTCGGGCTGCTTTATAACTGAGAGTGGTGGCAGGAAGCTCTCAGGGGCCCCTCTAAGTCCCCCAGGGCACCGTTCTCCCGTGTCCACGTGGTGGCGCTCAGGGCCCGGAGGAGCAACTTTGGTACCAGCTGCGAGGCGTCGCGGGGTGGAGTGTCGAGGGATCCTCGGACAGGACAGGACTGGTGTGAAACCTGGACCCCGTGGAGGCCCGGGACGGGAGCCTGTTCACAGGTCTGCACAGGCCGGCCTAAAACCCACCAAGCGTGTCAGATGAGGGTTCAAATGATCCAGTCCTGTTATTGGGGCCTGCGTGGGTGGGTCACCTTGTAGGGTGGGGACTTGGTTAGAAGACAGTTGGCTGGGAGACCCTGGGAGACGCTGCCTAGAAAGGGGTCGCCCCGTGGCAGTATCTTTAAAAAGTAGGAAAAGGGTTTTCTTAATCCCTCTGAGCCACTTTAGGTGCAGCCCTGCCCTGAGGCAGAGGGATGGTTGAAATGACCTGAGGGCCCTCCCTTATGGCCTGAGGATTCGATTGGATGAACCCCTGAATCCTGCAGGACGCCCCGCTTTCTGCCGACAGCCCGGAGCCCAGGAGCGACCCCAGGAGGAGTAGGAGTGGGGGCGGGGGCGGGGGCGGGGGCGGGGGGAAGCCGCCGGGCGCGCTCCTGCCTCGGGCGCTGGCCCTTTAAGGCCGGCGTCCCGGGAACAAAGGCCCGGCCTAAGCACCGGCCTGAGTCACTTCAGTTCCTCCGCCCGCGCCCTCCCCACCCGGCCCCTTCCCACCCGGGACTACCGGCGGCTCCGCGAGGTACGCCCCTTGCGCCCGGGGGTCTGCGGAGCGCGCGGGCGCGGTGGGCGCGGGTCTCTTCAGGCCCCTGTCGTCGTCTGACTCCTCCGGGCGTGGGCCGGGGGCTGGCGGCCGGGACCCCCGGCGCTGGGCCTCCCACTTTGGGCCTCAGTTTCCACATCCACAAACCGGGGAGATCCCTTTCTAGAGGCCGAGTGAGCGGGCTTCTCCCCAAAGCAAAGAGAATTCCGAGCCTCGGACTCTTCCCGTCTGAAGTGCGTCTTGCCGTGACCCCTGACCCTCTGTGTCTGTGTCTCAGGCCCCCACCCCCGCCCTGCACTGTTCCTCCAGGACAGCGGGGAGCCAAGCCTGAGACGAGCCCCTGCTGGAGATGCGCGCGCCCCTCAACCTGCCCACCCGCGGCAGCTGATAGCCTAGGCAGGGGCCTGCTGATAGGAAGTCCCGGCTCCGGGGTTCTGGGCGGCAAGAGGACCTGGGTTTGGAGATGGGGTGGGATGACACCACAGACCCCTCGCCGGGTCCCCCGAGTCGCCCCCCGCCTGGCCCTGCCCCAGCACAGCCATTTCCCTCCCTTTTCCTCGCCCTGCCCTCCGTCCTGCTCAGACTTCCCTGTTCCCGGGCTCTGGCTTGCTTGCCAAGTCCCAGCTCCCAAGGCTGGTGTGGATTCCATCCCTTGAAGTCATGGATTGCTCCATTGTTCTGCCAGACAATTATTTATCCCTTAATCCTTGCTGGCCTATATTTTTGTTTCTTGACAAAACTTGAGTTGGTTGGGAAAGGAATGCCTCTTTTAACAGAAAAGTAAACACAATTTTATATTGTTTATTGACCCTAAGGTCCGTGGGAACACCAGCTCCAACAGATCATTCTGCCCTTTCTTGGAAACAAGATTCCAGGGATGTTCTTCCAAAGGGGTAAGTAACTGTCCTACCAAAAAGCCACGGGATCCACTGCTCAGAGTGTTTAGGACCTGGAGCCCGAGGCAGGAGTGAGGGCGCTGTGGTTGGAAGGCCCAGAGGTGGGGATCTGCCGCAGCCCAGAGGGAACCACAGAAGTCACCGCAGGTACAAATCCTGCTCCTGCAACAAGCTGGCTGTGTGCCTGTTCCCATCACCAGGTTCCCTTTCTTATCTGCGAGATGAGGGAGGTGGGATAAATGATTTCTTGGCTCCCTCCCAACCCATATCGATCTAGGAGCGGGGAAGCCCCCTCTGCCTGTAGTCTCAGGGGCCGAGGACATGGCTTCCGAGAGGCAGAGGCCATGAGTCACTTACCCTCGGCAGCTCCAGGGCAGGGGTGACCCTCCAGTGAGTCATTCCTGTCAGCCCTGAGAAAAGCCATATGGCAGCTTCCCCGTGTATCAGCACAAACTCAGGGCATTAGACAAAATCGGCCCAGAGGGGCCGTGGGCTGTCGGCCCCTCTGTCAAAATGCCCGACTACCCAGAAAAACCACCTGAAAGGAGATAGTGAAGAGCCGGCCTTTGGAGGGCTGGTTTCACAAAAGGGAAGGGCAGATCCCAGCCCAGGAAGAGCGAGCGATTGGTTCAGATACATGGATTTGAGTGACCTACTGTGCCGATTTGCCTTTGATGAGGTGCCTGAGATCCCTGATTCTCTGTCAGGATTAAGTGTGAAAGGGTGCCCAGGTCTGTCATACTGCAGACATACGCGGACCCCAGAACACTGGGAATGATGGCAGTTCCCACTTACAGATTACAGACCTTGTGCCTGACACACAGCTAAACACGGGACGTAAGTCATCTTATCCAGTCCCCACACAGCCCTGTGAAGTTGGTGAGGGCATCCTTATCGTAGCTGAAAAAACAGAGCCTCAGAGAGCCTAAGTAACTTGTCTCACTGCACAGTTTTTATCCCAGTTCTCTATATGCCAGAGCCTCTAATTTTAACCCCTACTCTATGACCTCCCAGAAGTTGAAGATAGACTCCCTGCCTCCAAGGAGTTTAGGCTCTAAAGATAGACTTATGTGGCCTCAGATGAAAGAAGACCAAATGGACACTTGCTCAGAGGAGGTATAACACCCCTCCTGGGGTGGCACTTACGTTGGGCTTTCCTGAATCTACAGCGGGGCTGTGTCCTGAGCCCCTGCCCCACTGCGGCAGAAAGGGCCCTACACCCATAGTCAAAAGGCTTGAGTTCAGGGCTTCCCTGGTGGCGCAGTGCTTGAGAGTCCGCCTGCCGATGCAGGAGACGCGGG
>NW_006797390.1:7248974-7260265 GCF_000442215.2 Lipotes vexillifer
AAAAAAAAAAAAAAAAAAAAAAAAAAAAAAAGGCTTGAGTTCAAACTGGTAAGAGGTGACCCGGGCAGCTGGAAGAATAGGGTTGACAGAGGAGCTTTCATCCGGACATTCTGAATTTGGACTCGTGTAAATGTTTGAACTATCTAAAAATAAATAGTAAATAAATAAGTAAATAAAACAGAAACGAATATGCACCCCAAAAGGCCAGTGGTTTATATAAAGCAGAATTTATAACTTCACCTCACCTAGGCCTTAGCTTCTCCATGTGTGAAATGGGAATAATATGCCCTGTTTAGCCCAAAGTGCTGTTAAAAAGATCAGCGAGGTAATGTGGGTGAATGTGCTTTGAAAGCTGTGAAGCCTTAGAACAAGGATGAGGTGAGAGAGAAAACTCTCCTACTCAGGACCACACTCCCACCTGTGGGCCTAGAGGCATTTAAGTACTAGGTGCTGACTCAGCCCGACCCAGCCCGCATTCCGAAGGTTTGTCTTCTCAGCAGCACCCCTGGTCTTTGAAACCCTTCTCTACCCATCCGGGAACCTGTCTCCTCGCCCACCTGGGGGACGCTCCCCTTCAAGCTGCTCCAGGCCCATCTCCCAGGGAGGGAAGTTCTCAGACAAGCCCGCCTACACTGTGTCCCCACGGTGCCTTCTGTGAAGACCCCCCCACCTGGCTTCCACCTGCGTCTCCAGCTGGTGTCCTGCTCCTCTGCCCTCCCTGGAGGGGCCGAGGGCTCACCCTCCTTACGGGGCCGTACCGCATGACTCACTGTTCCCTGAACACGCCCCAGCCTTCCACCTGCTCCTGCCCCCTCCAGGACTAAAGGCCTTTCTTCCCCGTGCCCCCTGGGAGGCCGGCCCTCCCTTCTAGACCCTGGGCTGTGTTCGGAGCCCTCCAGGTGGCCCCTCTAGCCACCTGCTTTCCTGTGGGGAATCCATCTTCGGTTTTCCTGGGTCTCTACGGTGCCAGGCTCAGTGATTTGCCCACATTAAATGCACAGTAAACGATCACAGCATTGAATTTTTTATATGAAAGAGTTACTTCAAAGAGTTTTTTTGAAAAAGACCAAAGAATGGACCTCTGAGGGTGGGATTTCAGGCCCAAGAACTGCTGGGTGAGGAGCGTGCTATTTGGACAGTGAATCTGTGCCCCGGGTTCAGGGAGAGCCCTTTTTCCCCGGGTATCCTGCCTCGGAACCAGTGACTCAGGCCGGCTGCTGCCACTGGTCTTCAGGCCAAAGCCTGCCAAGGCCCGGACCCCTGAGGCACTCAGCCTGCAGCGTTCCCATGCCAAGAGCAATGGGTCTCGCCCTTAAACGTCAACAGGCTCTGATCCACTGCGGATGGGGTGTCTGCGTGCTGTTCCCGTCATAACACCAAACTGGCCCAGAAATCTCCTCTGAGCCCTGGGCGCAGTCTTGCGAGGCGCCAGCCCTGCCCCAGGCGCACACGGTTGCGTGGGCCCTGGAGCAGCCCGGCCTGGCCAGGGGCCCCAGGGATTTTGATCCCCCTGTGAGTCCAGAGGTGACAGGCTTTCTCTCTGACAAAAGGGGGCCGTGGACACGCGGGAGCAGAGTGGGCAGGCAGGGACGGGAAGGCGCGGGGGCTGTGATAGGAACCCCGTGGGGCCTGCTTCCTTTTTCTTAGGCAGCATTTTCCACCTCCCCTGCTAGAGGTCACCTTGTCAGCCATCTGGGTCAGGGTCCAAAGTTAATTGTGGATTTGCCACATAGAAACTTCCATAGAATTGGAAAACGAGTTCTTTCCAAATTAGCACATTGCTCTGGGGCTTCCAGATCCATCCGGCACTTTGCTCCGGGCTTTGGGGTTCTCAGCAGCATCCCAAAAGCCCACCTGACCCATCTCTGCTCGTGGTAATCCTACCCATCCTTCAAGGGCCAACAAACTGAGCCAAAATTCAAACAATAATAACTAAATACTGAGAATGCTGTATGCCAGGCACGACCCCATGAAGTTGGTTTTTTTGTTTGTTTGGGGGTTTTTTTGGCCACACTGAGAAACTTGCAGGATCTTAGTTCCCTAACCAGGAATTGAACCCGGGCCCTCAGCAGTGAAAGCCCAGAGTCCTAACCACTGGACCGCCAGGGAATTCCTGTGAAGTGGGTATTAAGAGTCCCATTTTACAAGCAGAGACACTGAGGCTCAAAGAGATTAACTGCCCAAAGTCACCAGACACTGAGGGATGGTCCCAGCTCTCAAATCCTACACCTGAGTTCTCCCTTCGCTAGACCAGTGGTTCTCAAAGTACAGTCCCTAAAGCAGCAACTGCAGCATCACCTGGGAACTTGTTGGAAATGCAGATTCTCAGATTCTACCCTAGACCTGCTGAATCAGAAACTTGGGGTGGTACCCAGCCCTCTGTGTTTTAACAAGCCTTCAGGGGAGTCTGATGCACCTCAAGTGTGAGGGCCATTGGTCTACATTGCACTGCCACACTGAGCTCGTCACCAATGCCTCACATGCTTACCATCTTCTAAGCTCCATGCTAGACACTTCCATCGACTGTCACTGAGTTCTTTTAACAACACCTGTTTTACAGATGAGAAACTCGAGGCTTAGAACAGTTCAGTACTTTTGCCTGGGATCACCCAGCTGTTGAAATTAGAGTTGGGATTTGAACCCAGGCAGGCTCTGGAGCCTGTGTCCTTTTTTTTTTTTTTTTTTGGCCGTTCAGTACTTTTGCCTGGGATCACCCAGCTGTTGAAATTAGAGTTGGGATTTGAACCCAGGCAGGCTCTGGAGCCTGTGTCCTTTTTTTTTTTTTTTTCTGGCCGTGCCACACAGTATATAGGATCTTAGTTCCCCAACCAGGGGTCGAACCCGAACCCCCCTCAGTGGAAGCACAGAGTCTTAACCACTGGACCACCAGGGAAGTTCCAAAGAGCCTGTGTCCTTAACCACTACAGTCTTTAGTCTCTGGAAGCGTAGGTCCTGAAACCCCTCATAGGTGGACCCTGAAGGATGCAGAGGGCATCTCCCCAGACCTGAAGGATGCAGAGGGCATCTCTCCAGACCTCCCCTCTGAATGGCGAATAAAACCAATTTATTCGTTTGGCCCCAGCCGCACATGCCAGCAGCTCCCGTCCCCAGTGCCGGGTCATGCCCACTGTGTGCCTGTTTACAGATCCTGACACGTTTATCCTTAGACCCTCTTCATGTCTTCACTCAAACGTTTACTGAGCCTTCCTTGGTTTTGTAGAACCTTAGATTTTGCGGTGGAACCTGTGTCCAGATAGGGAGCCTACACACGGGTAAGTGAAAACGACTCTCGGAACAACTCATCATAAAGCAAAATATCAACATTCCTCACGACAGTGCGTATGAGTTTTGTACGTTCCCACTAGAGGATATGTTTGCAAAAGGCAAGCGTTACTTCCTTGGAACCTCAGGCAATTAGAATGAGAAGCAGTGAGCGTTGTGCCGACAGTCCCTGGCTTCAGTCCAGGGGAGCACACCTCATCGGGAGATCACATCTGTCACGGAGATGGGAAAAGGGAAGGTGGTGAATTTCCCACCCCACCCAGCCGTGCGCAGACCTGCCAACATCCTACGTGTTCTCCGCTCCTAGCATGTGCTGGGCAGCGAGGATACCACGAGATCGCCGCCTTCCCGACACCCCTGTTCCCCTAATCCTCTAAAATGACAAGGATTAGTAGAGCATCAAGTGCATAAAGGGGGAAGCATACGGGAGATAAAAAGACCTTTTCAGTCTCACCCCAGTAGATAAGCTTTACGGAAACAAGGACTTTACCTGTCTTGCTCATGGCTGTATCCCAGAGCCCGGCACCTAGCCTGACGAACCAACGATGGCTCTGGCACCCCTGTATTCATTCACCAGGGGCTGAGGAGGGAGGATCACTGTGAGCTGTGCTCCCTGGCTGGACCTGTTACACGGAGCCCTCTGTGGGTGCATGAAAGTGCTTGTCTTCCATAGGCGCGTCCACTCCTGACGCGGCCCTCCGTGCCGCATCACAGCCTCAGCGCGTGTGCATGTGTGTGCATGTGTGTGTGCATGTGTGTCCATTGTCCCTGGGGTCGGCACTGCCAGGGGCCGGGCATAGACAGGCAGGCACAGAGGATGGGGGATGCTGTTGTTTTCACTGGAAGAAGCCCAGCTGCAGCTCTAGGTGGGTGGGATCAAGATGGTGAGGCGTCCCCAGGGCACTGGGTCCCAGATAGCAAAGCCAGGTGCAAACAGCCCTCAGGGTCGGCCAGCCCTGAGTCAGATGCCCTCTCCCAGAGCCTGCCTGCCAGGATTGCTGCCACCCCCGCTGCAGCCCCAGGAGTCACCCACTCTCCCGCCAGGCCCAGCAGACCCCTCTTCCTGCCTCAGGATCACAACTCCCAGCCCCAACTCCTGCACCCTGAGAGGCAGCTCTGGTGTTGTGGGCCAGGGTCTGGGGGAGATGAAGGTCAGCAGATGGGTGGCCCTGGGCCGGGAGCTGGCTGCCATTTCTTTCCCTGGTGACCTCGGGCAGCTCCCACAACCCCACTGCTTCCCAGCCTTCTCTTTGGCAAAACGAGAGGATGCCGGCCCCTCCTTCACTGTGAGGGGCTAGCGTGTGGTGGAAGGGGTGAGCCGCTGCCAGGCTGCCAAACCCTTGGCTGAAGGGCCGTGAAAGCCCCAGGCCCGTTCTCAGCCAAGCCCCACTGCATCCTCTGGAATGATCCAGCCGTGATGCTGACCCTGCTGGGCAGCCCGAGCTCCAGAATGCTTCCAAAGGTACAGCCTCTCTTTCCATAGCTGCGTTTATCCAGCCCTTACCAGGTTCCAGGCCTTCTTCTAAGTGTGGTTATGCACTATCTCATTTGCTTCTCATAGACCTTATGAGGGGAGATGCAGGTTCAGAGAGATTAAGCAACTTGCCTGAGGTCACACAGCTAGAGACAGGGGAGTCAAGATTTGAACCTGGGTCTGTCTGAGGCCAGAGCTCTCGCTCTTGACCACTGTTGTTCTGTAAGCCTCTGGTCAGCTCTCGTTCTTTTGCCGCCTTTGTGGAAGGCCAGGGCCCTGAGGAAATCTTTCCTCTAGTGCCTAACTCAGTATTTGGCTAGTAGTGTGTGCTCAGGAAGGAGGGAGGGAGGGGGGAGGGAAAGAAGGAAGGGAGGCGGCCGGTCCTGCCCTTAGCCACCAGCCTGGACTCAGGCTGGAAGCCCCTTTCCACTGCCCAGGGTGTTGCCCAGGCAGCGAGGCAGTTGCTGGGTCACTGCTGTGCCCTCACTTTTTCTAAAAATACAAACAGACAAGCCCTCCAAGGCCACCAAACAGATATCCAGTTGCTCTCTAGGGTCACTGCTGTGTGGCCTGATCCTGCCACCTGACACCTGCTCCCTCTGGGCCCCTGCCTGACAGCTGACCCCGTATCCCTGTGACTGTTTACTGCCAGGCAAAGTCCAGATTTGCAGAGGTGGGAACTCTGAGCCACCGGGCCTGGCCCGGCCCTGCCCCTGCTGAGCTGTGGGACACCCAGGCAGTTCCGGGGTGTTTTCCCTGAAGCCCAGTCCGAGCAAACCCTTCTTGGCTGGGGCTCCATGCCCATGGCCATCAGCCCCTCCGGCCCCTGTGGAGTCTGAGTAGCAGCTGGGTTCAGGGATACAGACACCAGCATCAGAGTCAGGACACCAGAGTCAGGCCCCAGCACTACCCCTAGCAGCTGTATGACCTGTGACCTCTGTTAGCCTCCTGTAAAACTGGGAATAATAAGATTACAAAGCAGTGTCAGTGTCATCCTGTTTTGAAAGGTATATATTATGTACAGAGATAAATCTCATGAGATATGGACTAAAATGTTAACAGTGTCATCTCTAGGCCCTAGGATTTGAGTGTCCTTGTTCTTTGGGCTTTATCCGCATTTCCTAATTTTTCCTCCAGGAATATACTCAGTGAAAGAAAAAATGTTAGAACAACAACCCACAGTTGGTATTTGGAGTATTCATCTTGACTTGCAAGACAGTTTGAGGAGAAAGTTAATGAAAGCGGGTTTTAAACTTTAAAGGGCTTTGCAAGTGTCAGGGGTTCTTAATACCATTTCCTGCTGGGCATTTTGGCACCTGGAACCCCAGGGGTGGGTAAGGAATAGTCCTTGCACCTCCGCACCAGGAAACCCTGGCCCATCCTTCCTTCCTCACCTGGTTGGAAGGGGAGAGGATGATGGTCCACGTGATGCCTTGGCTGAGGACAGGCACGGCCATGTGGTGCAGTGCCCCAGCCTGCTCTGTGCATGAGTCAGCAGCATTGATTGAGCACCCACTGTGTGCACTGCCCTGCACCCTGTTCTGAGAAGATAGCTCTGTTTGCTTTCCTCAGTCAACAGACGTTGATCGAGCATCCTCTATTTTGAGGAAGTCCGAGTACAGAGGGCACAGCCCGGGGGTGAGGAGTGTGGGATGAGTTCCAGAAAGAGGTGGGTGCCTTGTGAGAGAGACAAATGAAGTGGGAAGCAGGAGACCACCCACTTGGGGAGGTTGGAGGAGAATCTGTGGGCTTGTTTGCCGTCTCAGCTGATCTTGAGGGACTAGAAGAGTCCTTCAGGATGTCCTTCCTCTGGAGATCAGAGTCCTGCCTTGGGAACCAGTACCCTAATGGAGAGACTGGTGAAAGTTTCAAAGTGGGTGTTCATATAATACTTTGCAGGTCCAGTACAAAATGAACCTGAGGGCCCCTAGTTCAAAATGTATTAGGAGGGACTACCCTGGCGGTCCAGTGGCTAAGGCTTCACGTTCCCAATCCAGGGCGCACGGGTTTGATCCCTGGTCGAGGAACTAAGATCCTGCATCCCGCACGGCAGCGAAAAAAAAAAAAAAAAAGAAAAAAGAAGTATGAAGAATTTTAGGATGGTAATGGCATTAAACCAAGCCCGGGCCCTTTCTCAGTGCTGACGCTTCTGAGCAGACCCCTTGAAGCCAGCCCAGTCTGCTAGTAAGTGCAGGGAAACGGTTTAAGGATTTCTGTCGCCAAGAGGACCACAGCCCTTGGGAAACGCAGTGACTCTTCACTGCATCTTGGGTTAAGGTTGGCCTCCAGAGGTGAGATAACCTGCCAGATCTGGTTCTGTACTTAGCTCTTCCTGTTGGTGGCCAGTGGCATTTTCTACCTCTCTTAAATAATGGTGCCAGAAAGGCCAGAGGCTCCTAGCTCCTTTCCCAAGCGCCAGGACTGGGGAGCAGCAAAGAACACAAACACAGATGCCTTCCATGGTGGAAGTGGCAGGAAATTCTTCTCATGGGAAATGCCGGCCTCACTTTAAGGTGTTCAACCCCAAACCAACCGTGCACACTTCTGTCTGCCAGCAGGGCATCAGTTTCAGCCCCGTGCCCGACCCTCTTTGTTACCAAAGAGGAAACCAAGAACCAGAGAGGGCAAGGGACCCGTCCAAGGTCACATGACCAGCCAGTGCTGAAACTGGAACCCAGGTTCCTGAACTCCCACCAAGTGCCCTTCCCGCAAAGGAGCCCTATGCATTGGACTGTGGGTGCCAGGCTCGGGGGCTGCCCTCTGCAGTGGTCTTCAGACCTCCAGGACTCTGCTCTCCTGAGGCAAACACTGCCGCCCACTGGAAGACGCTGTTGGCTGGGCTCTAGCGGTGTGGAGAGGAGTTGAGGTCCGGATGCTCGCTGCCCTTTCACCCTTAATCTGAGCAGATGGTGGAATTGCCAGGGATGCAGAGGGCCCACACTAGTGTCTGAGGAAAACAAGGCCAAAGGTGCCTGCGAGCAATTTCTAATCCTGCTACCGGAACCTGTCAGGGGAGGAGGCTCAGCCCCTTGCTGTGTGGGAGCTGTGTCAGGGTTAAAGGGTGCCGGAGTAGAGCCCTGATCTGGGTCAACAACAGGACTAGGAGAGTCGGGTGGAGACGCAGGCGACCAGGAAGGGGTGCAAACATGGAGGCCTGGGTCCCTGCGAAGCTGCCCCACTTCGGGGCGCAGGGCGGAGCCCCAGGGAAAACAGCGGCCTAACCCACAGTGAAGCCCCCAGGCAGGAGCAACTGCAGTCACCGGTTAACAGCAGAAAGTGCCCGAGGGTCTCAGATATTTACGTTGCACAGGACGGAATGTTTGCGCATGTGTAATCGCTAGAATTTGCACAGCTGCCTAAGGACACAGGCTGAGGCTGCATTTTAAGGGTGAGCGAATGAGCGCAGAGGAGTGAAGTCACTTCCTTAAGACCATCTGACAAGTTAAGTCCTGGAACTGAGAGAGAAGCCAGATTTCCTGTCTTAGTCTCGGCTCCTTGCTCTGGCCTCTGGCTGGTCTCCACCTCACCACCTCCTTCCAGCACCACACCCGGGGCTGCGGGCAGAGGTAGCGGGAGGGTCTGGCGTGTGTTTGCAGAGTCTTGATGGAACATCCTGTCCCTGTGTTGGGAACGTCCTCTGCACCCCTCCTTGCCACCACCCCGTGAGTCTCCTCCCATCAGGGATGCTTTCGCCCCACGAGGCCTTCAGGCCTTCAGTGACACCTTCCGTCTGATGACTAGTCTGTTCTCATGTTGGACTATGAATTCCTTTAGGGTCAGAAACTTGGCATGAGGCTGCCACTTATGGACAAGCCGAAGTGGTTTAGTTAATGAAGCAGGGGTGACCTGCCCGGGCCCACCCTTTACACATGAAACGACAGCTACTGTCATCCATTTCCCAAAGCACTGTGCCTTCTACCTTCCCTGGTCCTTGCACATGATGGAAACACAGGCAGGCCTCCCCTTTAAAACCATCCCCAATTAACTTAGAAGGAGCGCAGTGGGGGAGGGCTGGGGAGGGGAGATCCGTTTTGCAAATGGACTCCCCACAGACTCCTTTAAATGGCATGCTTGGTGGATATTTTTCTAATCTTAGATTGAGGAAAGTCTTTCTAAGCATGATGTGAAATTCAGAAGTCATAAAGGATCAGTGAATTTGATTTGCATAAAAATGAAAGCTATTTGAATACAAGATAATAATAACAACAGCATATACACTCATAGCACTTTTTTCATGCTAAGCACTGTGCCGGACCCTTTCTACACACTTAACTCACTTCATTCTCATAAAAGCCTGTGAACCTGAGCTTAAGTAACTGAATCTTGGTCACTGAGCTGGTAAATTAGAGACAAACGAGGATTACCTAGTAGTCTGCCTTCAGATTCTGTGCTGTAGCCACTCCCCACACTGCCACACGACGTAAAATGTCAAAGGACAAAGACAAGTGAGGAAAAATTGCAACACATAGGGCAAAGGACTGATTTCCCTGCTTTACACAGAGGTCTTTAAAGAGAACCCAATAGAAAAATAGAGAATATGGACAAACAAGCACTGAAGAATAATCACAAATAGCTATACCGTGTGCGTGTGTGTGTGTGTGTGTGTGTGTGTGTGTGTGTGTGTGTGGTGTGCTTTTAGATTGGCAAAGATTTAAGAGACTGATCATTCTCAGTGTTGGTGAATGTGGATAAACAAGCATTTTCACACACTTGGTAGGAATGTAAATTATTACCCAAATTTACTACAGTCTTTTTTTAAAGGACAATTTGGCAATTATCTATTAAAATTTAAAATATTCTTATCCATTTACCTAATCAGTCCACTGCTAGGAGTTTCTTCTTTCCACAGAAAATGTTCCCCAAGGTGCAAAAAGACAAGATATTCACTGCATCATTGTTGGGAATACAAAAAAATTGGAAATGACCCAACTTCTAACCCATGCCATGTTAGCTAAATAAATCAGGCTACATCCACACAATGAAATACTATGTATGTCTTTAAAAAGATTGAGGTAGGACTTCCCTGGTGGCGCAGTGGTTAAGAATCCACCTGCCAATGTAGGGGACGTGGGTTCGAGCCCTGGTCCGGGAAGATCCCACATGCCACAGAGCAACTAAGCCCATGCTCCACAACTACTGAGCCTGCGCTCTGGAGCCCACGAGCCACAACTACTGAGCCCATGAGCCACAACTGCTGAAGCCCGTGTGCCTAGAGCCCATGCTCAGCAACAAGAGAAGCTACCACAATGAGAAGCCTATGCACCACAACGAACAGTATCCCCCGCTCGCTGCAACTAGAGAAAGCCCGTGTGTAGCAACAAAGACCCAACACAGCCAAAAATAAATAAATAAATATATAAATAATTAAATAAATAATTTTTTTAAAAAAAGTTTAAAAAGATTGAGGTAGATGTGGGATCCCACGCATAGATGTGGGAAGATATATACAATGTAATATGAAATGTATTTAAAGGGGAAAAGTCATTATGAACATAATATGATGTTTTCAGTTGAAGGATGATTGATTTACAGTGTGTTAGTTTCAGGTGTGCAGCAAAGTGATTCAGATACATATATACACACACAGACACATTCTTTTTCAAATTCTTTGCCATTATAGGTTATTACAAGACACTGAGTATAGTTCCTTGTGCTATACAGTAGGTCCTTGTTGTTTATCTATTTTATATATAGTAGTGTGTGTATATGTTAATCCCAAATTCCTAATTTATCCCTCCCCCCCTCTCCCTTTTGGTAATCGTAAGTTTGTTCTCAGTGTCTCTCAGTCTATTTCTCTTTTGTAAATAAGTTCATTTGTATCATATTTTAGATTCCACCTATAAGTTATATCATATGATATTTGTCTTTGTCTGGCTTACTTCACTTAGTGTGATAATCTCTAGGTCCTTCCATGTTGCTGCAAATGGCATTATTTCATTCTTTTTATGGATGAGTAGTATTACATTGTGTATATGTGTGTGTGTGTGTGTATACACCTATATACCACATCTTCTTTATACAGTCATCTGTCGATGGACATTTGTGTTGCTTCCATGTCTTGGCTATTGTAAATGGTGCTGCTATGAACATTGGGGTGCATCTATCTTCTCAAATTAGAGTTTTCCTCTTTTCTGGATGTATGACCAGGAGTGGGATTGCTGGGTCATATGGTAGCTCTATTTTTAGTCTTTTAAGGAAGCTCCATACTGTTTTCCATAGTGGCTGCACCAACTTACATTTCCACCAGCAGTGTTGGAGGGTTCTATTTTCTCCACATTCTCACCAACACTTGTTATTTCTCGTCTTTTTGATGATAGCCATTCTAACAGGTATGAGGTAATACCTCATTGTAGTTTTGATTTGCATTTTTCTAATAAATAGCGATGTTGAGCATCTTTTCGTGTGCCTGTTGGCCATCTGTATGTCTTCTTTGGAGAAATGTCTGTTTAGGTCTTCTGCCCATTTTTTGATTGGGTTGTTTTTTTGATATTGGACTGTATGAGCTGTTTATAAGATATGATCTTTTTTTTTTTTT
>NW_006797390.1:7260377-7278108 GCF_000442215.2 Lipotes vexillifer
CGAACCCGTGTCCCCTGCATCGGCAGGCGGACTCTCAACCACTGCGCCACCAGGGAAGTCCAAGATATGATCTTTATTATTTATTTTATTTATTTATTTTTCTGGCTGCACCAAATGGTGTGTGGAACTTCCCCTACCAGGTATCGAACCCAGGCCCCCTGCATTGGGAGCGCAGAGTCTTACCCACTGGACCACCAGGGAAGTCCAAGATATGATCTTATATTGGTAAAAACTAAGTGAAATATTCAGAGTATCTATTTTATACTACTGTGCATTAGTGTAAGCATAGTATAAAATATGGAAGGAATTTATCTTACAGTAAGGACTTTCCCTTTCTAAATTATATATTTTCTCAATTTCAGTTTTTGACAACTAGCACGTCTCTTTTTTTTTTGTCTGTCATGCTTTATTTTAGATGAGCACGGAGAAAATAGGTAACAACTAGGCAAGGCAACTATAGTTATTATAGAGTAAAAAGTGGTTGATGGAAAAAATGGTTGAAATAACTAATTGTAGGGTACAGTGAAGATTTGACCTAGGTGTGCTAAAAACAGTAAAATATGAAAACCTCCTTCCTTTACGATTCCATGCCAGACATTAAATGCAAACTGTGGTCATTCCAAGGGTATCTACAGGAGCTTAACCTGGTGTTGATGACTGAATCTTACTTAAAATTTCTAAATTCTGTCTTAATGAGCGTGTAAATTATTGTTGCATTTCTGCTTAAGTTTGAGTGCAAGTGAGCTCTGTGGAATCAGCGGCATTATCTCCAACACAGAAATTAGGGTCTAAGCTGTGAACACAGCAGGTACTCAGTAAATGCTTATTACTTTGTAGACTACATACTTTTGGTGTGGTGAATTCAGTCGTTCTTCTTTTCTCTGCCTGACTATGGAGCCTCCAGTAGCCCCTCAATAAAAGGGGAAGAAGCAGTAGAATACCTGCACATCCTTCTTTTATAATCAGGAAAAACATAATAAAGATTAAGAATACAATAAATAAATAGCAGAAGAACACCCTCTCCTGGATATTCATTTATTCTGTAAGCAGGTTCCAGGTGCTCCGGCTGAGTCCCGGGCACTGATGCTAGACGTTGGGGCTGCGGAGACCGAGGGACACACCAGCTCCTGCCCTCAGGGAACGCTTCTTCTCTACTGGGGGAGACAGATGGAAGATCTAGGGGGAGCCCTCAGGCCTGGAAGGTGCCGGGCGGGGAGAAGCGTGTTCCAGGCTTAGTTCTCCTGGAGTGCAGGAGGAGCCAGAATCTCAGGGAGGGAGCAGCGGGCTCAAGCTCAGGACCCAAGGGGTCCTTGGGCGTGGATGCAAGATGGCAGGTTGTAGGTGAGGCAGGAGAGGTACGGGCGTGTGGGGCAGGCTGGGCGGTCCCATAAGGTCCTCAGACTTTATCCTGGAGCTCCGGGGAGCAGTGAGAAGTGATAGCCTTACATTTTACTTTTCAATTAATTAATTTGTTTTTTACTTTTGGCTGCGTTGGGTCTTCGTTGCTGCGCACAGGCTCTCTCTAGCTGCGGCGAGTGGGGGCTACTGTTGGATGCGGTGTGCTGGCTCTAGGCGTGCGGGCTTCAGTAGTTGCGGCACGCAGGCTCAGTAGTTGTGGTGCATGGGCTTAGTTGCTCTGCGGCATGTGGGATCTTCCCAGACCACGGCTCGAACCCATGTCCCCCTGCACTGGCAGGCAGATTCTTAACCACTGCGCCACTAGAGAAGCCCTCCTTACATTTTAGAAGGATCACCACGAAGGCAGCACCAGGTTGGACGGGAGGGCAGAGTCAGGAGTCCGGGAGACAGGGCGGGGCGGCGGGGATGGAAGTGGAATGGGGGGAGCTGCTGAATGATGGAGGCGGAGGGTGTGGGAAAGGCAGGGGTAAGGATGACCCCTGGGTTTCTGGTTGAACCCGCAGTCTGGAATCTCGCCTGCAGATTCCAGCTCATGAACAGCTTTCCAGGAGCGCGGCTCTGCATCAAGTGAGGGGCACCTATTTGCCTGGTGCCGATGACAACAGTCTAGCAGGGTCACTGCGCCAGGGCATCTAGAAGCCTGTCAGGGACCAGAGTCCACCACCCAGGGCAATACTACTTCCGAGCAGGTGGCAAATTGTGCATCACAATCCAGATCATGGGGGTGGTGTGATGGTCCCCGGGTCCTCTGGCTCTTGCCTGGATGTCAGGGTTGTCAGGGCCCCGCTCCTTCCCGTTGTTTTTGTGAACCAACAGCGGAGGCAGCTTTACGTCCTACAGGCTGATGGGGCCCCAGCCCTCAGCAAGGTCCCAGCGGCACTGTGCCTAGATTTCACAACTCCCTGCAGCGTCACCCCTCACCTCCTGCCTGCTGACAGCACTCCGCTGGGGCAGAAACGGCCCTGCACGTTCACCACGCCAGCCCCGCACACGTCAGCCGTGTGAGGGCTGACTCTCCTGATGCAACGGTCCCTGCTCTCTCCCAGCCGCAGCTGCTGAGAACCCCCTGCCCAGGACTGAAGGCTGGCTCATCTGCTGCCTTGGCCAGAGGGTCGGGGGCAATTCTGTTTGCAGGAGCCTCTGGAAGGTCAGCGCTTATCAGAGCTCCGTAGAGCTGGTCTTAAACCAGAGGGCTCTGGGCTGAGCCCTGAGTCCCTGGAGGGATGGTGTCTGCTGTGGACGGACGTCATGGAGGGAGCAGTCGGGCGTCACCAGGCTGGCCTCTTTCCCCAGGTCCCTCCTCATGTCTTATCTCATGGTGCGGCTGGGCTGGGGGCCCTGCCAGGCTTCGTGGGGGCAGGGTCTGGGTGTCATTTTAACGGGAGAGCTTTCTGAGAGCTGGAACCAGCTATCAGCAGGTGTGCTCTGTGAAATGAGCTGGCAGTTTTGAGCAGAGAGATCCCCCATTTTGGCCAAGTCACCCCTCACTCCTCCTGCTCTACTCATCCCTCCAACTGTCTAAAATCTAGGCCAGGCTGTAGCCAAAATGCATATCTTGTTTGCATTCTTGTTGCATTCATGCAAGAATCTATAACAGATAAAAATGTGGACTTTGAACTCAGAGTGGGCTCAGGCCTGGCTTTCCTACTTGCCCGCCTGGTGACCTTGGACAAGCTGGGTTCCCTGAGCCTTAGTTTCCTGAAGATGGGGACAAATAATGGTCCCTACCTCACTGGACTGCTGTGCAGATGAAAAGGGAAAATATATGTAAAATAGTGCAGTACCTGTGGAATCATACCAGAGATGTTACTACCAATGATAATTACTATCATTGCTGGAGGTATTCAGCTTTTTGGCTTTTTTCACCATTTCTAGAAACTCTATTTTGTTAGTTTGTTAATATTTCAAGTTTATTTTGATAGTCTCAGTTCTTCCTCTATCCTTTCAATCCTCTTCTTTATTCCTTTAAGCATATTAGTAATTCTAAGTCTGTAGAATTCCGTGTGTCTTTTACACTTAGAGCACACCTCAACTGGATATTTATGTGCAAAAGGACCCTGAACTTGGACCCTGGTCTCACATCATATACAGAAATTAACTCAAAATAGAATATAGACCTAAATTAAAGAATTAAAACACTTAGAAGAAAATATAGGAGTAAATCTTTGTGACCTTGGGTTAGACGGTGTTTTTTTTAGAAACGACACCAAAAACATAAGAGAAAAATTCATTGGACTTCATCAAAATTAAAAACTTTTGGGAATTCCCTGGTGGTCCAGCGGTTAGGACTCCGTGCTTCCACTGCAGGGGGTTTGGGTTCAGTCCCTGGTCGGGGAACTAAGATCCCAAATGCCTCGCAGCGTGGCCAAAATAAATAAATAAATACATAAATGAAGCATTAACCTTTTTGTTTGTTTGTTTCAAATGACACCATCAAGAAAATGAAAAGAGAACTCACAGAATGGGAGAAAATATTTACAAATCATATATCTGATAAGGGGTTAATATCCAGAATACATAAAGAACTCTTACAACCCAATAAATAAGAAGACAAAAACCCTAATTTAAAATGGCCGTTTTCTTTAAAAGCTACATGAACAGCTGATAAGCACATGAAAAGATGCTCAACATAATTAGTCATCATAAGTTATCACTGCAAATCAATGAGACACCATTTCACACCCACTAGAATGGCTACAATAAAAATGATTGAAATACCAACAGTTGATGAGGATGTGCAGAAACCGGAGCTCTCATTGCTTGTGGGAACGTAAAATGGTGGAACCACTTCAGACTGCTTGGCAGCTCTCCAAAGGCTAAACAGAGAGTTACCGTATAACCCAGCAATTCCACTCCTAGATGTCCACCCAAGAGAAATGAAAACATTTGTCCACATGAAACCTTGTACATGAATGTTCATAGCAGCCCTGTATTCATAATAGCTGTAGTAGAAACAACCCAGATGTCCATCAGTCAGGGAATAGATAAATCAGATGTAGAATCTACATACAATGGAATGTTATCTGGCCATAAAAAGGAATGGAGTTCTGATACAGGCCCTGACATAATGAACCTTGAAAACATGCTAAGTGTAAGAAGCCAGACATAAAAGACCACGTATTACATCTTTCCAGTTATATGAAATGTCTGGAATAGGCAAATCTATTGAGATAGAAAGTAGAGCAATAGTTGCCAGGGTTGGGAGGAGGGAGGAGTGAGAGGTAAATGACAACAGGTACGGGGTTTCTTTTAGGCTAACAGAAATATTCTAAAATTAGGTTCTGGTGCTGGTTGTACAGCTCTCTAAACTGCACACTGTAAACAGGTGAATTTGATGGTATATAAATTATATTCCAAAAATGCTGTTTAAAAAAAATCATTACAGCCTCTCTTGCCTTCCGAGATGGCCCACACTCTGTCTACGGAGTATGTATCTCCCTGAATAAAACTTCCTTCTCTTTAAAAACAAAAATTATTTACAGACTCCTTAGCTAATTATGAGAATCAGAACATATTATGGAATGTAGTCAAAATTGTATTAAAGGTAAATGCTGCCAGTATAAGAAATGATAGGGCTTCCTTGGTGGCTCAGTGGTTGAGAGTCTGCCTGCCGATGCAGGGGACGCGGGTTCGTGCCCCGGTCCGGGAGGATCCCACATGCCGCGGAGCGGCTGGGCCTGTGAGCCATGGCCGCTGAGCCTGCGTGTCCGGAGCCTGTGCTCTGCAACGGGAGAGGCCGCAACAGTGAGAGGCCCGCGTACCGTAACAGCCACTCCATCACAGTCCCTTATGTTATACTGCGGGGGGAGTGCCTCCATTTCTTTTTAGCGGCATTACTAAAGCTATGACTGACATTCGATAAACTACACATATTTAAAATGCACAATTTGGGAATTCCCTGGCGGTGCAGTGGTTGGACTCGGCGCTCACTGCCGAGGGCCCGGGTTCAATCCCTGGTCACGGAACTGAGATCCTACAAGCTGCGCAGTGCGGCCAAAAAAAAAAAAAAAGAACAATTAAACACACATAAGGAAAATAGAAAAAAAAGAACAAAATTAAGATGATTCCAGAAATTTGTGACATTACAGAGCATAGTGTCAATAGATTTAGTATATAAACCTCTGAGATTGATTTTTGTTTTTTGAAAGAAGAGTATATTGGGAATTCCCTGGCAGTCCAGTGGTTAGGACTCGGTGCTTTCACTGCTGTGGCCCAGGTTCAGTCTCTGGTCGGGGAACTAAGATCCTGCAAGCTGCACAGCATACGGCCAAAAAAAAAAAAGTGTAATAAACCCGTTTGTTCTCTGTAAATGTAATCAAGAAAAAACAAAAAGAAAATGCAAGTAGACAAAAGGACAATTGATAAAGATGTTACAAATGTGGTGGGAGATGGTTTTTTTAATGGAAAAAATAAGAAATCTGAATATCTTAAATATGTCAACTCTTCTCAAAATAATTTGTTAGGTTTATTGCCAAGCCAACTTGATATAATAATTCTATTATTCATTTGGCAAAATATTAAGGTATTTTGGCAAAATGTTAAAGCACTTAGAAAAAGACTGAAGAGGGAAGACTTGCCCTACAAAATAAGATCTATTAAATAAACAGATCAGTCAACAGATCTTAAGGAAATATCAAAACTTACCCCAGGGAAAGGGATACATTATTCATCGAATAAATTTCAAATAGCTCAAATTGCTAAAGGTAAAAAAGAAACAATAAAACGAGAAGACAAGGGGCTTCCCTGGTGGCGCAGTGGTTGAGAATCTGCCTGCCAATGCAGGGGACACGGGTTCGAGCCCTGGTCTGGGAAGATCCCACATGCCATGGAGCAACTAAGCCTGTGAGTCACAACTACTGAGCCTGCACGTCTGGAGCCTGTGCTCCGCAACAAGAGAGGCTGCGACAGTGAGAGGCCCACGCACAGCGATGAAGAGTGGCCCCCACTTGCCACAACTAGAGAAAGCCCTCGCACAGAAACGAAGACCCAACACAGCCAAAAATAAATAAATTAATTAATTAAAAAAAAAAAACCAGAAGACAAGATAATGACCCTTTAATGGAGAAGGATTTTTTCAAACCTTAGAAAAAAACAAAACCTGTGACTTCATGTGGCAGAAATCACAAAGAAAAAAATTAATAGATATCAAAAGGTTAAACTTTTCTGCCACATGAAGAACTTCTTAAAAGTAAAAGGCAAATATTACAAACTTATATCCTGAACAAAGAAACACACAACACCTGTTAAGTATATCTATGATCCCAATTTTCTAAAATAAAACAAAATGGTTTACATACACAGGTAAAAAGTGGGCTGCTATACACTAAAATGTTAGCAGTTAGAGGTGGTGAGCTCTTGAGTACTGTCTGGTGCTACCACCTGTGTGGCCTTGGGTGAGACAGTTAACCTCTCTGTGCCTCAGTTTTCTTACAGGTGAAATGAAAGTAACAATAATGCCTTCCTGATAGGGTTGCTGTGAGGACTAAATGGGTTAATGCACTTAAAGGACTCCCAACAGCGCCTGGCACATAGTAACTGCTCAATGACCCTTAGAATTGCTACTGTTACCATATGCTCTTTTACAGACGGGCTTCTTTTTTGTTGACAGGGATGCTAAGGGTTGTACCGAGAACATGGTAACACATTGACGCTGACAGACTTACTAGTTATAAGGAATGGACAAATGAAAATAGGTCAGACACATCAAGGAATAAAGGCAGTGCACATTGTTCATATTACATAAAGTCAAGGAGATGTTTTATACGTATGATGAAGTGAAAAAGTCTCCAAAAAATTGTACCTTGAGACAGTATAGGGCCACGTGCAATTCCCACTTCTTGTCGCTGGCCAAGAAGATGTCATAGAGGAGGAGGGGCATTTCCTAATTGGAATTACCAGCGGCAGGTAGCACTAGGAGATGGCATAGGAACTGTAGCAGGAAAAGTGGAGGGAACTCTGAATGGAAGGCGAGGATGGACTAGGGTGAGGCTGGTCTGCAGGGATGTTGGACTGTTACAGGCCCGAGGGCCTGAAGGCTTTTGCCTGGCTGCGCCTCTAGTATGATATTGAACCTTCCAGCATAAGGGACCTTTTATGATCACCAATAGGGTTTTTCTTTGTGACTCTGGGCTCTTTTGTTTAGGTAGGAGGTTCCCTCCGGAGACATTAGTCTCTCATATATAAACACATCTCACAAGTATCTGAAGATAAGTTTTCTGTTGAGAAACTAGCATGTTGGTAGATGGCGGGGGTGGGGGGGGCGGTTAGGGAGCTTGGTGGACAAAATCCAGGTGCTGATGCTGTGTGTGAGCCCACGGCTGTGAGCCCCATGTGTGTGTGGATACGTACAGATAGTACTTTCCAGTGACCTGATTCTCGTGTGCCCTAGGAGGATTCCAGACTTGGCCATATCACAGGGGCTTTCACTCACTGCCCCTGGGCAGCAAGGGGCTGAGTGCCAGAACTTGCGTCCACCAGGTGAATGTTTCCTCTGCTCTGTTCTGGTGGCCCTTCCCTCCTCCTGTTCCCGGGGAGGGGACCGGCGGTGGATCCAGAGAGGGGCCGAGGTGGCCTCCCCAGCTTGTCTGTGTTGCCAGCTTGGCTTAAGCCAAGTATGCGGATGGCTCAGTCCTGGCCACAGGCAACCTTCAAAGAAGGAGCTCTCTCATGACTCAGCCTGGGCTTGTGAGGAACGACGGAAAGCGGGGAGACGTTTAGAAAGTGGCCATCAGTTGAGTCCAACCACTTGGTGTCATGTGAGGTGCTCCTGATGTACACCAAACTGTTAGTAGCATTATCTCTGGACAGTAGAATTCAGGGAAATTTAAATCCTTTTTAATATATGTTTCTACAATTAAAAAACTTTTTTTTGGACAAGAATGTATTTCTTTTATAAGTAGAAAAAGAAGAAATGTTAAACAGATAAAACACAAACTTAAAAAGTATTTCCTTCCCAGTTAATTTGTGAATGGGTCTCAAAAGCCTGACCTAGTAGTTCCATTTTAGAAATTTATCCTGGGAAAATAATTAGAAATGTGTGCAAGGATTTAGCTTTAAGAATGTTCATGATGGTACTGTTTGTAATAGTGAATACTGGATGTAACTAACAATACTGGATTGGTTAAGTCATTATGCTGTAATCATACTATGGGATATTAGTATTTTTAAATGCTAGTTATTTTAATTAATTAATTAATTTTTTTGTGGTACGTGGGCCTCTCACTGTTGTGGCCTCTCCCGTTGCGGAGCACAGGCTCCGGACGTGCAGGCTCAGCGGCCATGGCTCACGGGCCCAGCCGCTCCAATGCTAGTTATTTTAAATGCTTTTATATAAGTATTATGATGACATGGGTAATGTTCAAATAATTTCATTAGGGTACAAAGTAGGACATAAAGATGTGTAATCTATCATACTGCACATAGAGCAAATACTGGGAGACTATACATGAAAGTGTTAACTGGTTGTTTCTGAGTGGTCAGATTATAGATTATTTTGATTTTGTGTTGTTTTTTGAAAAATTTCAAAGATCTATAAGAGGATGTATTACTTTGTAGTCATATTGCAAAATAAGCCTTTTAACGTTAAAAAAATTATATTCCCCGAGTGATGAGAATAACAAAGCTGACTCCTAGAAATGTAGGGGGATCGCAGCCCCTGAGAATAGGGTAGGTGTCCTAGACACAGCGCAAGCCACCATTCCTGAGAACCGAGGCCGTGCCAGACTTTACAGCACATCTCTGACCCTCAAACCTTCTGCAAGGCAGGGACTTGCCTCTGCAGAGCTGGGCACGGCAGCCCTCTGCCCCCCTCCTTTGGCCTCTGCTGCATGGTTTCTGAGTCGTGCGGAATGCGCCCAGAAGTGAGCTGGAGCTGGGATTCACATTTACTCCTTTGCCCCCCACCCCAGGCTCCTGAGCAACTGGGGAGTCCTGGCTGACCCCAGGCTTCAACGCTTCAGGTCTGAAATTCTCAGTGAGTCCCAGGAGGTCCTTTGAACTGGGTCCTCAGAGAGACATGCAGCGAAGGTGGACAGAGCTCTGCGGGAGATGGAGCTGGAAGCTTTAAAAAGTGGGTGGAGAGGAGAAAAGTTTTGAAATTAGACTGATGGGGGAGGGCCAGGTGGCAGAATTGCTGTAAACTTCCTTCTTTCCATTTCTGTTAGTCTTATTCTAATATTTATGTAATTATAAAAACTCAACCTTGAGTTCTCAAAGGGAAAAAAAAAGATGGATAGACCTTTCTCTGAACATCTCAGTAGTTAAAACAGCACCAAGTCCTCTGGCAGGGATATCTCTGTCCTTTGACACTGACCTAAAGGCTTATTTATTTAGCTCTCTCTTCTCTATAATTTGTTCACCATTGCCTTCACGGAATCTGGTAGAGTAGCCAGTGCATAATGAATGCTCGATAAATATTTGTTGATTAAATGAATGAACTGGGTTTGTATCCTCATTTAAGAATGCATTCCCAAGCTGGCAAGTAGGGAGGTGCTCTTTGTATTATTTGCTATTAATAAAAAGAGATCTCTTTTTTTTTTTTTTTTTTTTTTTTCCGCGGTATGCGGACCTCTCACTGTTGTGGCCTCTCCCGTTGCGGAGCACAGGCTCTGAACGCACAGGCTCAGCGGCCATGGCTCACGGGCCCAGCCGTTCTGCGGCATGAGGGATCTTCTCGGACTGGAGCACGAACCCGTGTCCCCTGCATCAGCAGGCAGACTCTCAACCACTGCGCCACCAGGGAAGCCCAGATCTCTTCTTTAAAAATAAAAGAAACGGTTTCCTGTGTAATAAGAGAGTGAAGTCAGGCACAGTTTATTAATTTGTCTGACTCAGTAAACACCATTTTTAGGTACATCCCCTAATGAAGCCAATAGCAATCTGGTAAAGTACCATTAGGTTTAGAACAAACGTGTGACTTCGGATTTGATCCCCTAACGTGGTGATAACTGAGAAGCCCTGTACGTGAGACATGCTGGAGAACGCCCACAGTCAAATCTGATGGCACTGGAGACCTGCAGTCAGACCTGGTGGGCCAGATCCGTTACAACCACTTTATGGACATACCATACGATTCACCTATTTAGAGTGTGCGATTCAGTAGCTTTTAGTATGGTCACAGAGTTGTGCAACCATCGCCACAATCCATCTTAGAACATTTTCATCACCCCTAAAAGAAACCCTATACCCATTTCCTCCCCCACACCAACAAGGCCCCAGACTAGGCAACCACTAAGCTACTTTCTGTCTGTATAGATTTCCCTATTCTGGACATTTTATGTAAATGGAATCATACAAAAGTGATCCATTGTGACTTTCACTTAGCATAATGTTTTCAAAATTCATTCACGTTGTAGCATGTATCAATGCTTTATTTCTTTTTCATTGTTGAAAAATAGTCCATTGTATGGATGTACCACGTTTTATTTATCCATTCTTCAACTGATGGACGTTTGAGTTGTTTCCACTTTTTAGCTATTATGAATAACGTTGCTTTTGACAGTTGTTCATTGCGTGAATATATATACCTAAGAGTGGAATTGCTGGGCTATATGGTCTATGTTTAACTTTTTGAGGAACCGCCAGACTGTTTTCCAAAGTGGCTGCACCATTTTACATTCCCACCAGTAGTATGTGTGGTTCCAGTTTCTCCACATCCTTAACAACACTTGTTATTATCTGTCTTTTTGATAATACCCTCCCAGTGAGTATAAAGTAGTATTTCATTATGGTTTAAATTTGTATTTCCGTGATGGCTAATGACGTTGAGTATCTTTTCATGTGCTGTTGTATATCTTCTTTGGGAAAATGTCTATTTAGATCCTTTGCTCATTTAAATTTTGAGTCATTTGTCTTTTTATCATAGATTGTAAAAGGTTTTTTTTAAAATATATTCTGCATACAAGTCTCTCATTAGATATATGATCTGCAAATATTTTCTCCCAATGTGTAGGTTCTCTTTTCACTTTCTTGATGGTGTCATTTGAGACACAAAAGTTTTTAATTTTCCTGAGTCCAATTTATTTTTCCCTATGTTACTTGTGCTTTCAGTATCATATCTGAGAAGGCTTTGCCTCATTAAGATTTACTCTTATATTTTCTTCTAAGAGTTTTTAAATTTTAGCTCTTACAGTTAGGTCTATGATTCATTTTGAGTTAGTTTTCGTGTACGGTGTGAGGTAGGTGTTCAACTTCATTCTTTCGCATGTGGATATCTAGTGTCTCAGCAACACTTGCTGAGAAGACTATTCCCCCACCCACCCCCGCATCAAATTGTCTTGGCACTGTTGTTGGAGATCAGCTGATCATAGAGCTGAGGGTTTACTTCTGAGCTCTCAGTTCTATTCCACCGACGCATATGTCTATCCTTAGGCTACTATCACACTTGATTACTTGATTAATGTAGCTTTGTTGTAAGTTTTGAAGTTGGGAGATGTGAGTTCTCCAAACTTGTTGGTTTTCTTCCAAGATGGTTTTGGCTATTCTGGGTCCCTTGAAATTCTGTATGAATTTTAGGATCAACTCTGCAGAGAAATCAGCTGGGATTTTCATAGGGATTTCATTAAATCTGTACATCAATGTGGGGAGTATTGCCATCTTAACAACAATATATGTATTTTTCAAAGTATAAACTGCAAGGGCAAAGAGGGTGGGAACAGAAACAGGTAGAACGAGGAGGTGTACATGACTCTGCTGAGCAGTAGATGCTGTGTCCTGATGCCTCTGCAGAAAGGATGTGAGCAGTTCAGGGAGGCACTAGATTTGGAAACAGGGTACCAAGGCGTGTGAGAGTGAAGTGCAGAGCTGAGGTGGGGGATGGCCCAAAAGCCTGTTTACAGAGCAGTTCCACCCTCCAGATTCCGCCGCCCCCCGCCCCCGCCCCGCAAGCCTAGTGGCAGCTCCTCCTCAAGGCAAGAGTCTAGAGATTTGTTCTTTTCTAGAGCAGTGCTCTCACAGTGTGGTTGTGAACTGGATTAGGTCCACGGGCTTCGTTACTAGCCCCAAGAAGATACAGAAGTACAAAAAGTAAGAGTGTTTAGAATTTTTATAGAAATCTGAAATTGCCTCAGCATTCAGGTGTATGCTCAGTGGCTTCTTTCTGAACAGGATACAGACCAGTTTGGATGTTTGACCCCCTACTGTGGGTCATGTATGGTGGGTCACGTGTACTACCATGTGCAGTAGGACTATATGTGGGTCCTGAGAGATTGGGAGATTAGTAACTGGTCCTTCAGCACAGATGGTTTGAGAAGCAGGTGCTAGAGGCCAACAGGTCGGTTGTATGTGTAGTTGGGAGAGGGTTGAGGTCCCTGGCTGAAAATCTGCATTCTGAACGGTGGGATTTTCAGCCTTCCTTCCACCCTCATTCAAGAAAACTGTCAGCCAGGTGGATACCCTCCCCAACACCTATCCCCAGACACAGGTCTAGAAGATTCTCATCAGAAAAGACTTGATGACCCAGAGAGAAGACTTTTAAACACTGACATTTAGAAGTCCCCTCTATTTGTCTACAGTGAAGTTCTTCAATGGATGAGCTACACCCATGCACATAAAGCTTAAAATAAACTTTAAAAACTTTTGTTTTTTGAATACAGTTTCTGCTAATGTGGCTCAGAATTCAAAAGAATGAAAAGGGTACAATGAAGAGGTCTTCTATCTGTCACTACTTAGTTCCCCTTCCAGTAAACTGTTTAGTGCCTCGCCCTTTAATATAAATAGAAAGTTACATGAAAGAGACCATAAGTAAGAAACCAGAAACTCAGAGAAAAGAATGTAGAGAGAAAAAACTTCAAAAAAGGAAAGTAATAATAATAATATCCCTGGAGACAGTAGAGAAGCTATTACATCAATGAAATAAGAACAGTATCCGTTAAAAGAAGGAATAGGGACTGCCCCAGTGGTCCGGTGGTAAAGGATCCGCCTTCCAATTCAGGGGAATTCAGGTTCGATCCCTGGTCGGGGAACTAAGATCCCACATGCCATGAAGCAACTAAGCCCGCGTGCCACAACTACTGAGCTTGTGTGCCTCAGTTAGAGCCCGCATGCTGCAAACTACAGAGCCCACATACCCTGGAGCCCACGTGCCACAACTAGAGAGAGAAAAACCTGCACGCCACAACTAGAGAGAAGCCCGAGCGCCATAATGAAAGATCCCGTGTGCCGCAGCAAAGATCCTGCATGCTGCAAATAAGACACGACGCAGCCAAAGAAATAAGGAAAATAAATAAATAAATATTTTTAAAAAAGGAAAAGAAGAAGGAATATTCCGAGAATAACAACAAAAAAAGAACTCTTGGAAATTAAAAATATGAAATAAAAATATAAATTTTTTAAACTCAACTTGAAAAGTTAGAAAAAGAGGTTTGTGAAACCTCACAGAAATTAAAACAAAGAGATAGAGATGGACAATTAGATACAGAAGATAAGAAGATTAAAGGATCCTGTCAGGAGATTCAACATCCTAATAACGGGCTCCTGACAGATTGAACAAAGAAAAGCGAGGGAAAGAAATAACCAAATAAATAATAAAAAAAATTTTTTTCTAGAGCAGGAGGACAAAAGTTTCCGGGTCATAAGGACTCGTCAAGTGCCCAGTATAATGCACGAGGAAAGACCCATCCCAGGGCACACCACTGTGAAGCTTGAGAACACTGGAGAGCAGAGAGAAGAATCTAAAAATTTTCAGACACGGGGTACAAAGGATAGAGAATGGAAATGGCATCGGTTATCACAACAGCCACTCTGGAAGCTAAAATTCTATACTCGGGCAGATTGTCAATCAAGTGTAAAGATATTTTCAATTATGTAAGTAGCAAAAATTTTGCTTCCCTTGCTCACTTTCTTAGGAAGTTACTGGAAGATGTGCACGACCAAATCAAAGAGTAGATCGAGGAAGAAGACACAGAATCCACAGTCCTGTGGGGCGTGTTGCTTGGCACTAACCAGAACAGAGTGGATGGAAGGAAGGGACAGAGGAAGAACAAAGCCATGAACTGGGCGCAAGGAGAAAGCAGAGTCCGGAGGCCGGGAGAGTCCTCCCGGGCCCCAGCTCTTCCCGAGGCCCAGCTTTAGTGCCGTAGCTGGTCTTGTGAGACACTCGACATCCTCGTAATAAATTCATCTTCCTGCTTAACAAGTTCACATTGGATTTCAGTCACTTGCAACCAAAATGTTCCTCCTGATACATTTGCTCCTCAAAGAGTCAGAACCAGCAGCATCAATGTCACCTGGGAGCTTGCTAGAAATGCAGGCTCTCAGGCCTCCCCAGACCTATTCAGCCGAATCTGCATTTTAACAAGATTCCCAGGTGACTTATATGCACATTCACGTCAGAGAAGCACTGTCCTAATAGATCAACCTTGCGAGGTTGGGTGCCGGGTGGATTAAAGAGACTGTCGAAAATACCCGGCCGCACAGCCAGCCCTCTGCAAGGTATTCTGTAGATGATGACGGGGAGGATGCTGGTAGAGCTGGGACTACTTTGGGGTGACCATCTCGGGAAGCATTCCTGGGACCATGGCACATGGTGCTTGGGACCAAATTACAAAGACGGGCGCACAGCAGAGAAGGCAGAAAGCATGTTTATAGCAGGAAACAGGTGATGGCTCTACTCCAGGAACCTGTCAGGTTAGTCAGGCCAGGTGTTGACGTGGGAAACCATGAGGAACACCACCTCTCAGGTGTGGCTGTGAGTGAGTGAGTGAGTGAGTGAGGGAGCCCGGGATGATGCCTGGCGGGGTGGGCTGGGGAGGGGGGCGAGGCTGAACTAGGTGGCTGAACTAGGGCCACCTTCTCAGCAGAGCGGGTGTCCTGCCCCAGCACTCGGGCGTGGGTAGGATTAGAATCACATCCCACTCTTGGCAGGAGCAGGGCTGCCTGCACCACAGTTTTCCTGGCTCTGGTCCTCTTGGCTTTCAGCCACCTTCTTTGTGCTGAGGGTTCCGTTGACTTTCCAACGCTGAACAAATTTGAAGAAAAGCTGGAATTTTAAAGATTTTTAAAGGAAAAGGAGATGTGTCTGTAGGAAGCTGGTGTCCCATCTCAGCCCTCAGGGTGTGTGGATAGAGGACGTCCTCCCAGGTCTGTACCTCCCCAGGAGTTATTGGTCACTGTTTTCTAACCTTCCACCAACTGGACGGCCCTGTACTCAGTCCTTGACCGTCTCTGCGGGAGAAGCGCCCAGTCCTCCAAGAGTTTGCAGAGCCCCCAGTCCTTTAAAACACCTGTGGGAATCTTGTCCCATCTGGAAACAACAAACTCCACCACCAGCAAAAGGCTGTCCTGTGAAGGCCAACTGTAGTCACCACCTCTGTAAAGGTCTGACACTTAAGAGCCTCAGACAGCCGCAGACACTTAACTACATGCACTCTGTGCGCCAGGACTTTCCTAAGCACAGCAGCCTTGTGACCTGAAATACCATCTCGATCCCCATTTTCCAGACGAGGAAGCTGAGGCATACAGGGATGAAATGAGGTCATGTAGCTCACGAGTGGCCGAACTGGGACTCCAACCCAGGCAGTCTGGCTCCAGAGCCCCTGCTACTCAGCCTCTGTACTTGAGCCCCGGGCACTGGTGCCCTGGTGGGCAGGGATCCGCGACAGCTCTCCTGCAGACCGGTCCCTTTCCGGCCTTTATGCTGTTAGCCAACCAAGCCGGGGACAGTGCAGTGAGGGTTGGGAGCAGAGGCACTGGAGGTGAAAGATCTGAATCCGACTTGGGTGCTGCCACTTGGAGAGGAAGGGCCCTGGTGCTGATGAGCAAGTTCTGGCCGTTGAAAAGTTAGCGGGGCTAACTGACCGGGGCTCTCCAGGCCTGTCGTCCCCGCTGGCCCGTGTCACCTAGGCCAGTCTCCGTCCCTTGCTGGCTTTTAGTTTCCTTGCATGTAAATGGACCAGTCGATCCCAGGGGTTTGGTCCACACGGTGCGCACAGAGGGGTCACTACACACATGGAGGTGTGTCCAGGTGCGGTGCTGAAGGGCACGGAGACCAGTGAGCACAGACCTCACCTTTGCCGGTGCTCTTCATCGTGTAAATCCTTAGATTCAACAAGATAGTTATTATCTGGGGTTTTTGTTTGTTTGTTTTCTTTTCGTTTATTTTTGGCTGTGTTGGGTCTTCGTTGCTGCACACGGGCTTTCGCTAGTTGCGGCGAGCGAGGGCTACTCCTCGTTGCAGTGTGCGGGCTTCTCATTGCGGTGGCTTTTCTTGTTGTGGAGCACGGGCTCTAGAGCGTGCGGGCTTCAGTAGTTGTGGCACGTGGGCTCAGTAGTTGTGGCTCGCGGGCTCTCGAGCGCAGGCTCAGTACTTGTGGCGCACGGGCTTAGTTGCTCCGCGGCGCGTGGGATCTTCCCGGACCAGGGCTCGCACCCGTGTCCCCTGCATCGGCAGGCGGATTCTTAACCACTGCGCCACCAGGGAAGCCCCTATCTGGTTTTTTACAATGAGGGAAATGATACTTGAGCGCGGAAGGTTGCTCAGATCAGTCGGAGCCACGTAGTGTTAGGCCGCAGGGGGCCCTGGCTCGGCTCTGTGCCTCTGGCTCTCCCCCCACCCTGGACATCACCATGACCGAGAGCTGCGAGGCCCACCCCTAGTTCCTGCTCCTTTATCCACCCCCCGCCTCCCCCATCCCAACACCCAACAGGCCCAGAACCAGTGCTGCCCAGGGATGGGCATCGGCCCCCCTGGCATCTCCTCTCTGGCCCAAAGCGCAGTGCAGGGTGGTGACTGCTCGGCCGCAAAACTGTCCTGTGCACCATGACTCATGACCCATCCATTCGCTGACGCCAAGCCTCTCGCCTGTCAAGTAAGTACTGGTGAGCCGGAAGCTTGTGGCTGAAGAGAAGGTCAGGCTGGCGGCCAAGAGGAGGGACAGTGGGCTTAGCCTCCCCCACCACGGGTCCCGCCCAGCAGCCAGCACCTGCCCTGCATGCAGTTGGAGCTCCGCACAGCCTCACTGCTGGATCAGCTGCTCCCAGCACAGCCGAGGGACGGGGTTGCCCGGCAGGAACACAGCATGTGGGTCCAGTGCTTGCGGGAAGAGACTTCCGCTCCCCTAGGCAAGCAGCCCGCACTGGGGCTACAAGAACCGCAGCCCTGGAAACCGCCTCTTTACAGCACCCCGTGTTATCACCCTGACTTCCGCAACCTGGCCCAAGAACGTCCTGTTCTGCACCCTGAATTAGGGGAGGGGAAGAGGCACTTCCTCGCTGTGGTGTAAGGGAGCAGAACGTTTAGACATCGCTGGTGTGAACTCGGCCAGCCCATCTTCCTTGGCAGGGCCCACGTTGACGGTCTTCCCGTGCTGGCCACGCT
>NW_006797390.1:7278122-7280157 GCF_000442215.2 Lipotes vexillifer
TACCGTGCTGGCCGCGCTCTTCCGTGGCATAACCTCCTCCCAAAGCCACAGTCAGGAGAGACAGACACCTCCCTGAGTTCCCAGGAACCAAGGCCATATTGCCCCGTGTAGGACGTCGTCCCCAGCATCTACTTGACCTCACAGGTTGTTGACCGGGTGCAGGACCACCTAGCTGGTCATCCTTTCCCCATCTCTCTCTTGCACCATGTCCACATTACCAAGTTCTGGCCGTTGAAAAGTTAGCAGCAGTGACTGTGCCCTTAAAAGGAAGGCCCATGCCTTCCCTCCCCGTCTTTCCTTGACTGCAAATGTGGACATTGTGGGGCGCCATCCTCACCCGTGTGCACAAGGCAGACGTCCTTAGGGAAGAGCTACAAGCAAGAGGAGCCTGGGTCCCCAACACCGCGGAACCACCGTATTATCCCTGGGCTGTTTGCACTGACACCGCTACACACGGAGGGAAATAAGCTAATGTCTTGCCTAAGCCTCTATTCTCTGGGGTCTGGTTACAGCAGCCAAACACGTGTCCTGACTAACACAACCCCCGTTGGGCTGTCAGGCCAGTCACAACTTCCCCTGCTCTGAGATCGCCCCCCACCTGCCCCCCATCCACTCACCAGGAGGTAGCCTAGTGTGATCGTATCTACAGGATTATCACAGTGGCCTATGCATGCCTGGATCCTCTGGCTGAGGCTGAGTGGACTCAGCATCCCACCAGGGCAGGGCCAATCAGATTCTCTCTCCCCTGCATTTGGAAATGAGATCACCGTTGCTATGAAGCCTGTGCTGATGACATGAACCACGATGCACAGGGAGGAGCAGAAGTGAGGCACAGGGAAGGAAGCCGCTGGGGTCGGCAGGGGGTCCTGGTTTCTGCTTCCAGTGATGGGCCCCCGATCAGCCTGCCTGTGGTTTCTGGGAATGACTCTGCCGCCTGTAATAAATCCCCCTCCTGGCCTTCGATGCTTCAGGTTCACTTCTGTTCCATAACCGGAAGCGCCTGGTCTCCTCTGATCCTTATGAAGATCTGGGTATCCTTGTAAAACGGGGGCCCCCACCTCCGCAGCCCCCCTACCCCTCACTTGGGATGCTTTCATCATTGCGACGATATAAGTGTCAGAGGTGAACTAAATGGATGGATAGATTGATCGCCTGATTGACTGGCTAGCAGACCAGTCCATGGACTGTCCAAGGGATGATGCTGGGAGGCCTCGTGGAATCGCAGAATCGGGGTGAAAGGGACAAAAGGCACCAGGCAAAGTGTGGCCACGGAGGTTGTGATGCACCCAAAGCCACGCAGTCCAGTGGCTGAGCCTGGATGGGACCCTGGCCCTGGCCCCAGGGTTCCTCCTTACACCCCCTCCCCTGTCCCCCAGGCTGGCCTGATTTGGGTTCTCTGAGCCACCCACCTGCTGATGAGCAAACCCCACGATGGCTGTGTCTAACCTGCCATTTCTGCGGCTCCTAGAAAAGTGCGAACAGATCCTTTTCTCTTGTTTCTGGGTCATTCTCTCTACTTCTAAATCTCACCATGTAAGAGTAAATGGCTTTTCTTCCAACGAAGGAATAATGAGAGTGTCTCCACTGCATGCCAGGCATGGCGTGTGGCACTTTCCAAGGTGCTGTCTCATTTAAACCCTGAAAGTGGGAGGGAGGGATAAATTGGGAGTTTGGGATTAACACATACACACCACTATATATAAAACAGATAAAAAACAAGGACCTGCTATACAGCACAGGGAGCTCTGCTCAGTATCTTGTAATGACCTATAAGAGCAAAGAATCTGAGAAAGAATAGATATATAAACTGGAATCTCTTTGCCGCACACCTGAAACTAACACAATGTTATAAATCGGCTATACTTCAATTGAAAAACAAAAACAAAACCCCTACAAGAGCCCATCTTCCAGAAGAGGAAAGTGAGGTTGAGGGAGGAGAGGCAACTCGCCTGAGACGTGCATCTGGGGAGATGGTACCAGGGAGGGAGTCGGTGGTCTAGCGGGAACGGCGGGTCTTTTTTTTTTTTTTTTTTTT
>NW_006797390.1:7280362-7287519 GCF_000442215.2 Lipotes vexillifer
ACCCCGTGTCCCCTGCATCGGCAGGCGGACTCTCAACCATTGCGCCGCCAGGGAAGCCCAACGGCGGGTCTTTGATGCCGGGTCGTACTCCACCTGAAGACCCATCCCTTCCATCTTCCTGCCTTTGCTTTCCAGCCTTCTCCAGGGGCACCTGCTCAGCAGAGCTGGGCTGTGGGCCCCAGGGCGGGTCGGGGAGGGAGGCGTGCCCGTGTCCGCAGGAGCCTTGGCAGGTGGCCCTGTTCGCTGGCCACGTGCTGCCCTCTCACCTCCTCCTCCAGTCCTTGCCTCTGCCCGCGTTTCCCGCTCACCACGGCCGCCCTCCCCCTCCATCCCTGGACGCTCTGTAACGCCGGGGTCCTGACCGATTCCCGCCTCCCTCTTATCCTCTACTCCGCAGCCACCCGAGAGCTGCCTTCTTCTGAGAGGTCCTGAGTCAGCTCGCTTTTTCCTCAGACAAGGAGACTGAGGCCTCGGACCTCAGGGCAGAGCCTGCCTGCTCTTTTCGGGCTGAGTTTGCACCCAGAGCTGAGTCTATCTCTAGCTCAGGTTCCCCGGGGCCTGAGGGCAGGACTGTGTCTTCACACGCCGGGTGGCATGCAGTGTCAGCACCCTGAGAACAGCACAGTTCTCAGGCGAAGACGAGGAAGCTGCCTGGCTCGGGAGGCTGTGGTCCAGCCCAAGGTCTTGACCTCTCCTGCGCACATGCTCACGCTCCTGACGTTACCACAGAGGCCAAGCAGGGACCCCAGGGAGGTTCTCTGAAGAATCAGGGGTGAGCAGTGGTGTGAACGTGCAAAAGGGGTGTGTGTGTGTGTGTGTGTGTGTGTGTGTGTGTGTATGTGCATGCATGGAGGAACCCTTTCTGGTTTCACTGTGATGGTAGAAATGACAATCTATAGTTATCTCTCACTTCAGTGAGTGATTCTCAAAGGAGAGATGCAGGCCCCAGTAGGAAGGCACATCGGAATCTCAGGTGATAGAGTGAACATGGGAACTTATTATGTTTATCAAAAGGAGCATGATTTTTTAAAAGGACTGATCCTGCCCTTTCAAAAGCTATACCTGTCTCCTGTTCTTTTTTCTACTTGAAGAAACCCCACTTACCCTTCAGAGCCCAGCTCAACTGGGAAGCCTTCCTCAGCCCCGTAGGCTCAATTTATCCCTCTTTCTCAATCCTCCCAAAGCATCGGGTTCATCCCCCAGGACAGTGTGTACCATGGGGTAGTGCCGAGGGCTACGTGTGAGACTCAGCCCATGGGCTGCGTGCTCCTGGAACACAGGAAATGTGCCCCACACAATTTCCTACACCTGCTTCAACACCCACGGATAGGCAAGAGCAGGCACGTTGATTGGTGTGGGTGTGGGAAGCACAGGGAAGGACAGGGCTGAAAGGTGAGGACTGCTCTCCGAGACATGGAGTGTCCATCCTAGCGGGCCCCATCGGGGGTGAAGGGCTACAGAGAGCTCTTTTAGTGGGATGGGCTAGAGGTAAACTGGTTAAAAAAGCTGATGAGGGGGCTTCCCTGGTGGCGCACTGGTTGAGAGTCCGCCTGCCGATGCAGGGGACGCGGGTTCGTGCCCCGGAGCAGCTGGGCCCGTGAGCCATGGCCGCTGAGCCTGCGCGTCCAGAGCCTGTGCTCCGCAACGGGAGAGGCCACGACAGTGAGAGGCCCGCGTACCACAAAAAAAAAAAAAAAAAAAAGCTGATGAAAATTCCTGGGGCCAGAGGAAGTCCTCAGGAAGGTGAAGGACTGGTTCCAGGGGATTTCTGGATGTGGAAACCCAGGACCACGCCACCATCCTGAGTGGCTGCCTGGCCGGGATTGAAGCAAAGTCCTACAGACAGAATAGTTCCAGGAGCAGACCTGGACTTCTCCGGGAGTCAGGGCCAGAGGAGAGAGGCAGGAAACAGAGGCAGTGATGATGACCTGGTCATTGGGGTTAATTGTGTCATGCTGCATTGAGCAACTGGGTAGTGTACCTAGAAATTACTAACCTCTCTCTGGTTTGTGCCTCAAGATGCCTTGCATTCTGCTGATTAATTATGGGTTGCACTGCAGAGAAAAGGAATATGTGTAGGTTCAAGGGCCTGATCTAGGGAGGACCCATGTCTGGATCCTTGGGTGGTAGCAGCACAAAGTTTTCAGGGATGGAATGTCAGAAAATCATCCGTATGCATGCTCTCTTCAGGACAGTGGAAATGTATGCTCTGGTCCAGGGCAAATGACAACGACAGTGTTACAGTTTCACCAGGAAACCCACCCCCGCCCTGTCCCCAAATAGGAAGGAGGTCAAGGTGCCAAGATCAGGGGCCTCTTAACTATGATGTGGGCCTATCTCCCAACTTCTAAATTAGAAGCAAGACTTATGAACGGTGCAAGGAAACTGCATGGTACTCTCCTTCCTCATACCTTTAAGATTTGTCCCAAATGGAACACCCTTCCATACAGCAGCCTCTTCTTGACCTAATCCTAGAGATAAGAATCCCTAGTTATGCCAATAAAGGATTAAAAATCCCCGGACGCTTGCCTTCCAAAATGAATGTGGCAAGTCTCTGGCACTTGCAGTGCTCAAGTTGCCTGCACTTCATGAGGATTTGGTCACCCCTGCTCTTGTCCTGGGTCCCCTAACCTAGGAAAGTTGTTGTTGGGAAGCCTGGCACATGCCTAGATGGCGTCAGAAGAAAGATGCTAGGGACCAGCGTGTGCCCCGCACAGGCTCCTCCCTTGAAGTCAAAGCCCCAGCTGAGCTGAGAAACCATGTCTAACACCTGCTCCCCAAAACCCACTGCCCAGCATCCCTCTACCTCCAGACCTGTCTTCACGACAGCTGCTGAGGCCCGTGTCCCGGCCAAAGCACAGTTGACCTCCCCTTGCTTCCTGGGCGTGTAATAAAGGGGTGTCTGTGAAGCCCTCAAGCTCTTCGGGATGAAAGGACCAGTCTGGCCCCTGTGCTTTTTCTCCCGGGTCCCTGAGTCTCCAAGGAGGTGACTGCAGGCGGAGGCTTGCAGGGTGTCCCTGCCTGCCCATGGTGTCGGCGTGTTCTCTGTCCCCTGCTTGCACCCCAAGATGTTCTGATTTCCTCACCCCAACTCTCTGTTGAGCCACAGAAGTTGGGCAACTGCCCTGGGTCCTCAGAATTGGCTTCTGCTTCACAAGTTGATCTGAAGCCACTGCTGTCCAGAGGCCTCAGTCGCTACCAAGCCTGGCTGTCCCCGACTCTGGCTTCTCCTCTGGGTGCCGCGGGTCAAAGAACCCCACATGGAGGCAGTGCCGTGCTCTGGGCAAGAGTGCAGGCTCTGGGTCACCCTTCCTGAGTGTAAACCTGGCTCTGCCGTGGGCTAGCGGCCTTGACTTTTACCCCCTGTAAAACGAGGTCCCAAAGAGTTCCTCTCTTACAGAGATGTTGTGAGGTTTAAATGAGATAATTTTAAAGTGTCTAGCCTTGAGTAAGTACGAGCGCAGTGGTTTTCTAAGAAATGTCAATTGTAGCTCTGCAGTCACCCTATGAATTCTGGTCAGCAAGTCTTCCTGGGGTGACCCAAATGAGTGGCTTTTCCTGCCTGACCCAGGGCCTTTCCTGCCGCAGAGCAGTTGACTTCCTTCCTGTCCTGGGGGACACAGTATATAAAGTTGTGGAGGAGCTGCCCCGAGGTCACCTGACTTGCCTCTCCAGACGGTACATGATGGGGGTATAGAGGTCTTACGTCACCTTCTTAAGGGTCACCTCGTTTTCCTTTGCCCAATTCAGGTGATTGTATAGTTTAACTTGGTCACCATTTTCAAAGTCTTTCTGGAGAGAAGAATTGGACTCTGCCACATTCTAGCAGGAGGCTTGGTCCCAGCGGGGCCCGGCCCATGCGAGTCAGAGAACTGGGGTGTGTGGAGGGGTCACAGCTGGAGCTCCCTCCCTCCCTCCCTGCCTTCCTGGGGTGAGGGCAGCTTCGTGAAGGACCCAGAGCCCGCGTCCGGTTCTCTTTTCCTGTCCAGCACTGGGCAGAGCTGCAGGGTGCGGAGAGGAGCCACATGTAGCAGCTCTTTTCTCTTTTCTGTGCCCTTCGCCAGCCCAGATCCCCGCTGCCCTTCCCACTCCCTCTCTCCCCCGACAAGAACTGTCAGGAGAGAGAACAAAGCAGGCTGGAAATGGCCCCATATCCGCTTCCTCACAGCCTCCTCGGCTTTCTCTGGCTCCTGCTTGTGGGAAGGCATTGAATAAGAGCTGCCTTGTCCCTTTGCAAGAGGCCTCCAAGCTCTTGGCTCAAAACCTCCAGAGCCACACTTACGTGTCATTTGCCTATAACTTGTATACTAGTGAGATTGTTCCTTCAGATGCTGCACTGACCTCTCCTGTGGTAAAGTAAGAATCCTTAAAAGGGTGTGTATTTGCTCCTGGCTTCCAGGAACCTATGGTTTCTATTGGGACATTCATTCTCAGTGCTGTCATTCTGGTTGGGTAACTTAGGTAAATCTGACCATTCATCTGGTCTATAAAATGGGAATAATAATCCCTGTCCTCTACATGGGGTTGTCATGAGGATTTTTAAATTGAGTTAGTAGCTGTAAAATCATTTCATAAACTGTAAAGAAGAGGCCAAATTTTCAGATGTTATTGTTATTAAAATTATTCAGTGAATAATAGTACTGCAGTAAAAGGTAACTTTTAGACTACCAAAAGGTAACTTTTCCAAAGGTAACTAGGTGAGAATCTGACTTACTGATTCAGCATCAAACTGAGTAAAGGCCCCTGTGTCCCTGCTGCCGCCGCTGCCGCACGCCCGAGCTTTCTAGTGTGCTGGATGGCGGCAACCCTATTCTGTCAACAGGCCTATCCCAGTGCATGGGAGCTCCTAGCTGGACGGTGCCGAGGCTCTTCCCTGACTGTAGTGAGGTTAAAATCCTGGGGCAGTCGGTGTCGGAATGGTGGTAGCAGTGGGGGAGGTGTTGAGAAGGCCGTGTTATTTTAGGGCCCTAGAATATTACTGCAGGGAGGAATCTACTGCTCAATGGTGCCCAACCCCTCCACTTTACAGATCAAGAAACTGAGGTTCAGAGAGGTGTGTGGCTGGCTCAAGACTCCCGCAGGCCTCGGTTAGCAGTCTGGGCTGACCCAGCGAAGGTCCAGGGGACAGCACCACGGCCAGGGACCCACTCAGTCACGGTGCCAGAGAGCTGGGCTTGGGGGAGACAGGGGTGTCGGAGCAGAAGCTGAACTGCCTCTTACCCTAAGACGTCCCCGTCTCAGTCTGCAGAGAAAAAGAGGCTCTCAGCCTCCCAGGGTAGCAAAAGGCAAACGCACTTGGTTCACAAGAGCCCTGGAGAAGTGACAGGAGTGGAGCTGACCGCGCCTTCCTCGTCTCTGCCTCTGACCCATCGCCCTGGACTCCGGAGCCGCGGAGAAACAGGTCTCACGTCTTTTAGGCAGAGCCACGGGGGCCCCACAGACAAAAGGTCCTCGGAAAGGTCAGGCTTCTTTCTGAAAAGGGGCCAAAAACAAACCCCAGCAGGTTCATGAGCCTCATGGGGAGGGGGTAGGGAGTGGGCGGCCCGTAGCATCTGGAGGGAGCAGTAGCCCAAATGATACGTCCTTCTGGAGGGAGGACATTTGTTCTCAGGACCACTGGATTTATTTCAGCAAGTTCTTATTTGCGGGCCATGGTGTGTCCAGCCCCGATCCAGGAGCTTGGGCCTGGGGAGACAGAATACGTCTAAGACTTGGCCCCTGCTTTCAAGGAGCTTGCTGGGGTGTAAGACTCTCACTCATGAGTCAGAAGAGACAAAAGGCAGAAGCTGTGTTTAAGGCCAAAGAGAAGATGCTTCGGAAGGAATGAAAAATCAGTGTGGAAGCACGTGGTTCTGAAGGGCTTCCTGGGGAAGGGAAGCCTTTACCTGGGCCCATTCCCTTTAGTTAGTAAGCGAGTTGGGGAGGGGGCATCTTAGGACGGAGAGCAGCCTGAGCAGAGGTGGGAGTGAGCAGAGGAGCTGACCCTCTCCAGCCTTCTTTGTATGTGACTTTGAAAGGCTCAGCGCCTCTGCCCTCAAGGGTGGAGTATCATCCCTGGAAGGTGTGGCGAAGGAAGATACCCCCTGGCTCCTGGAAGAGAGGGGCATCTGCGTTACTGCTAAGCTGCAGCTGGGTTTAGAAGGATTCCCTGAGCGCCGGGGTAGCAAAATAAGTTAGTCCTAAAGTGGGACTGAGAATCCGGAGCCCAGCCAGCCTCACGTGCCGTAACATTGCAAAGCGGTCACCAGCTTGGGGTCTGGATTTAGACTTGGCTCTGAATCCTCTCTCTGAAGCCTTCAGTGACTGTGTGACTTTGTCATTACCTCTTTAAACTTCCGTCTCCTCCTCTGTAAAATGAAGATGATAAAGATAACACTTAACTCTGTTGTGAGGACTGAAGGAGGTGGGCTTTCCCAGCCCCTTCACCCTCAGCCCATGGCGGCCATCGTCAGGGCTTTGTGGTCTAGTTTGCTGCCAAGGCCTGGCATTACATGGTTGACTCTCTTCTCTGATTGTTTCCCAGACCCCGCAAGCCCTGAGGAGTCCTTCCTTCCCTTGGGTGCCCCTCAGAGGCGTCTTAGTGCGGGGAGCAGATGTGGGAGGGGGAGCAGTCCCAGGGCTAATGGGAGACTGGGTGCCCTAAAAGCATCCCACAAAGAGCCCAGGAGATAGTTAGGGGACCTGGGTTCTGTAATGAAGGGCTTCGTTTTCTAGACCACGGTTTCCTCAAGTGTGAAGTGAAGAGCTGAAATTAGACCAGTGATTCCCACTTTGTGAGATAGGGGAGGGTCCTCAGTTACAGTAGGGGGTCCTTGACACTACATGCACACTAAGCATTGCCTCTAGACCAAATAAATTACCTTGCAAGTAGGTGCTCTGCTGTTTTCCAAGCACACAGAGATGCTGCTGTAATTTTAAAAGTACATATTAAAAGGATTATTGAATGCCCTGTAGCTTTCTATCAGCATGTAGCTTTTCATTCACGGACACTAAAAGTACAGTGACAATTACTTGGAGGAATCCAGAGGAGTTTTTGAAGCGTTTAAGGGGTACAAGCTTGAGGAGTTTGGCTCCTGCTGGGATCAGATGAAGGGCGTGCTCAGCCTTTCCTGGACTGGCTCCTATTCCGGCCTGACAAACGAGCCCCCCCCCCCCCC
>NW_006797390.1:7287647-7332276 GCF_000442215.2 Lipotes vexillifer
CCCCCCCGGCCTCGGTCCCCTTGCACAAGGAGCAGAGAGTGGAGTAGGCGGTCCTGTGGCGGCGAAGGCAAGATGGAGGGATGGGGACAGGTGAGAAGGGTGGTGTTACTGGAGGGGAGGAGGACAGCTTTTATAAGAAAACCCCGGAAAGCCTCAGGATGCTGCCCGTTTGAAGGTCTTTTTTAAAAGGTGACCTGTCACTTCCCTGCATTTGTCATTGTTTCCCACTGCACACATGTTTGCAGCACATGGGAAATGGGAGGAGTTGGAATGTCCTACAAATTCCCCTGACACCCAGTTCCCACCTTTATCCTCTAGAAAAATGCTTTGTGTTGTTTTGTTTAACTTTTCAGGAGGTCACAGACCTATTAAGAATCGGATAAAGGTTACAGACCCTTGTTCCAGAAAAAAATGCAGCCACACCTACCCGTACATGGATAACTTTCGCACATAGCTTCAGCGGGTTCACCACCCCCTGAATTCCCCGTGGACCCCGGGTGAGGAGATCCTGCTCTCACGTGGGTTGCTTTCGATAAGTTTACATTTACCTTCTCCTCATTTTCCACAGACCTAAGCCCCGAAGTCACACAAGACTTTTAATGGGACCTTGAAGCGCCCCATTTCCCAACCTGCTGTTACAGGCTCCTTAAGTTTGGAAAGACATGTGAGACTCAGGCTGCGTGCTCTGAGGTGGAGCATCGCATGTGCAGACCTCACCTGGAGGCTGGGCTCTCTGGGCAGCAGGTGCAAGGTGAATGGAGCTAAGAAAGGGGCCTGGGAACAGAAACCACCCGGGAGGCAGGACCCCTCCCCCGACAGTGCTGTTTTTATACATTTCTACCCTCGAGACTGTAGGCCTGCAGCCCTGTCGTCCCAGAAATGGAAAGCTGGTCTCATCTCTGGGAAGGATCCCCAGCTCCCAGGCCCCTCCCCGACCCCAGGTGCAGCTCCCCTTTCACCTTCAGGTCCTGCGTAAAGACGCCTGTTCTGGAGCTCATCCTCCTGCCGAGACAGCCCTCTCAGCATGCTCAGTGCTGGGAGACCCCGAATGAATGAGCTCAAGTCAGGGAGGGGCTTTTCCTATCCACACAAGACATCGCTCTGAATCTAAAGGCCCAGTGGTCATTTATCAACCCGGGCCCAACCTCGACTGGCCCAAGAGCATCCATCCTTAGACTTAGTTCACATCCATCTCGTGCCCCGGGATGAGTGAGGGGGCAGGAGGTCTGGAAGGGCTCAGAGGAAAACCAACCGGTCCACCAGGGAGAGTCTAGGCTGCCGGGCTTGGCGAGGGTGCCGCAGTTCACACCGGACAAGGGAGGTACATTCCCCAAATACCAGGATGTTGGGCAATACTGCAAAGAATGAAATTCATTTCTATTACAGCCTTTCCTCTCCCCCACCCTCAGCTCTAGTCCCATCCTTTTCCTGAACAATGTGCTGTGCAAATGATGCATTGTTCTCCACAGTCTCACCCTGCTGGGTTCAATTCTGTCCCAGCTTTCTAGGACCCTAAACATATACTTGTCTAGATATCTTTGCAAGTCGTGTAATGGTAGGAGCCCCTCGAAGGCAGATTGGCAGGGGAGGGCCCTACACGTTCAGATCCGCCCACTGAATTATTTTATTCTTTGATTTTAAAAGTTAACTTATCCAATAAATATTTATGGAGCGCTAATCAGGTTAGGATGCTAGGATATGGAAGAACATAAAGATATACTAGGATATGGGAAAAAAGAAGACCAAATGAGATATGGATTCTGCTTTCAAAGAACTAGCTGTCCACTGGAGAAAATAAGATGCATAAATAAATACATGTTTTTAAAATATATAAATAAATATACTCTAGCTTAGTAATTGTCTGTCACATAGCAAGTGACATTTCAGCGGGACCTTGAAGGGTGGGTAAGAGTTGGAGAGACCAAGATGAGGAAGAGATCCTAGGTGGAAGGAGTGGCCTGAAGGCGATCAGAAGCAGTGGTGGTGATGGCTCACGGAAGAGCAAACAGTTCTATTTGGCAAGAACACGGGGGAAGGAGCAGAAAGGAGGCTGGAGAGCCTGGATGGACCTGGCCCTGGGGACCTTGAATGTCAGGCTTAAGAGCAGTTTGGGATTTTTAGGGGGATCACTGAAGGTTTCTGAGTGAAGGAGTTCATGATGATCATAGCTGTGTCTCAGAAAGGTTAATTTGGTAGTTCTGTGGAGGATAGCTTGGAGAAAAAGTTAAAAATAAAAAAGAGAGAGAAAGAAGAATTAAGAGTCATCTAGAAGAGACTTTGACAGGGTCAACTAAGCCAAAAGTGACCTTGGCCTCTGTTTTCATTGGTGCTCAGTCTGAACCTCTCAAGAGAACAGCAGACTCCAAGGTCCAACAAACCTGGGCTTGAATCGTTAACTCTGCTACAAATTAACTTCTCAGAGCTTTAACCACCATGTGTGGAGTGGGGATAATTATATCCAGACTTGTTATAAAGATTAAATGAGATAAACTCTATTAAAACATTTATTAGCCCAGATGCAAAGGGTAAGCAGTTAATAAATGGTTGCTAGGATAATCATTATCACACAACTCACGTTGTAGATATGTGTGTCTAGAGCTAGAATCGTCTCCCGTATGAGACTGTAAGCTGCTGGAGGGCAGGAAGCCAGGTTTTGTGTGTGTGTCTTTGGTGCTTACATAACTTCTTTTTTTTTTTTTTTTTTTTTTTTTTTTTTTTCTCGCGGTACGCGGGCCTCTCACTGCTGTGGCCTCTTCCGTCGCGGAGCACAGGCTCCGGACGCGCAGGCTCAGCGGCCACGGCTCACGGGCCCAGCCGCTCCGCGGCATGTTGTGGCCTCTCGCGTTGCGGAGCACAGGCTCAGGCCCAGCGGCCATGGCCCACGGGCCCAGCCACTCTGCGGCATGTGGGATCTTCCCGGACCGGGGCACGAACCCGTGTCCCCTGCATCGGCAGGCAGACTCTCAACCACTGCGCCACTGGGGAAGCCCGTTACATAGCTTCTTATACTAAGCAGGCAATCAGTGAATATGAAAGAAATAGATAACATGATAGGTGAGTAACTAGCACGTGAGCAAGATTTTCATTAAGCTTCAGGGAATCCGTCCCATGGATGAGGACAGATGTTTTCTTGCCTGAAGTGCTCTCTGTTCTCAGACGTACAACCCCTGTAACTTGGCAGATATGGTAAGAAATCCCGAAGATGCTGGAGGCTGGTACATCTGGGGGGGGCGGTTGAGTCTGTCCTCAAGATGGAACATTCCCGGTTCCAGGCGCTGTTTGCGTCTCCCTGGTCCTGGTAAGCGTTAACGTGAAGTCACTATGGCTTCTGGGCTTGTTCCCCGTGGGCCTACGTCACATAAGGCCTCCTAAGGCCTAGCTGGATGCCTGCCTGGTCTGGGCTGTGGGCAGGCACGGGGTTAGCAAGGAGGCAGTGTGAGCTAGAAGTCAGTGCAGAGCAGTGTCTGGGCCCTGGCGTCCTGGACTCCTTTTTCTGTTGCCCCAGACCTAAGGACTCGTGGGCGACCCCTTCTCCTCTGTGCTGCTCAGCCTGTTGGCCACAGCCTCCCTGGACACTAAGCGCTCACGACCTGCACACAGCCCCACCTGCAGAGGCGGAGACGCACCAAGGGCTGCAGGGCTGTGAGGAGGGATGAGACGAGGTGCCTGCCTCTGGGGGTTTCACTCTTGTTGGACAGAGAAGGTGAAACCCAGGGCACCGGTGGGTGCCACTGGTGAGGAACTCGCCAAAGTTCACACGGCTAGTAAGCAGGTCTCACAACCAGCAACGTGTGGTTTGAACCCAGGCCATCCTGCTCCACTGGCCGCTGTGCCAGCTGGATGGAGAAAGCACAGGTCTGCAAAGCAGGCGGTAGCTTGCCTTCCTGGTTCATCCATGCAGCGAACTGAGGCTCGCTGACCATCTAAGTGATGGACAGGCCCTCTCCCGCCCCTCAGAGAAGTTGGACCAAACTCCTCCCAGGCTCCTTCCTCTGGAGACTGAGTGCTCTGGGGCCGCCTGCCTGTGAGGCTTTAAAGAAAATGGTAAATGCCTGAAAATAGAGCTTTGAAGGGAAGTGGCTCTCCAGTCACAATTATAGCCCTCTGGCCTGTACTAGCAGGAAAGCCGGTTCTAAATAGAGCAGGACGCCGACCCTTCCCTTCGTGGGCGTCCTCACTCAGGGGCTCTGCGTCTGGGCCAAGGGCCCCCTTCCGAGAGACCCCAGCTCAGCCTCTTCCTCTCCCGGGCGGGGAGCAGACAAGCCACCCACCCACGTGAGGGCGGGGGATGGACGGGGCTCGGCTTTGTGCCCGATGTTCCGGACCTGCATCTGAAAACATTTAGACATGCCTCAACAGTCCAGCGAGGAAGGGGTTGAGCCTGGGATCCCGATGAGGAGAGGCAAGTGCAAAGGGCGTGTGGGGAGGACTGGGCCACAGCTCGCGTCTCAGGCTCCCACGGGGCCTTGAAGCTCAGTTTCTGTTTCTAACCCAGTGCCAGGCCCTTGAGCACAGCTGTACTCAACCTAGCAATTTGGCGACGGCCGTGGGTATGTATATAACAGAACAGGATGCTCTCGGGACAAAAGTTCTAAAAGAAACCCCAGACGGAAGGCTGGACCCCCCCCCCGCCGTCCCCCGCTGGGCAGTCTGATGACTGGGAATGCTCTGGATATGCGTGGGCATCTGCAAATTTACTTATCTGAGAGCTGCCTCTGCCTGCTGACCCCTGGGAGCAGAAGCAGGGAGGGTAAAGACGCCTCGTATTGTGTGTGCTGTTTTCTAGTCATTCTGGTTCCCAGCCCCTTTTCATGCTCCTTTTACCCCATCTTCAGTTAGAGGGAAGAGGTGAAAAATATAACGCGCCAAAGCACAAAGCTTCCTGAGACATCTTGTCTGAAACTCCTGGAAGGCTGGGATTGGGTATGAATAGGGTAGAACTCCAGATTTCTGCAACACCCCTTAGGGGGCTGAGCTTACTGTATGCCCTTTAAAATTAGAGATTTTTCACCACTTCAGAATTATACCAGAAAGGCATGCAGATGTGAAGGTAACTGCATTGTGAGGAACCCCGAAGCATCTGGTAAGGATGCTCAGGTTTGGGGAAGTTCAGCTGAAGTGGCAATTTGTGAGTGAAATATTGGCCAGGAATTGGCTGCAGAATCACCCACCGATTGAAGCGATGTTGGGGGTGAAGGGGAAGGATGAAGTTTGTACCAGCCTCAGGATATGGAAAAGGATTCAGTAAAGCTAGGAGTCCAGTGTGCTCAGGGTTTAAAGTCCTAACCAGCCCCAGGGTGTCTGAGGCATGATTGGTAAATAGAATCAGAGATTCCATTCAGCAAAAGCAGACAGCAAAACAAACCCCTTCTCTTTGTTTGTCCTGGTTGAAAACCAAACGCGGTAGCCATCTGAGGAGATGCCAGAGCCGGGAGTATTCAGTCAGGGAGGGGAGGGTAAAAATGCAGCTATAGCCTCTGACCACAGGGGATGCCAGCCTGATGGTTCCCACGGCGTCATCCAGCGCTGCGCTCCAGAACGTTCCCTGGTGTCCTTGCATCTCTCTCATTCTAGCCCACAGGACACTTCTGCTTAGCTTCTGTTTTCCTGTGACCCCCAGAATGTCACCTGGCAAGGCTCAACATTCCTGTCTGGGACTGAGCGGCTTGAATCCCTTGTGTGTGTCGCAGGCAGTTTTCAGCTGTGGTGGGAAAGCACTGAGTGAGTAGGAAGTACCAGGTCCTGATGAGGCTCAGCTTCTCGGGCAGGGAGCTGGGAGGAGGGGGGAGAAACGGCGAGAAGGCTCTAAAGGTCAGCTGCAGTGTCCCCCAGTTTTCCTGCACCTTCTCAACACAGACAAATTCCAGCTCACCCACTAATAGCTTTAGAAAACTTGACCTTTTGTAAAAATGAAGAAACTAAAATTGCAGCCCTGCCTGTAGCTTGGAAGCTTTGGAAGCATGGCACCATGATGAGGCAGTCTGGGGAGGGTGCCAAAGCAAAACAGAACCGGCAGTGGAAATTTTATGCCACAAAAGGTTAGTGGGCTGGGTTGAATGTGGGTAAGATCTCATAGGATCTTAGATCCAGTGCATTTTCTAACAGCAGATTTCAGTAAGAAGGGTTGTCAGTACACCTCAGTCTGGAGTTGGACTTGGGGCAGAGAGCTACTACTTTTCTTTCCAGGGAAGCCCTGATGAGAAATGAATCAATTCCCCTTCTCCAATAATCTATCCCACATCCCCTCCTGGACCAACCTACCTAAAACAGGACCCCACTCCTCCATTCAGAAAATTAATCACATCATTTAAGAACTTTTAAGGGTGACCTACTGTGTAGTCAATCCGGTGCACATTCCTTTGCCCGGTTATTTAAAATCCTACATAATTTAGCCGCACCCCACCCATCCACTCGTGCTCTCCCACACACATCTGCTAATCTAGTCGGGCTGCCCTTCTCACTGTCCCCAGAAAGCTTACTCATTCCTGCCTTTGTGTTTCAATACCCAGTATTCTTCACTTTCAACCCTGAATCTTAATATACTCGTCCTCTTTAACAGCCCCCTGAAGACCCCACCTTTGGAGATTTTGCCAATTACTTCAGTTTTCACCTCTCCCATCTCCAAGTACTCATCAAGTCACACATATGTATATACACACTTTGCCTCTCCAACTACACTGTAAGCCACCATGAATATGAATTTTATGTTACAGTGCCCCACATAAAGTGTACTCAATAAGTAAGTGTTGTTTAATTGCAAACCTCCTTCTGTGAGTTAAAAGCTAAACACACATATGACATCAATCTCATTCGCATTGTGTAGGATTTCAAAACAACATGGCTTGAAGCATATTTGAGTCCTCTAAGTTTGGTAACAGGGGAAAAAATGTAGAGAATGTTTCTGCCTTAGTAAGTGGATGGATTCAGATAGAATAAATAGCTTGCTCAACACCAACAATTTGAACGCTTATCTGAAAACTGGGCACCTCAAGAAGGTTGCACTTGTCCTGGCTTTCAAATCCAGATCCAGGGCCCCATAATATTAAATTCCTTTGTGGTTAAGACTTTTCCTCCTCATTCTCCTTCTCTTTGAGGGAGTGGATACAAGTATTAGGAGGAGGTTGGAAGAAGCCATATACGTCTTAAAATGGAACAGAGCAGGCATACAGACCAATGGAGTAGAGAACCCAGAAATAATTGATTTCTGACAAAGGTGCCAAGACCATTCAATGGGGGAAAGGGCAGTCTTTTCAGCAAACTGGAAAAACTGGATATTCCCACATGCAAAAGAATGAAATTGGACCCTTACCTTACACCATATACAAAAATTAGCTCAGAATGGATCGAAGACCTAAACCTAAGAGCTAAAACTATAGAACTCTTAGAAGAAAACATAGAGGAAAATCTTTGTGACAGTGGATGAGGCAATGATTTCTAAGATAAGACACCAAAAGCACAAACAAAAGAAAAATAGATAATTTCGACTTCATCAAAATTAAAAACTTTCGTGCGTTAAAGGACACTATGAGGGCTTCCCTGGTGGCGCAGTGCTTGAGGGTCCGCCTGCCGATGCAGGAGACGCGGGTTCGTGCCCCGTTTCGGGAGGGTCCCACATGCCGCGGAGCGGCTGGGCCCGTGAGCCATGGCCGCTGAGCCTGCGCGTCCGGAGCCTGTGCTCCGCAAATGGGAGAGGCCACAGCGGTGAGAGGCCCGCATAACGCAAGAAAAAAAAAAAAAGGACACTATGAAGAGAGTGAAAAGATGACCCACAGAAAGGGAGGAAAATATTGGCAGATTATATATCTGATAAGGGATTAACACCCAGAATATGAAAAGAACTTCTATAACTTAAAGAAAAACAGACAACCCGATTAAAAAATGGATAAATAGGGGCTTCCCTGGTGGCGCAGTGGTTGAGAGTCCACCTGCCGATGCAGGGGACATGGGTTCGTGCCTCGGTCCGGGAAGATCCCACATGCCGCGGAGCGGCTGGGCCCGTGAGCCATGACCGCTGAGCCTGCGCATCCGGAGCCTGTGCTCCGCAACGGGAGAGGCCACAACAGTGAGAGGCCCGTGTACCGCAAAAAAAAAGAAAAAAAAGGATAAATGACTTGAATAGACATTTCTCCAAAGAAGATATACAAATGGCCAATAAGCACATAAAAAGATGCTCAACATTATTAGTCATTAAGGAGATGCGAATCAAAACCTCAATGAGATACTGCCTCTTACCATTAGGATGACTATTATGAAAAATAAATAAATACAAAAAAAAAAGGGGTTGGCAAGGATGTGGAGAAATTGGATGCCTCATGAGAATCAGAAGCTGGTGAGAATGTAAAATGATGCAGCCACTGTGGAAAACAGTCAGGCAGTTCCTCAAAAAGATAAACAGGGCCTTCCCTGGTGGCACAGCGGTTGAGAATCTGCCTGCCAATGCAGGGGACACGGGTTCGAGCCCTGGTCTGGGAAGATCCCACGTGCCGCGGAGCAACTAGGCCCGTGTGCCACAGCTACTGAGCCTGCGCACCTGGAGCTTGTGCTCTGCAACAGGAAAGGCCGCGACAGTGAGAGGCCTGAGCACCGCGATGAAGAGTGGCCCCCACTTGCCTCAACTAGAGAGAGCCCACGCACAGAAACGAAGACCCAACACAGCCAAAAAAAAAAAAAAAAAGATAAACATAGTCACCATATGATCCAGCAATTCCACTCCCAGGTATTTATCCCAAAGGAGTGAAAGCAGGGACTCAAACAGATACTTGTGCCCCACTGTTCATATCAACAGTATACACAGTAGCCAAAAGTTGCAGACAACCCAAGTTGTCTGTCCACAGATGAGTGGATAAACAAAATGTGGTACATACAATGGAATATTATTCAGCCTTAAAAAGGAAGGAAATTCTGACCCATGCTACAACAGGGATGAACCTTGAAAACATTATGCTAAGTTAACTGTCAATCACAAAAGGACAAATATCATATGATTCTACTTATATGAGGTACCTAGAATAGGCAAATTCATAGACACGGAAGGTATTAGAATAATGGTTGCCAGGAGCTGGGGGTTCAGGATATGGGGAGTTAGTGTTTAATGGGTATGGAATTTCTGTTTGAGATGATGAAAACATTCTGGAAATGGATAGTGGTGATGGTGGCACCGTATTATGAATGTACTTATTGCCACTGAATTGACACTTAACATGGTTAAAATGGTAAATTTTGTGGTACAGATGTTTCACCACCATAATTTTAAGAAAAAGAAATAGAACCTACTTTCAGTCATGAGAAAACAGACAAATCCAAATTGTGGGTCATTCTCCAAAATGACTGACCTGCACTCCTCAAAAATGTCAAGATGATGCAAGGGAAAAAAAGGGGGAGTAGGGTCCTGTTACAGATTAAAAGAGACTTGAGAAACAAGGCACCCAAATGCAATGACTAATCCTTGATTCTATTTCAATTTTTTTTTAAAAAAGGAGAAAAGCTATAGAGGGCATTGTACGGACAGTTGGGAAAAGTGACTGTGAACTGTGTATCAGTGTTCAGTTTCTTCAGAGTAACGTGATATTGGGGCTATGCAGGAGAATACTTTTTTTTAGAAGATCTGTGCTGAAGTATTTAGGGATGGTATCTGCAACTTACTTCCAAATGAGGGGGAAATGTGTAACTATAGAAAGAGATAAAGTAAATGTGAGAGCATTGATGAATGTAGGTGAAGGGTTTAAGAATATTCATTGCACAAGCCTTTCCACTTTTCTGTAGAGGAAAAAGTGGGGTAGTCATTCAAATGACCGGGGACCCTGACTTTCTGTGACCCTGTGACCAGACTTGGATCTGTTTGCTATACTGGGTCATCCTGTCCTACTGAACTCACTCCCCAGAGATGCTGACGTGGATGCTTTGGGAGGTGAGAATAGATGCTTCTGTCAAGAGCGTCTTGGTAGGGGCCCTCCACTCCCTTCCAGGTTGCTTCTCTGCTCTCCCACGCCACCAGCTGTGACCACTTGGGGACCTACTGTGTTGCGTTCCTCTGTGTACCAAGGTATTAAGCCCCTAAGGCAGGACCCTGTCTCTCTTTTCCTATAACCCTCCCTCCCCCCAAATCCCTAACCCCATGCTTTGTATGAAGCCAAATCCATAGGAAGTACCTAGTAAATATTTTTCTGTTCATTGACTGTTGACTTTGTCCGTACAGAGGCATGTGTGGAAGCATAAGTGGTCAAGGATGAGGCTGAAAGGTTTACCCCCACTAAGGTATGAAAATGCCGCTGGGTAGGGCCTCGTGGAAGGAATGTCAAGTGTGGGCTTTGACACCACCTAATTCTCTGAGGCAGCCAAGTGTTACTGATTTAGGTAGTGACTCGTGCTCAGGGCTGGGGTAAAAGAAAGACAGCCTCAGCAAATGCTTCTGAGTACCTGCGCACAGAATGTCCCCAGCCGGGCCTATGTGGCAACTGCTCTCACCACCCAGTGAATTCTTCCCAAGGAAGCAGAGCCAAACGGAGGACTGAGGACCTCAAAGAAGGGAGCTCTCATTCTGGCTCCTGGGACAGAGCTGCTGTGCCTGGAGGGGTCTGCACCACCTGGGATTCAGGGGGAGCAGCACGAGCCCTCGTCAGAAGGTGGAGGGGAGGACGAGCCCCTGCAGCGCGTTAGCAGGAAGGGGCTGCCCACCCGTAGCCAGCTGCAGGAGACACCAGGCCTGCAGCATTTCACCTCCAGCTGAGACACCAGTACTGCTGTGTCACACTGTTGTTAAGTGAGTGCAGGCTGGTGCTTCCTGTCTTGAGTAATTTTTCAATGAGGCTGGAAGAATTAATGGGTAAATTTCCTCTCTATCCCAGCCAGGGCTTCCAGGAGGCAGGCCCTCAGCTCCACTGTTACAATCTGTTGTTATTCCTATTAAATCACTAGCATGGACACAAATTCAATTTGATACTTTATTACATACTGTCTTGTACTTGTCTCTGATTATTTAATCTAAGTCCTGAATCCCCCCACAAAATTACAAGCCTCTTGGGCAACATGCTGTATGCTGCTTTGCCACCTATGCTCCCTTCCACATCCTGTATGGACACAGAAAACATTAGGTACACAAGAAATATATGGGAATGGGTAAAGCGTCTATTTATATCCATATTATGTAATTATACTGCACAGCAGTTAAACAGAATGAGGTGGATCTACATGTTCTGACATGGAAAGATTTCCAGTGCATATCACTGTGTCAAAAAAGCATAATCAGGCATAGTATGAAACCCTTTACGTAGAAAGGACTAATAGAAGAAACAAGGCCTTGGTCCAAATATGTTTATTTCCTTTCTTATGTATCCCCCCAGTCACAGACATTGTTATAACTAGTGTAGAACTCAGTAACTTCCTGTATTTTCCTTTTCAGAAGGAATTGTTGATAATGTTAACTAAATAATACGTGGAAGGCAGTTAGCACAGACTCGCCATGATAATAGTCACACTCATAGAGCACTTATATGGGGCAGGCATTGCTCTTGGTGCTTTACATCAATTCATTTCACCCTCATAATAGTCCTGTAAGCGACTGAGGCACAGAGAGGTTAAGTAATTTGCCTTCGGTTAGACAGCACAGCAAGAAAATTGAAGACCCGGGATTCAAGCCCAAGCAGTCTAGCTCCAGAGCCTGTTTTCTTAACCACTGTGCTGAAGGTGTTGAAAACTGTGCCCTTTCCCACCCCTTCTCTTCCTTCCCTCAGTGTTGGCACTCAGAGCGTGGTGTGACAATTAACTGAAAAGAAAAAAGAATCCTGTGTCCCACCCTCACCTATGGATTTATCTGTGGATTTGAAGGTTTGAGGTATACCTATAAGGAGCTACTGATGCCTTCTGGAAACTATGTGTGCACTGCTACTGAGAGATCATGACCATTTGCCACGATTGTGTGTAGTCATGGGATATACACAGATTCTCCGGCAAGCGCCTCCTGAGGACGGTTTTAGTCCCAACTGTGGATCCTATTAAGTAGAACCTCGACTTAGCAGACAAGACTGATGGTTAGGGGTGTAATGGCCCCCACCTGACGGAAGGAAGGGTAGGCCTGATAACCGTTTGAGGATCGTTGGTAGGCGAAGGCTCTTGGTGCCTCCAAGCCCCAAGGCATGACAACCAATGCTACCTGAAAGTGAATGGGGAGGCTCTGCCCCAGGCCCAGGCCCCCAGTAGCCTGTTGGGGACTGCACTGTGTTTCGTGCTGTTTCAGGTTAAACCAGCACGCCTCAAGTTTGCCAGACCTAGCACCCCAACATGTACCCCCAGCTCACACATGGAATGTTTGCTCTGTGGCAGCCAGATGCACTTGGAACTGGCACGGATGATCTCATAAAGCAGGGAAGCTGAACAGTTAGTCAGATGATTAACACGTTGTTGAGATGGAGGAGGTGAGCGTCATTTAATGAAAATATCTGGACGCTGCAGAATCAGGAGTTTCCACATTGGGGGCAGCTTAGGAACCATCTTATCCGAAGTCCGTATTTTACAAATGTGGAAACTGAAGCTTTCAAAAAGGTTAACTATAAGGGCTTTCCACCTGATAACGTGTAGTTTTTAAAAATACAGTATATACCTGGAGCCACGGCACTGTGGGCTGCTCAGACCTTCCCCTCCCTGGCTCCAGGGCCTTCAGCTACAGTCATCAATTCATCTCAGGTGTCTGGCAACTTGTTCCTCCTCCCCTTTTAACCGTATTTAAAAATTTTCATTGTTCTGTTCATATTGTGTTCACTTACATGTAGGAGAATCATTCCCACTCCACCCCTCTGTGGCTCTATTACCGCAGACATCTCGCACCTTCAGTACCAGATGAATGGAGGGCTGTAGGTTGGAGATGGGGTAAGAAGTGACCTTCATAAATTGTCTGCATCCCCTTTGTCGAGGGATCTTAAGGCATGGGTCCTCCAGGTGGTTTTCAGGCTTTTCTCTTATGTAGTTATGTTTACAAGGTGGAATTACTTGGCGATTGGCTTGTACTATTTTTATAATAAATAATAAAAGCCAGCCATGGCCTTACTGATGTCTCATCAAAACAAAAACCCTGTCTTCCACGTGTACAATGTGTCTGATTTTCAAAGCTGTCACTTACACTTTCTCACACAGTCCTGCCCTCTCACTGAGAAGAGGTTTTCCTGGGGGTGTGAGATGTGTCTACTCCGTGGGGACAAGCAGGAGACGACCTAGGAGACTTTCCTTCTCAAGCACTCTGCCCACTGGAGGGGGACTGCCCAGAAGCGCCCCGTGCCTTACTTTCCCCTTCTCTGGGTTCATGATGTTTATGCTTGATCTGCAGATGAGTTCCCATTGGAGAGGCTTTGGACAAATGCGGTGCCTTGTTCGTTCTCTGCAGGGTCAAGGGGCGGGAAGGGGCATGAGGTTGGTGGGAGGCGGAATGTGGCCCAAGCCTGGGTGCTTCTCACAGGAAGCCAGGAAAGAATTCCAGATCACCAGCTTTGATTAGATCCCTGTGCTAAAGAAACAGGCTCTAGGGGAAATCTTTTCTAACAATTCCCTAGAGCTGGGTTATTTCCTAGCCTGCCCCCCCAAATGTGACTCTGGGGCAGAATGGGGCTGACCACAACCATTCTTCAGCATGGTCCTGGCATGGCCTCACCCGGAGGGAGGGCAGGCAGGGGTAAAGTGCACAGACAGCGAGGAGGTGAAGCCCAGCGGAACCACTTCTTAACTGTAACATTCAGCAAATTAAGTTCTCTGAACTGAGTTTTCTCTTTTGTAAATGGGGGTTAATGATAGCCGCATTTCTTTTCTGAAAAATCAGGCAAAGAAATACGCAGAGGGCCTGCTTGACGTAAAGTAAGTGCTCGGAAAAGTGGTGTCTGGGGTCACTAATGGCCTAAGGGAAGCGCAGGTAAATTCAGCGGGAAGCCAAAGACTCGGGGCAGACAAGGAACCGAAATAGTCCCGTAGGCCCCGCCCACGGTCAGCGCGTCCGCTCCGCGAGGCGCGGCGGGAAGAGGCCCCTCTGCCCTCGGGCCGGAGCCAAGGGGTGGGGAGGGGGTGTTTTGCTTCAGAAAAGGGCGAGGGCTGGCCTCGGCCTTCTGCTGGGGAAGGAAGCAATACAGCCACGTAACAAAAGCTCAAGGCCAAACCAACCACCCACCCAGCGCCAGACCTCGGCTTCCTCTCCGCGGGCTCAACCCAGTCAGCTGACCTCACTTTGGCTGTGCCGGGCCCGCGGAGTGGTCCAACGGGTCTCCTCGCAGCCAATCGGCGGTGGCCCGGCTTCCTCTCAGCCAATCGGCGACGGCCAGGGCTCCTAGCAGCCAATTGACGGCTGCCCGGCCTCTTGTGGCCAATCAAAGGCGGCCAGGCTCCTCGTAGCCAATCGGCGGCGGCCGGCGCGCGGCCTCCTGGACCTGCGCCGGCCGGTCTCTCGTGGCGCGTGGGGCGGGAAAGGCCGGATGCAGTGGATGTCCTGTAGATTACGTGGTAGCCTCCGTGTAAGGAGTGTTCTCCTTTGTAAAGAGTGTTCTCGTTTCCACGGGGTCCTTGCCAGCGGCTGCACTGGGCCAAGTCTGTTCTGGGGCCCTCAGAGCGTCCGTTAGGGGCTGCCCCGGCCCGGGAAAGCGCGCCTTCTCTTCGCTCCAGAAGCAGCCACTCGCGACCCCGGCTGACCCCAGCTGACCGCCCCGTATCTTGCTCGCTGACTGGCTGTTTCGGCCGCTCAGCCCCGCAGCCCGGGCTGGGGGGTGGTCTTTGCAAGTACATTTCGGAAGAAATGCAGCGTCAGAGGTCCAGCCCACGCGGGCCCAGATGCTGCTGCACAGCCCAGAACCCGTGAACCCTTGCCTCTGCCCTGCTGTGTTCCTGGGACTGGACCTCCTGCCTTTCACTTAATTCTTACAGGAACCCTGTATGGGCATATCATTTTCGTCCTGCAAATGAGGAAACCAAGGTGCCCAGCGTAACAGTTCTACAACTACTGAGGGTCAGTTGGCAACGTAGCCAAAGTTTCTTTTAAGTGACTGGCTTCGTACCGGGACACCACGTAGGGTCCAGACTCAAATCCCCATGGCTCCCTTGTCTGCCTGGGGGAGCAAACAGCAAAAGGCCAATCGATCTAGACCAACTTTGCTCCCTAGAGCAAGGTTTAAGCCCTTTCCAGCCGCTCTCACACTGTGGGAGCAGGCAGTCCACCGTTTAAATAGGAACCACACTTTGGGGGTGAATCCTGAGTTATCAGCTCGTCTTTCAGCTCGTAGATTTAAATAGCACTTTCCTTGACCCAGCTGCCTCTGAAGCACCTCTGCATCCTTTTCTTGGTAGCCGGTGTCACACCACCTACTGCAATTACCTCTTTCCTTCTGTCTCCTGCAGATGGAGGGAGGCTACCTGAATGCAGGAAACAAACACGTCTTGACTAACCTCAGCTTTAGCTGGGATGCGCCCAGGATGCCAGTGTTCCCCAGGAGCTCCGTGTGGAAACCACTGAACTAGAGTTTGGAAGTTGAAAGTAAGTCAAGAGGGGAAACTGGAGACAGCTATGAAAGCTTGACCTTTAATAGTCATGACAATAGTAGTCAACGCTATTGAGTGTTTATTAAGTAACAGGCATTTTCATAAGTGCTTTAGGGCAGTGCTTCTCACACTTAAATGTGCCTTTGAATCACAGGGGGATCTTGTTCTGATTCCGGCCCTCTGGGGGGCGGGGCTGAGATTCTGCATTTCTAACAAGCTTCCAGGTGATGGTTCATGAATCATACTTCATGTATTAACTTATCCTCTTAAAACGTATCCTATGAGGTAGGTATCGCTATTATTCCTGTTTTATTAAAATATATTTTACACACAAGGAAACTGAGAGGTTAAGTATCTATGACCTTAGGTCAAAATAAATAAACTGCAGGGCAATGAGGGAGGGGAGAATGGTGTGAGTACTTACAGCTGTAGAAGGAGAAACAAAATTCTAGGCAGAGTAAACAATATTTACAAAAGGGATGCAGGGGAGGTGGACTGCATGCAGGGGAGGTGGTCCCGGGCTACCCAGAGGGCTGTTTCACCCATTAGGGCACCATGTGCATAGTGCTTATAAGCTTTCCAAAGGCCCCAAATATTTGAGGCCTGAAAAAAAATGCATTGGCACCTACATATGAAAACTGAATATTTAAATTAATCATTTCAACGTTCAAATTATTAAAAGTCCTTTCAAGTTTTTATACGTGAAAAAATTCATATTTAGTGAATGATATGGGTGTGTTTTAGTACATTTTATAAAAAATGTACTAAACGCGGGCCCAGATGCTGCTGCACAGCCCAGAACCCGTGAACCCTTGCCTCTGCCCTGCTGTGTTCCTGGGACTGGACCTCCTGCCTTTCACTTAATTCTTACAGGAACCCTGTATGGGCATATCAGGCCTACTAGGCCTAAGGTCTACTAAGGATAGGAGAGGCCCTGGCCACATTGGGTCTGGATGTAATCCTGAGGGCAACTGGGAACCACTCCTGGGAGCAGAAAAATGTTCCCTGTGGCTACAGTGAGGAGAATGGCTTGGAGGGGGGCCAGGCTGGAGGCCCAGCAGCTTGAGACCAGATAGCCGTTTACAGCCTCCAGACTGCAGGACAGCTTCTGCTGAGTGCCAAGAGGACAAAACGATAGCATTATACAGCCCAGTTATTGTTTGATTCCTCCAGCCCCAATCTGACTTAGCATTCTAAATTTACTTAAGATTTGGGGACACAGGTTGTGCCAAATCCTTTCTCATTAAGGCCAGTGATGCTACAGTCCAGGGGAGGTGTTTAAGAGCACATGCCTTGAGTGGACAGCCATGAATGTGAAGCTCAGCTCTGCTCCTAGCTGCGTGACTTTGCATAAATGATTTAACTCCTCTGAGCCTTGGATTCCTTTTCGGGCATATTACATTCCTCGCAGAATTAAGTGAGATAAACTACGTTTACAGCGTCTCCTGCAGAGTAGGTAGTGCTTAGAAGTAGTGGCTTTTATCCTACGGGGTGCCATTGTTCTGAGACCTAGTCGAGTTTTCTTTAGGAGGGAGCAGAGGGTGTGGTAAATAATCTTTTCATCAGTCTTCTGAGGTAGAAATTCTTATCCCCATTTTGCAGATGAGGAAACGGGGGCTCAGAGATGAGATACCTCAGCTCAGTGGACTAGGGGCAGACAGTGGGGAAGCTGGCATTTTGTTTGGTTTTCCCTGTGTTTGTGCGCTCTCTCCAGCAGTCGGTATCTGCTGCTCCGCCACTCCTGCGCCCCATACCTCTTCCCTTTAGTCATGGCATGACTCGGGCCTGATGGCCAGCGGCCACCGCTGAGCACTGTCCTCCAGTGGCACCCACCTCTATCCCCCTTCTTCCCAGCCTTGCCTGACCTCCCTACCACCTTGGCCCCCGATTTTACAGCTTCTGGATTTCCCTTATTAAAGAGCTCGTCTCTTTGAAACTCAGAACGGCCCTGGCCTGGGATGCCTTCCAGGGTCCCTCCCTTTAAAGGGTGTAGATAAGTAGGTCACATCAGCGTGGTGGGGGAGGACGCTGACTTCTTATGGGAGGAGGAAAAAATACTGCAGGTCCCATGGAGAATGGAAAACAGAATAACAGCGCTCCCCTCTGTCCCTGTCTCTCTGTCCCTCAGCCTCTCTGTCCCCACCCCCCGTCTTTTTTTAACATCTTTATTGGGGTATAATTGCTTTACAATGGTGTGTTAGTTTCTGCTGTATAACAAAGTGAATCAGTTATACATATACATATGTTCCCACATCTCTTCCCTCTTGCGTCTCCCTCCCTCCCACCCTCCCTGTCCCACCCCTCTAGGTGGTCTCAAAGCACCGAGCTGATCTCCCTGTGCTACGCGGCTGCTTCCCACTAGCCATCTACCTTACATTTGGTAGTGTATATATGTCCACGCCTCTCTCTCTCGCTTTGTCACAGCTTACCCTTCACCCTCCCCATATCCTCAAGATCATTCTCTAGTAGGTCTGTGTCTTTACCCCCCCCCCCCCATGTTGGGACAGTACAGGCGATCCTGAACTCTTGGGGTCTGGGGACACCAGTGGACGCTGCACTGAACAGAAGTTTGTCTACCCCTTGCTCTCCTCGTCCCCCCTCGCCTCCTCGTCCAGCTCCCCACACACCCGCTGGGCTGCTGGAGATGAGAGAGCTCAGCTTTCACCCAGAGCCTGCAGCTTCTGCTCCTTGAGCGCGGCAGCCTGGAAGCCGCCTGGGTCCGGGAAGGCCCTGGCTGTCTGTCCGGCTCACAGAGGCTGCTATGGCAACCAGAGCAATGGCGGGTTTGGCAAGATCTACTGTTTCCCCACCCCCACCCCTCCCCCTCCCGAAGCCGCTCACAGCAGGGGGTGTGGATGAGCATTAAATCACGTAGGTTGCTGGGAAAACCAGGAAGGCAGAGGCAGAGACAGGGCGTGGCAATAAAGGTCCAGCACTGCCAGCCCCGCCCTGCCCTGCTATCCATAGGGACTGAGCGCTGTTTGAATCACAACATTGGGCGGCCACATTTCTAGGAAACTGCAGCTGAAGGGGAAAGGTCCCGGCTGCATGAAGGAGAGCAGCCTGGCTGCGTACAGATTAGGACTGAAAACGTGTTCCCCGGGCACGAGGCAAGCACACAAAACAAAGACAGAAGCCTGAGCCTCGCACCCGGGGGTGAACTACCCCGGTTCCTGGATGGGGGCCGTGGAAGCAGGGAGGTCACCTCGGAGAGGCCCAGGGGTTTCCCATTTTCCTGGCTGGGGCCTGGCGAGCTCCCAGCTCCGAGGCTGGCCGTCCAGGACACGGCAGCCCTTTTGTAGTAATGCGCCGGATTGCATGACCCCACCTGGCTGGTGTTTGAGAACTGCCCCTGCCCTCCCTCCTCCTGTCCCCAAGGCCCTGTGCCTTTTTTCCTCCACCCCAAGAGAAAGCGAGCACCCCCGCCCGACCCGGGCGGCCGTGCGGGGTGCCCTGTGGGAAAGTCCCACTCTTGCCCGGAGTTGCCCTCCTCGCGTAGATGCAGGGCTGGGTGACCGGAGAGAGACATCCATCTTCACCGGTGCCCTTCATGCTTCATCTCCCTAGTGGGGTGGGCCTGTCTAAAACACCTGTTTCCCAGGCTGCAGTAACCCCAAACTATCTCTCATCAGAGTGGGTGTAAATCCCCACAAGTATGTGGCAGGCAGGTAGCAGCAGTGACAGTGTGGGGTGCCTGCATCAAAACGAGAAGTTTGGACTTAGGAGGCTCAGAGCCTTTGTGCTCTCAGAAAGTGACTGGCAACCCCGCCTCCCTGGCATCTGCTCCAGCCTGGGCCCTTGCTTTGCCAGCCTCCCTGCCTGACCCTGGGTGGGCTGCCTTGCTCTAGGTCTGGTGCCAGTGCTATCCTTTGGCTTATCCATCTAGCATTACCTGGGAGAGACGGGGCCAGTCTAGGAGCCTCCATACTGCCCACTGTCCCAGCATCAATCAGCCATGTCTCAGCAGTGGTTCTGAAACTTCATGTGCATCAGAATTACCAAGGGAAATGTTAAGATACAGATTGCTGGGCCCGGTGCCCAGGGTTTCTGATCCTGCAGATCTGGAGTGGGGAGTGAGAATTTGCATTTCTAACAAGCTCCCAAGGGACGGGAAGCAGCTGCACCAGGACCACATCTGAAAACCACTGAGCCAGAGCAGAGCAAAAAGAAAACCTAGATTTGAGTCCTGCCCTGTCACTCACCTGCCCTGATGCGGCGCGTGGCTTCCCTGAGTTTCACTTTCTCCTCCATTAAAGGCAGAGTCGTGGCCACGGGGTGGGTGGGAGGATTATTTGCTTCTAGTATTCAAAAGACCCTTTCACTGTGCCTGGCAAATTGCCTGGCAAACTCCTCAGTAAATACTGTATCTGTTGACTCACCCACATACGTGGGTGAGTCAACAGATAACAGTATTTACTGAGGAGTTTGCTGTCTAGATACGCGGCCCAGTGTGGTGGCTGATTTGGACAGGTCACTTGTGAGGATTCTAAGGCCCAATTAAACATCACACATCTCTGGACCTCAGTTTTCTTCTGAAGGCCTTCGATCTGCTAGGTCTGCCCCTCCAGGTCCCATTTCTAAGCCCAGCTCTGGGAGGGGGGTAGGTGTTGGGAGACACAGCCACTGTTTTCATTCCTTTCCCACCTCTTTCCAGGACCTCCATCTGAGAGCCCAGGTGATTCTGCACAGCACAGAACACCCATCACCAGAGTCATTGGTCACTTCATCCCAGAGGAGGGTGACACGGCCTTCAGGGTCCATCATGATCTGGTTCCAACCTACCTTTATAATCACATTTCTCGCTGTCTCTCCTCCATTTACCATGTAGTCTAGACGAACTGGGTTACTCATCCTTCCCCAAATATGCCCCATAATTTTCTGCCTTTGTTCACACTGTCCTCATGACTAGAATATCCTTTGCTGCTCAGGGTCCTGTTTGTGCTTCTGAGTTCACCCAGTGACCACCTCCTCCAAGGAGGCACCCCAGATCTTTCTGTCATTGGTCTCTCTGTCTAGCTATCGCCTCTGTATCTCTCTATTTAATACAAGTGATTTTTACATTTTTCTGTGGGTGGTAGCTGGACATGTTATTAGAATCGTCAGGTATAGAATGTAACTCAGGGATGCAGCCCCCCACTCTCCAACTCGTGTCTGATAGTATCCCTCTGAAGGGGCTCAGTGGTCTGCAGGCTTGTCCCTGGATTTTACATTTCTGAAGTCTATTTTTGGAGCACTCTCAGATGTGAAAAACAAGAGTTGCGATACTACGTAAAACTTTTAAAAAGTGGGACAACCACTTAAAAGGAGGAGCCTACTTACATAAAAGATTAGTCAGCTGTTTATTTCTGTGGTAATCAGAGATGGGGAATTAATACATATGTATATATATATCCGCTATGGCTCATGGTCACAAATCTTCTCATTTGCATATAGCCACATCTGCTTCTTTGATTTTCTTTTTTAAACTGCAGGTTTTTTTCTCTTCTAAATATAATATACGGGTTGGTAGAAAACATGTAGAGGAAATAAAAAGTAAAAATATAATAAAAAGTAAGAGAAGAAAATAAGTATTTATAATCCAGAAATAACCAGTGTTAACATTTTGGCGTGTTTCTTGTGAATAGTTTTCCTGCACATATTTACTCTATATGATTTTTAAAGGAAATTGGGGTAAATGTTTATATACTTCTGTATAAACATTCTGTATATATTATTACTTTTTTGAATTAAGATATAATTAGAATTTTGGTATTCCTTTAAATAGTCTTCCCAAACATTGAAAAAAAAATTCCATGATATCATTCACAGATGTACCAAAATCTACTTAACCATTCCTTCAATGTTGGACACTCCATTTTTGTTATGAATAATATTTCAGTGAACATCCTCATACCTCTGAACATGTGTCTGATTATTAGGCTGATTCTAGAAGTGGGGTTACTGGGTCATTTTTAAGTCTCTTGATACGTACTAACAAGTTGTTTTCTGGACTTCCATTTGAAAATATTTCCCGAGCACTTTGTCTACAGCCTCCTATTCATGAGTAGTTTTTTCTCCAATCTGCAAACAGGAGAAGAGCTCAGTTTGGGAAGGAGCAGGGAGGGCAGCTTGGGCTCCACACTCCGGGTCGGGGTGCAACTCTGGTTGAAGGGGAAGAAAGGGATTGTCCTCACCCCTTCATACATCCAGACTCTGGGAGCTGGGGAAAGATGGAAAACGAGTCAAGTCCAGAGCCTGGGAGAGGGGCAGGTCCCGTCGTTCCCCGGCTAGAGGCAACCTGCTCTGATGACTGTGTCACTCTTTTTCACTCGGAACTGTCGCACTACAGCCATCCCAGGCTCACAGGTCCTGACCTGGGGAAGCACCTGCAATGTTGATTGCAGAAGCTTAAATTAATGCTTTTTAGATTGGAGTTTCCCAAACTTCAGCTGTACCTTGTTCGAGATTTCAGTGTTTTATTGAAAAGAAACCAGCAGTACGCACAGACACACACACACCCGTGATTCATATCATCTGAACCATCACACTTCTGAACAGATAGGACATACAATTGTTCAAACATTCAGGGTGTGACCACGTGAGTTGCAAGGGCTGCCTAAGGTGTTAAAGTGTATCATGCCACTTACTTTAGTGTCATCCTAAGCAGTAAAAATTTTGAAATCACAGATTCAACGGATTAGTTACACTTTTTGTAATATACACTAAAACTATAACGATAACCGTGACAATAAAAGATTGTCAGGGACTTCCCTGGTGGCACAGTGGATAAGAATCCGCCTGCCAATGCAGGGGACATGGGTTTGATCCCTCGTCCGGGAAGATCCCACATGCTGTGGAACAACTAAGCCAGCGTGCTACCACTACTGACCCCGCGTGCCACAACTACTGACCCCACGTGCCACAACTACTGAAGCCCACACGCCTGAAGCCCGTGCTCCACAACAAGAGAAGCCACTACAAGGAGAAGCCTGCGCACCGCAACTAGAGAAAGCCCACGTGCAGCAACGAAGACCCAATGCAGCCAAAAATAAAAAATTAAAATCTTAAAAAAAAAAATCTCTCCAAAGAAGTTGTCAGCCATTGGTAGTACCTTTTCTACCGATCGGTGGTAATTATAGTACATCTTTGGGAAACACTGTTTTTACTAAACAGTTTATATTATAGTTAATTGTGTATATTTCCTTCACTTAATTATAAGCTTTCTAAGGTCAGGTATCATGGTTTCTTTGGTGCTTGGAGTGCTGAAGCTCAATAAACATTTTTCTTCCTTTGGTTTGGTTTGTCTTGGTGATGGGGTACTGAGCAATAAGACTTAACCTATGTACTTAACATAAGTGACGTCTCTAAGGTCAGGATTATAAAGGGGAGAACAATATTTATATGCTAAAGAAAGTTGCCTGGTTTAGATACTGTGCTATCGTTATTTGGACTGGGGTGATCAGGATGGAAAACAGTAAATCGTTCACATTCTAGCTGTCATTCTTGGAATAAATAACACATTTACAAGTTTAAGAATTGGTCTTGGGGTTATAGAACAGAGCAACATTATTTAGCTCATAGAGAAATTCAACCCACTCTATTGACCTCGTGAAATAAGATAACTTTTCCATACCTAGCAAGCATAGAGTGAAGTATATTGTCATTGATTGATCAGAGGACACGAGTTGAATGATTGGATAAAATGCTGAGTTACAGTGATAGAGCTTTACCACCCGTGGGAAACCATCCCCCAAACAGAGCAGGACCTATTTATTCAGTCAGTAATATCCCAGGGTCTGTATACATGTCTCTCCTCTGGATTTCACCTGGCAGCTGCCATGTGAGGAGAGGGTGAAATCGTGCCACGAGGTGACAGACACCTCCACCTGTCCTTAACCGAAGCTCACCTTCTCAGATGACTGCAGTTTCCCCAAAAGGATCCAAGACTTAATGTGATCCAGAGAGCTGGTCGGAAAGTTGTGGAAACTAATGGATAACCTTCTGACCAAGTAAACAAATGACCTAAGGGAGGTGTGAGTAAGATTCCAGAATAAAAGAGTATATTAGGGACTTCCCTGGTGGCTCAGTGGTTAAGAATCCGCCTGCCAATGCAGGGGACACGGGTTCGATCCCTGGTCCGGGAAGATCCCAAATGCCGCGGAGCAACCAAGCCCACATGCCACGACTACTGAGCCTGTGCTCTAGAGCCCACGAACCACAACTGCTGAGCCTGCGTGCCACAACTACTGAAGTCCGCGCACCTAGAGCCCGTGCTCCGCAACAAGAGAAGCCACCGCAATGAGAAGCCCACGCACCACAACAAGGAGTAGCCCCCGCTCGCTGCAACTAGAGAAAAAGCCCACGTGCGGTAACGAAGACCCAAAGCAGCCAAAAATAAATAAATAAAAAATAAAAATAAATTTTAAAAAAGTATATTAAGAGAGAGAGAATAACTCTCCTTCTAGTGAAGAAGAAAAGGGCACCCTCACGGCAGCTACCTGCCAGAGGTAGAGATGTTTTTCAAGGTCTGGCTGGTCCTTCCTCCGCAGTCCTACCGACCTCTTTCTTTCTGAACCTTTCTTTCAAGTGCAGAGTCCTTAGCCTGTGACGTAGGATTGTTTAACCCACATCCGCATGCAAGAAGCTTGTTCTTCAGAGACTGAAAATGAGCAATACTGCTTCCTTAGCTGCTCAGGATCCAGTGGAAGCAAGAACCAGATGAAGTAAAAAGAGAAAACACCCCCTGGTCAGAAACTTGGGTTGAAGTCCTGACTGACGACCTTATAGTTGACCCCCTCATGGTTTCCTTAACTCCTTCATTGAACAGATATTTTCTGAGCAACTACTGTGTACCAAGTGCAGCCCTGGACACTAGGGATCCAGCAATAAATAAACAGAGGAGGCCCTGCTCTCATGGAGTTTATGTCCTAATGAGAGTGATTAGGTTGAATAAGTAAGCAATAAACAAATAGCATAACTGCAGATAGTGATGGATAAGGACAAACTGGGAGGAGGTTTCCTCTGAGAGCGGGGAGGGAAGGTCTCCCCGAGGCAGTGGCATTCCAGCCAAGACCTGAATGTGTTAGAGGAGACCAGGCAAGCAAAAGAGCATTCCAGGTGGAGGGACCAGCAAACGAGGTGAGACCACGTTTGAGGCTGGATGACAAGGAAAGCCACACTGAGATGTGGTCATACTGCATCAAATGGTTTGGACACAGGTCTCCCAGCAATCCTAGAACCTCCCTGGTTTTGTCCCAGGGGTGGAGGGGCTGAGGCGGAGGCTCCCACCACCCTGCGCCACATACCCAGCAGCTCCCCTTCGATCTGAAGCATGTGTGGGGTGCTGCTTAAGATTGTGCTTGAAGAACAGATTCTGTGAACGAAAATGCTTGATCTCCAGAGTCCTTCTCCATCCTTCAGCTGTGCGACTCTGAAAGTCTCTCATCAACCTCGGGGGTCTCTAAATTAGGAGGGTCGACCCTGTTCAGTAGACAGAGTCAGAAAGTACTGATCCCGGGCTTCCCTGGTGGCGCAGTGCTTGAGAGTCCGCCTGCCGATGCAGGAGACGCGGGTTCGTGCCCCGTTTCGGGAGGATCCCACATGCCGCGGAGCGGCTGGGCCCGTGAGCCGTGGCCGCTGGGCCTGCGCGTCCGGAGCCTGTGCTCCGCAAATGGGAGAGGCCACGACAGTGAGAGGCCCGCATAACGCAAGAAAAAAAAAAAAAAAGAAAGTACTGATCCCAGCGACCTGACCCCCTCCCACCAGAACCCTCCTCTGCCTCCTGCGATGCTGGACTGGACCTTCGGGTGCCGCCACACCTGTCCCAGGGAGGGGAGCACAGGTCTTTGCTTCCTCCTTGTCAATTACCCTGACGTCCTTCCCTTGCCCTGTTCAAATGAGACACTCCGTCCTGTGGGGAGATTTGGGGAATGGCTCCAGTTTTTTCCAACCTGTGAAATGCAGAGCTGGCCAGCTGCCCCCTCCCTAACCCCAAACTCCTATCTTTCTCCCTCTCTGCAGAACTGCCTGGCAGCCCTCAAATAAGTCCTGGGGTTTGGGGAAAAGCACCGTTTGGACTGTGAAATGGTTTTCTGGTAATACCAGTGTAATTAACTCTTTGACAGGACACAGAGGCCAAGAGGGATTTAAACAGTACATTTCTCACATATTTCAGAACAAGCAGAGAACCAGGCAGGGAAGCAGAGACAAAGGGAATAGGTGCAAGGGGAGAATATCAAGTGACCAAAACACTCATCCTTCCTCCCCAACTTCGCCTCTGCTCCCCATCTCCACTCCCCTTTCTCCCACAGAGAACTTACTTGAAGGTCGATGATTCCGCTTTCTGGTTCCATCCTGCTGCCTTCACAGACCAGTGTCGGTCAGACTGCGTGGGCTGCCCAGGCTCCGCCGTCTGGTCTCTGCTGTTTTCTCTGGGTGGGAGAGAGCTCCCGGCTGGCGAGACAGACCTGCTATCCACCCATCTGATGTGGGATGCCGTCCTGGCCTTGGCCCCTGGGGAGTGTACACGTGCATACACGTGTGTGTATGTGTGTGTGTGTGCCCACGTGTGCACGCTCCAGGCAGTGGCATGTGGCACGTTGACAGGTGGCCTCTTGAGTTAGTGGTGACAGCATTGTTTTTACCCCAGTGGCCCCAATGCCCCTCCTGCCCCAGAGGAACCGTCTTGAGGTCACCCAGTCTGCTTTGAGCTAGAGCTTCACTAAACCCTGTGGATTTATCTTGGAAGTTGAGGAACAGCCTGAGGATACCGTCTGACTTCACGCTGGTGGAACTGAGTGGGGTCTCCAGTCACCAAGGGTGGGTGGCCTCCAGCATATTCCCAAGACTGAAGCTTAGGGATTTCTGCTCTTTCCTTTGTTCCCTCTGTCCCTAAAAGTTAAAAAAAAAAAAAATTGTAGTTTACCTAATAGACCCAAAGCAGAAGCCTTATTCTACGAAGTGAGTGAACAATACATTTTTATTGACAGGTTGGTTGTCATTTTCTCCCTTGATTAGCTAGAAAGAGAGCAGAAAAAAGTTGTGCTTTCAAATCTGTTTATGCAAGGAGTTGCATTTTCCTTGCTTTTAAAATAAAGCTACCAGGAATGAGTCGTTTTTTTGGAAAGGTTTTCTTTCTCTTGTTTACCTTAGAGCCGAAAACTCCTCGGGCTTGTTCCTGAAGCTGGTTTTAGACACCAGCTTGTGCATGTGTGGGCGTGCGAGGAGACATTAAGCGTGTAATCCAGTTTGAAGGTGGGGGAGAGTGGCAGAGTCACAAATGTACTCCCGCCACCCTCAAATGTGCAACAATAAAAGGGGCAATTTCTTTATTTCTACTGAATGATCTAATAGGTTTATAAAAGTCCCCATCCTGCTGGACAAGTGGTGAGAGGGAGGGCTGAACCGTGATATGAGGACTATATTTCAACCTAATGTAATAAACATACTTGGATCTCTTTTTTAAAGAATTATTTATTTATTTATTTTATTTTTGGCCGCGTTGGGTCTTCGTAGATGGGCGTGGGCTTTCTCTAGTTGGGGTGAGCGGGGGCTACTCTTGGTTGCTGTGCGCGGGCTTCTCATTGCGGTGGCTTCTCTTGTTGCGGAGCACGGGCTTCAGTAGTTGCAGCACATGGGCTCAGTAGTTGTGGTTCGTGGGCTCTAGAGCACAGGCTCAGTAGTTGTGGTGCACGGGCTTAGCTGCTCCGTGTGCAGCTTGTGGGATCTTCCCAGACCAGGGATCAAACCCGTTTCCCCTACATTGGCAGGCGGATTCTCAACCATTGCGCCACCAGGGAAGTTTGAACATACTTGGATAATTTAAATAGTAAACAGTTTAGATAGAATATACAGTCTTTCCAGTTTCCACCCCTCTTCCCCACAGGAGAGGGGTGTGGTTTCCAAATGCTTGGTGGTGGAGGGGTGGTGGCCTGTCCATCTCTGCTGGTTTCTACTCTGGAGTTGTTGGCAGGGGCCAGGCCCCCCCTGGATTGGTGACTGCTGGGGTGAGGCTGGGCCTGCTCCTGGGCCTCCTGCTGGCGTCAGTGGCTGATGGTTGTGGCCAGGATAGTTCATGGTCCTTCTCTCTTTGCTCGTAGGGACGTGGTGGGCTCCCTTGCTGACTCTGCCCCATCTGGGCTCTGGTGGTGACTGGACCATCTGAGATCTGCTATGACTCAGATGCCCTCCCAGTGGTCCCAGCTCAGTGGTCTCCTTGCCCCCACCCCCGCCCCAAGACGATTCCCTCTGGAAACCCTCCTACCAGCCACTCAGCTCCTGGTCCTGAGTCGCTGGAGAAGGGCAAGCTCAGCCCCTCTTCTGGTGAAGAATTTTCTTTGATGAGGCGGCTCCAGGTTGGTGCAGGGGCAGCCTTTAGGGTGATCTCCTTCCAGACCCCAAAATGGGAGTGAGAGATAGAGCCCCCCCTCTTCTCAGTGTTCCTTCAAAGATCTACTGTAACATCCATCCCCTGCGTCCTCCACCACAGTGCCCCTAAGTAAACAAACAGTGTTCTCAGCTCTTCAGCACTCACGCACTCTGTTCTCAGAACAATTCTGCAAGGAAGGTAATACCATTACCCCTGTTTTACAGATGAGGAAACAGAAACACAAAGAGGTTAAATTGCCTGGGGTTGAACCAAGATTTTAATCCAGGCAATCTGGATTCAGAGTCATGCTCTTACCCATGACTTTGGCCCAGAGAGGGGAGATTGGCGCCTGTGTCGGAATACCTGCTTTCTCTTCCTCTGCTTTCCTTCCTCCCACAATCCACATAACCTAGGATCAGAAAAGGTGGGCTTTGTCTTCTTTTTCTGCTGGGTTGGGACTTGCCTTATGTGGGACTCTATGATAATAATTCAAAAAGGAAATAAAGAAATTTAGAAAATCCTCATTCTCAACAAAACCTGGCTATCAAAAATATAGTCTTGGGCTTCCCTGGTGGCGCAGTGGTTGAGAGTCCGCCTGCCGATGCAGGGGACGCGGGCTCGTGCCCCGGTCCGGGAGGATCCCACGTGCCGCGGAGCGGCTGGGCCCGTGAGCCATGGCCGCTGAGCCTGCGCGTCCGGAGCCTGTGCTCCGCAGCGGGAGAGGCCACAACAGTGAGAGGCCCGTGTACTGCAAAAAAAAAAAACAAACAAAAAAACCCATCTTGCTGGAAAACCTTATTTTGGATGTCAGAAGCAAAATACCAACTATTAATTTCTCCTTGCAGTTCTATTTGTAACAATCCCAGTCATCCTGTAGACAATATGGATGCATCTGGCTAAATAGAGGGGAAATCAGAACATGAAAATTCAAAAGAGAAAATCACCTGAATATATTCACCCCCCCAAATCCTTATTAATAAGCACATTGGTTTTAAAAGGAAACAGCTGTAATTGGCTATAGTAATGGTTTTAGTTTGGAAGATTTTTCCTGTATTTGGACCTTTCCCCACCTCATAAGCATCATTTGGAAGTAAATAGCAAAAAGCAGGATTTAGAAAGTGGTTTATCTTCTGTGACTCTGGACCAGGGCTTGGCAAACTTTTTCTGTAAAGGGACAGAGAACAGATATTTTTTAGCCTTTTAGGCCATGTGGTTTCTGTTGCAACTACTCAACTCTGCTATTGCAGCCTGAAAGCAGCCATAGACAATATGTAAATAAGGGACTACTGCCATGTTTCAATAAAACTTTATTTACAAAAACAGATAGGGGGCCCAGTTTGGCCCTACAGGTTTGGCCCTACAGAAGTCTGCTGACTTCTGTTTCTAAACAGAAAGAGGAGTCTTCATTATCACAGCCATGTCCAAGCTCCCAGACCAGGTCCTTTTTTTAAAATTTTATCTTATTTTTTATAACCTTTTTTTTTAAATTGAAGGATAGTTAATTTATAATGTGTGTTAGTTTCAGGTGTACAGCAAAGTGATTTAGTTATATGTGTGTGTATATATGTGTGTGTGTGTGTGTGCATATATTTACATATGTGTGTGTGTGTATGTGTGTGTGTGTATATATATATATATATATATATATATATATGTTCTTTTTCAGATTCTTTTCCGTTACAGGTTATTACAAAATATTGAATATGGTTCCCTGTGCTATACAGCAGGTGCTTGTTGTTTATCTATTTTATATACAGTAGTGTGTATATGTCAATCCCAAACTCCTAATTTATCCCCCCTGCTCCCCCCACCCCACTATCCCCATTGGTCACCGTAAGTTTGTTTTCTATGCCAGACCACGTCTTTCAAGTCTTATTCCCACTTGAGAGGTGACAGCTGAGCTCCCACTGCAAGGACAATATGATGTAAAATAGAAAATACATGCCCTTGTGAGACACATGCATGGAAAGTTAAGCTCTAGTGGGGAGTGCTTCTGACCTTTGGCTGTAATACTGAAACTATACCTACAAGGAGGCTCTTCAGTCTTTTTCTCTTTGCTGCTAGGGTGACTTCTGCAGTGGGAAGCCCAAGGGACATTTTTAGGGAAACTGCCTCTTGGGAAGTTTTTTTTTTTTTAATGTGCTTGAACTTATAGATAAGTAAACAGTCAGAGCAACTCAGAAAGTGGTCATGGAATAGGGGGCCTACTGTGAGACCTGAGGGCTGTCTTGCTATGTAGGGGGAGCAAAGAGCTGTCGGGTTCTACAGAAGCCAGCAGTAAGAAGACCCCTTAATGCTGAATTGTGAGAGAAGCCCCGGGGTGAAAACCGGGTGACCTGGGATCCTGTGTGTGCTGAGTCACTGTAGGTTCTCAGGCACATCACTGAACCTCTCTGGATCTTATATTATATTCTCCTTCGTGAAAAGTGATGCTGTCAAAAAAGATGATTCCTAAATCCCTTCAGCTCTTAAATTCTGTTTCTAATGTGTGTTTATATTAAACACTTCTTGTGTAACAGTATAAGATCTCAGATCCAGGTCTGGATCTTAGTAAGTAAAAGTTAAGGATTTCTCAAGGAGTCTTTATGTAATTAGGCAAATTTTAGGAAAAATTACCCCCATCTGTTACCTCTGCTAGTGGAGACGGGGCAGACATACAACAAACAGGATACAGAAGTGAGAATAAAGGCAAACTTCAGAACATACTTACAAACTCATTTATGCTCACTTACACATTAATTCAGCCACTTCCAAAGTCACTGCTCCAGGAATCCTAGAGCTAGGATGGATGGGAAAGGGAAACTTTTGGGGGGATCTTTGGAGAGAGATGCCAGTGCAGGGACTGATAAGGGGCCCAGTTGGCCAAAGGGATCATTAACAATGAGGTTGGGTGACTCTGGCACTTTCCAACAGAACATTTCCATCTTCACTGTTTGGCAAAACAGCCATTAGTCACATGGAGGAACTGAGCACATGAAATGTGGCTAGTGTGACAGAATCTGGATTTTAAATTTTATTTAATTTCAGTATGTTTACATTTAAATAGCCAGTAGCTACCATATTGGACAGTGAAGTTCTAAACTAAAATTTGTATATTCAAAGCATTGCTGAGCAGTGGCCACCACATATTAAACATTCCCACCATGGATGTGCATCTCTTGATGGCAAGGCTGATGTGACATAAATAGGAGTTCAGGGCGCACAGCTCTCACGGGAACGCCCCACGAGGCCCAGGATGCTCTTGGTAGTGGTAAGTAAAATTCCCCTGTGTTCTTTTGCATTCAGAGTAGGGGGATTTTAACTGTGACTCACCGTTCACTGAATGATTAATAACAGGGCCTCCTCGTGTTGGTATGAAACACCTCTCACTTCTGATTAAAAGGTGCCTGGCACTGTCTTGGGGCCTTAAGGGAGAGTAATAGCTGATGTCTTCTTAGTAGTAGGAGAGAGAGACTGCAAACTTTTCAAAGCAAGGGAACCTTTCTTAGATGAAATCTTGTACAGATATTACTATAAAGCAGGTTAAAGTGAGGCTGCTGGGACCCTGGAGTCACATCACTCCCGTCTCACCTGTCCCACCCTCTATTTCTCAAGTTATCCCTTAAGGTACCTCCTGGGAACCCCTCGAATTATGAGCGGGTAGCGTGGCTCGTAAGCCTCTAAGGGCCTTTGGGTGTGTCAGCGCTGGGTGATCACAAGTCACACAAAATTGTGTGGAGTTTTTCAAGTCTTGAAACGACATATTAGGGGGAAAAAAGCACAGGAAGAAGAACATTTTAAAAGCACAGTCAAAATTATGGCTGTTTACATGGGTGACTGCTTAGCACACGCACAGACACACCACTGTGATCTGCAGTAGGATGTCTCTCTCTCTCTCACACACACACACACACTCTATCATTATTGCTACCTGTGCAGTAGAGCTCCGGATTTTGAAGACAGTATCTCACCATCACCTAAGGACGCAGACCTAGTTTTAACCCCTGGCCCTGCTGTTTACTAGTTTGTGTGTGTGTGTGTGTGTGTGTGAGTGTGTGTGGAGATGGACTTTATTTTGTAGAGCAGCTTTAGGCTCACGGCACAGTCGAGCACATAGCGCAGAGGGTCCCCGTAGACACCCCCCCCCCCCCCCAGTCAGGAAACCTACATCACATGTCATGATCACCCAAAGTCCTAGGCGTACATTAGGGTTCGCTCTTGGTGTCATACGTTCTATGGGTTTTGACTAGCTGTGTTGAGCAAGTGACTTTGCTTCCTTTCCCCCTGGTAAAAACGGGGACCACAGTGCCTGATTTATCAAGATCATTGTGAGGATGAAACTAAATCCGATCATGGACGTAAAGCAAACTACCTTCCTGGCACGGAGTGAGAAGAACTCCATAATGGAGCTAACGATAATTTTCATGTGAGGATCACCGGCGTGAGCCTGGCTGATTAATTCTCCCGAGTGCTTCCCCTGTTTTCATCTCAGCCCAGAGCCTGAAGTCTGAGCCTAGAAAATTCTGCGCGAGATGAGTTCTAAAGGTCCTTAAAGACGCTGGTCTACGAAGGTCTGGTCCTTGGAGGAAGCAGTTTGGGTTAAGCGGGATAAAGTGTGCGGACCTCCACGGGACATTCGTGGTGGCAGGGTCGGGGAACAGCGCTAAACGTTCGGATTTGGATGCTCAACCAAGAGAAGCAGGAGCGGAAGAGGAAGCGCAGGAGGGGAAGTCAGAGGGCGGGGCTGGCTGCTGCTTGGGCTCTGAGTGTGAAATAAAGAAACCTCGGTGGGGTTCTGTCAGAGACCTTTAATGCCGCGGACCGTGGAAAATACAAACGGGATTATCCTGCGCGTTTATACCCCCCTCCTTCCCTCTGCTCACCTCTGGATACCTTCGCAGCGGGGAGTGGGGTGGGGGGCATTCAAAGGAGCCAGCTCCAGCATCCCTCCTGTTTTCCTGGTGAGCAGCCCTACTCAGGCTTTGTGCTAAATGCTCTCAGTCACTCTTCTGACAGCCAGTTCCTCCCCCGCTGTTCTGGCAGCATCTAGAGTGCGCACGGCAGTATTTACTTCACCATCTTTTGTACAACTAGTCTGGAAACCCTTCGAGAACAGGACCATGGCTTCTGCTTCTGAAGCTCCCAGAGCAGTCAGCCCGAGTGGGTGCACCCAGGGCAGTGATCCCGGGCTTCCGACAGGTCCTTCTGCAGAGGGTGGTGCTGGTGCCCAAGCCAAGTCAGAGGCCCAAAGAGACTCTTGTGGAAACACTGGGTAACCCAGACCCGAGAGAGGGGTGCAGAACTAGAACCCCAGTTTCCTACTCACGTGTCAGAATGTGGCCTTAGGTGAGTCATTTCCTATCTGTTATCTTGGTTTTACTCATCTGCAAAATGGGGAGAACAATTTTATAAAGGAACATATATTCATTTTTTTTCTTGATTAAAAAAGTAATATATGTTCATTACAGAAGATGTAGAATACACAGAAGGATAAGCAATAAAATAAAAATCACCCAAAGATAAGCTGTTAACATTTTGGTTTATTGCTTTTCAGTCTTTTCCGTGTGTGTGTGTGTGTGTGTGTGTGTGTGTGTGTGTGTGTGTGTGTTTTCCCAGAACCAGCTCTGTAATTTGCAGGTCCCAGTGCAAAATGAAAATGAGGAGCCCCTTGTTAAAAAATTATTACAAATTTTAAGTTGGCAGCAGCACAGCATTAAACCAAGTTCGGAGCCCTTCCAAGTGCCAGGCCCCATGTGGCCACAGTCATATGCCTATGAGGCTGGCTCTTTCTAGTCCCTCCTCAAAATAATAAGATCATTTATTGAGTGCTTTCTATGTGTCAAGTGTTTCACTTAAATTAGTTCTAATTTAATTCAACTTTCCTGAAATAAATGTTCTTCTTTCCCCACCCTCTCCATTTTGCAGATAAGACAACAGGGGAGCAGAGAGTTTATACAGGTAGTAAGCAGCGGAGACCATATTCACACCTTAGTTTTTCTGACTGCAGGTCCATGCTTTCTCCAACTATGCCACACTGCCTCTCATACTAACTTATAAATCAGTAAAAAAAAAAATTTCATAAAATTGAGATTATACTATATGTTAAACCTTGCATAGTACTTTTTTCCTAACATGCCTTAGTCAGTTCGGGCTGCTGTAAGAAAATACCACAGACTGGGTAGCTTATGAACAACAGAAATTTATTGCTCCCTGTTCTGGAGGCTGGAGGTCCGAGATCAGGCTACCAGCGTGGCTGGGTGAGGGCCATCTTCCAGGCTACAGACCTCTCTTTGTAACTTACGTGGTAGAAGGGGCCAGGGGCCTTTGTGCTTTTATAAGAGCACTAATCCCATTCAGAAGGGCTCCATCCTTGTGAACTAATCACATTCCAAGGCCCCGCTTAATAACATTACCTTTGGGGGTTAGGATTTCAGCATGTGAATTTGGTAGGGAACAAAGACATTCAGACCATAGACTATGTCATTAAATACAGGAGAAAATTAGGAGTGGCTGTTTGTGACAAGTAGTGAAGTTCCAGATGTACAACACTGAGAATAATTCCACTGCAAGATGATATTAAATACAAAGCATGAATGATACAAAGCTGGAATATGTAGCCAGTGGAGACGGAACCTACATCCCCCATCTGATAAGTAGACCATAAACATCTCACTCTCCCTGCTCAGAATGTCCTCCATATTAAGGAAGATATCTTTGCATATCCTCAGTAGCCAAGAAGATATTTGGCAAATTTTACTTTCTACAGTTTGCCAAAGGAAATCAATAGGGTTCGTTTTCCAACCACACATAAAATTATTATATTGAATATAATTTCAGCCTTCCCCTTGGAGACACACCTACACACGCACGCACACATGCTCAAATATCCCTGTAGGAGGTGTGCACTTACCTTCTCCCCCTTGGCAATCACTGAGCTACGTGTAAAAAGAACCAGTTCTGAAACTAATATTAAAAACCTTACCATACACCATTCCAGACTCTGGGAAACGTAATCTCTCTAAGTCTCAGTAGCCACATCTGTAACATGGAGCCCATAAGAGCTCCTCCAACAGTGTAATGAGGAAAGGTCCTAATAGGTAGGCCTTTCCCAAAGCTTGGGATTTCTAAGCCAAGAGCCAAGCTTAAGTCACTGCAAATTAGAATTTCTTTGGAGGCCTTAGTTCCTCAGTGAAAACTGCCACCATATTTGTGGTCCCAGGGATCAGGAACTGGGGGCTGGGGGGCGGGGCGGGCCTGAAGGCCTCCTCCTATACGTCACACACGTCGTGATTTTTTTTTTTTTTTCTGGTGAACTGTGGTTTAAAGGAAGACAGTGTACAATTAACCTTTTAGGGGAAAGACAAATTACAAAATGCAGCCTTAGGGGTGCGTGAGGGAAAGAACACACATGTCGTGGCAGTTGTCACTCCCTGGAGTCAACCGAACCTTGGGGAGCTGAGGCAGCTGAGTCAGGGACACCAGCCTGAGGCCAGTTTCTTCGAAAACAATATCCAGTGATGTCATCCCTTCGCCCCACTCCGAAGGTGAAGGGCACTGGGGTAGACCTAGATGACGTGGAACCCTTTGCTGGCAAGCACTCATAGCCCGATGTTGTACAAGGAGATCTAATGAGGAATAACATCATTAGACTTTAGATATAGACACAATGTGCGTACAACGTGTTCTTCCCCCAAATCGCTGTGTCCTGAGCGTGCCCCCCGGAAGATGGCCCCAGATCAGTCACAGCAGAAGGCGGCGACAGGCACGGATTGGTCCCTGTGTATGTGCACCGCTCTCTGTCGTGGGCAACCTTCCTGCCCTGCCCCCGGCTTGGAGCTGTTTTTCTCTCCGCTGTTTGCAAAAGCACTGGCACCCTTTTCTCACTAGTAATAACTCACCTGAGTTATTAAAGGGAACTTCACCGTTTACCAAGTGCTTTCACAGACATTGTTGCCTGTGGGGCTCATGACAGCCCTGGGCGTGACCTGCATTTCACAGGCGAGGTTGAGTGACCTACCCACGGGCAGTCAGAGCCCCGCTCACACTTTTTGTGCACCAGATCTCCTGGCCTTCTTTCCCCGTACCTGCTGCCTTGCTAGCCAGGCGTGAAAACCTCTTCCAGGACCCCCTTGAACTTTGCCTCCTCATTCCATTCAGGTCCTCCCCCTCCATCACAGCACTTTTTCTCGGCACCTTCAGTCACAGCATTTGGGCCACTTCCTCCCCCATCCTGGGTGAGCCTGCAGGTTTCTAACACTTTCACATTGACTTTGAAAAACTTACAAATGGGAAAGGCCCTTATGCTTTTCTTTGATTTCTCCCTCCACTTGAAGTGAACGCCTAATTGAGAAACTGAGAATCCTTGTAATCGCAGTGGGTTACATTTTGGTTTTGTTTCTCGTTATGATTTCTGAATTATTAATATAGTATAAGTCTATTATAGGATGCTTGGGGACTAGAGAAAAAGAAAAAAATACCATAAAAACGTCATGATCCTAATACACTGCTGCACAGAATCAACTTTAGTAATGATGAGGTTTTAGGAAAAATTTGAATCTCCTCTTACTGCTATAATCACCACAGTAATTTTGCCCTTAGAATGTCTTTTAAGCTAATGTTCCCTTTTCAAGACACTATTGACAGTGCATGAGCACAGGGCACCGTTGACTGCTCTGCCTTGGTCTGTTAGAGAGTAACCACAAATCCAGTTTCATTTAAAGGACCCGTCAGCTTATTTTAAGCAGTTCTTTTGCCCATGAGGTCAGAGAAGGCCTCTGTGAAGAGGGCCTTTGGACTGGCTGATCTTCAGGTAACAGTAAGTGTATGTAACAAACACAGCTGTGTCCACATCGGGCCGTACCAAAGTTCTTTGTAATTTAGGCAAATCCAGAATATGTCCTCTGTTCAGGGAAGAGGTTACTTAGGGATAGAAGGAATATATAAAATGCATCTGTATATTTAGTAGAACTCTTTGTAGCTTGGTTTAAAATGTCCTTGGTTTGGGTGTATATATGTATCTGTATCAAGTCATAATATGGATACATAAAATGTTAGAGATTAAAATGACTTTAAAAAAAAAAAAAAGAGGAACTTCCCTGGTGGTGCAGTGGTTAAGAATCCGCCTGCCAATGCAGGTGACACGGGTTCAATCTCTGGTCCAGGAAGATCCCACATGCCTCAGAGCAACTAAGCCCGTGTGCCACAACTACTGAGCCCATGCACCACAACTACTGAAGCCCATGTGCCTAGAGCCCGTGCTCCGCAGCAAGAGAAGCCAGTGCAATGAGAAGCCCGTGCACCACAACGAAGAGTAGCCCCCGCTCACCGCAACTAGAGAAAGCCCGCGTGCAGCAACGAAAACCCAACACAGCCAAAAAAAAAAAAAAATAGTAATGACTTTAGTGGCGGGTGATGTGTAGGTGGAGGAGGTATCAGAATCGCCTGGAGATGGCCACATAGTAACAGATGAATCATTAGATTCAAAATGTATAACAACTACTACAAATCCACAGGAAAAACATAAGCAACCCAGAAGAGAAATGGGCAAGGAATTTGAACAGTGTTGCACAGAAAAAGAAATGCAACTGCTAGCTATGAAAAAATGCTCATTTCACTGGTTATCAGGGGCACATGACCTAAAACAATGAGATGCTATTTCCCACTCATGGGATTGGCCACAGTAGAATGTCTGACAATAGCAAGTGTTGACATATGATCCAGCATCCCACTCCTGGGTATATATCCAGACAAAACTAGATATGCGCACCCCTATGTACATAGCGGCACTATTTACAGTAGCCAAGACAAACAACCTAAATGTCCATTGACAGATAAATGGATAAAGAAGATGAGGTATATATATACAATGGAATATTACTCAGCCATTAAAAAGAATGAAATAATGCCATTTGCAGCAACATGGATGGACCTAGAGATTATCATACTAAGTGAGGTAAGTCAGAAAGAGAAAGACAAATACCATGTGATATCACGTATATGTGGAATGTATAATACAACACAAATGAACTTATCTACAAAAGAGAAACAGACTCACAGACTTAGAGAACAGACTTGTGGTTACGAAGTGGGAGGGAGATGGGGGAGGGAAAGTTTGGGGGTTTGGGATTAGCAGATACAAACTATTATATATAGGATGGATAAACAACAAGGTCCTACTGTATAACACAGGGAACTATGGTCAGTATCCTGTGATAAACCATAATGGAAAAGAATGTGAAAAAGAATATATATATGTATAACTGAGTCACTTTGCTGTACAGAAGAAATTAACGCAACATTGTAAATCAACTATACTTCCGTAAAAATTTTTTTTTTATTAAAAAAAAATGACAAGTGTTGGTAAAGGTGTCAGAAAAAGAGAACTCATTCACATCTGATGGGAATTACAATTTTTGGAGAACAATCTGGCAATACATAGAAAAGTTGAAAATGTCCATATTTTAAAACCTTGCCATCTACCTCTGTTATACTCTCAGCAAATTCTCATATGGGTTCTTCATATGAACCATGGTACACAGACAATTATTTGAGTGACTACTTTCTCAACTCTCCCAAGGATCGTGCATACTGGTATTATTCTAGACGCTTAGGAGGGAAGTTAATTCATTACATACGGTGGTTGCATTTTGACATTTGTCTTGTTAAACCCAGCAGAGAAAGACTGCCAGGGGATACTCCCAAACATATTTACAATACACACTACTAGTAATTATAAAAAGTTAGAAACAGTTTGTTCATCTGTAGGGGATGGATAAATAAATCACAGTCTATTGATGGTATGGAATTCTATGCAGCAGATTAAATAAATGAGCCAGATCGATATGACTCAGCATAAATAAATCCTGAAAATAAAATGTTCATTTAAAAAATTGTAGGATAACATAAAAGTGTGATATCATTAACAAATGTTTTGTGAAACACACAGATTGATGGTATATATTATTTATAAATGCTGCTTTGCAGTAAAAATATAAAATAGGGTCTAGATATGCACCTAGTTCATGGTAGTGGCTGGCTCCGAACAGAAAGGAAACTATCTGGGGAGAGAAGCACAGGGGACGTGGTCGGGTCTGTTCACGAATATTCTGGCTTTTCCTCGAAGGCGCGGTAGGACTGTGCTTCCTCACGTTCTCAGCAGGTAGGAGCGGCCTATGACTCACCTTAGCCAGAAGAACGTGAGCAGAGGCGTTACTTCTGGGTGGAAGATTTAAGAAGCATGGGGAACTATATTCAATTTACTGTGATAAACCATAATGGAAAAGAATATGAAACATATATATATATATGTATAACTGAGTCACTTGGCCATACAGCAGAAACTAACACAACATTGTAAATCAACTACACTTCAATTTAAAAAATGTAAAGAAAAAATAAAAAGAACCACACGCACAGTTTACTGTGCCTTTTTCCTTTTGCTGTAGTGACTAGCGATGTTTCAGGCTACTTGTTCAGCCTGGGTCCTGGAGTGAGGACAGCGCACAACAAAGTCCCCAGATGCCCCACAGTGAACATGAAGCGTGATCGAGAAACAGACCTTTGCTGTTTTCAGCCCCTAAGGTGATGGAACGCTGTGTCTGTTACTGCCGTAGAGCCTGGCCCATCCTAACTGATACAGGGACTTCATCTTTATCTGTAATGTTTTATTCCTTCTTTTTACTTTTAAGGTCTAAAAAACATACGACTAAATGTTAACAGTTGTTCATTTTAAGTGGAGAGTACATGAGTGTTATGTTACCCTCATGACTGTTAAGTCATCTGGAATGATTTTTCACAAAGCATTTGATATGCAGGTGGTAGGGAAAATGTAAAACACGTGTATTTTGAATAAACTCGCAGATGAATTTGATAGGTTTTCCTACCTCTTCTCTGATCTAAAAGGCAATTCCTTCATTTTATAGGAGAGGAAACTGAGTCCTAGAAATAGTATCTTGCTCTTCATCAGAGACCAGTCTGATGCCGTAGCTTGTTTACAGGAAACAAGCTTGGATTGAAAATCTCTGCATTTATTGTAAAGCCACTGTCCGGGACATTGTCCATTATATTGCACAGTAGCCCCTAAAATAAGGTCTTAGGTGAAAAAATTTTTTTAAAGAACTTAGTTCCAGGAAAATCTTTTTCTATTGTGGATAATTGGTAGGCATCCACCTTTCTTTATAACATGTTTCCCTTTCTGTTGTGGTTGCCAGAAAGCTCAGAGACAAATGTATCCTCAGTATGTATGGTGGGCTTTCTGCTTTGCTTCCTCTTACTTTCAACAATCCTGATACTTTATGGTGTGCATGTCCTTTTTCAAGCTGTCTCAAACCTCTTCAGAAAACAAAAGTGCGTAGAGCATGAATCCTCTGTCACGTGACCTCCTCTTCAGGCTCTGTCTGTTGACTGTGCTCCATTTCTCCTGCAGCAAGGGAGCCCCAACTTCGGGGGTGGGAATGCTGCTCGCACATCCTTAGCATGACCACTAAGCTAAGGAAGAGCCTGACATAACCAAGGTGACTCTCTACCCGGGATTGGCTCTCAAATTCCTCGTCAGTATAACAAGGGGGTTCCCCTGTGGAGATATATTTTTGGGTCCACTTTATATTTCTAAAGCAGATGTTTCCACGACTGTCTCTTCCTTCCCTCCCCACACAGTATTTCATGCTAAACATCCAAATGAGAAACACAGAGTCCGGATAATTCAAAGGGCTCAGTCATACGGCTAACCTGCACGTTTAAGCCAAGGAATCACTTCAGCAGTGAAAACCGGCCTTGAGCCATGAGTCCGAATACTTCACTTCTGTTTCTAGGAGTGCTGTGATCTTTTTTAAAAAAAATAATTTAATTAATAAATTTTTTGGCTGCTTTGGGTCTTCGTTGCGCGCAGGCTTTCTCTAGTTGCAGTGAGTGGGGGCTACTCTTGGTTGCTGTGCGCGGACTTCTCATTGCGGTGGCTTCTCTTGTTGCGGAGCACGGGCTCTAGGCTTGCGGGCTTCAGTAGTTGTGGCTCACGGGGTCTAGAGCACAGGCTCAGTAGTTGTGGCGCACGGGCTTAGTTGCCCCGCGGCACGTGGGATCTTCCTGAACCAGGGCTCGAACCCGTGTCCCCTGCATTGGCAGGTGGATTCTTAACCACTACACCACGAGGGAAGCCCCCTTTTTAATTTTAAAAAGGACCAGATAAAGAGCTGAAATATTGCACATTAGCAATTGTGTGACCAAGGCAAGCCGTGGAGGGAATCAGCTCCCCGGGTGTGTAATGACTTGTGGTACAGGAATGAGATGTTAGTCTCCAGGGTGGGACCAGAGGGATGCGGGAGTAGAATAACTTCAGACATGGTTATTTTTCAGCATTCCAGGAGCAGCTTGAATTTATAATGGAAAGGAATCAGATGAGTAGAATTCCTACCAGTATCCTTAACTCAGGCCCTGCTTCTAAACTAGTGCTCTGAGGAAAGCTATCTTAAGAATTGCTAAGTAGGTAGGGCTGTGTTCACATCTGCAAAAGTATTCTCTGTCTTTCTGTTGGTGAATCCTAATGCACATTGGCATGTGAAAGGTTGAAGTGCTGCAGAAAAGAAGCCGGTCTTAACTGTGTTTAATCCAGCGTTGTTCCCATTTTATTTGAGCTGGAACACTCTAACTGCTCGCTTCTGGAAGACTCGCATGACATTCCACGTCACGTGGGACATGGTGCGCTAAGGCAGTATCGTGGCCTCTGAACCGGGGGGACCTGGGCGCTTTTGTGCGGCTCTGTCACAGAGTTGCTGATAACCAGACCAGGCCTGTTAGGGTCTTGATTCCCCCACCTGAAAAACGAGGAAGATAACGCTGGTCCACCCTCAGTAGGGATGAGTTAGACAATGCCCGTGGGGCTTTGAACACCTTAGAAACTAGATTCTATGGAAACAATGTCATTATCTCAGCCACTGCTGCAGACAGAGCAGTAAGTCACATCATTAGATACCACAGTTCTGGACCAAGCAGAGGCTGCATGCTTAGCTATCTACCCTAGTGGCCACTGAAGGGATTTGTATAAATTCCATACACTTCAGTAAGCAAACCCATTTCATGCTGGTGCCTGTTTCAAACCTCAACTGAGAAGAGAAGAAAGGAAATAAAGAGGAGTGAACAAAGTGAAGGAGTAGAGGGTACAGTACCAACAGCAATGGTAGTTAACATCTACCGAGTATGTCCTGTGTGCTAGGCATTGTGCTACACAGACGAAATACGCTATATGTAACGTTATCCCATTTAATCCTCACCAAAATCCCGAGGAAGACACTTCATATGACAAAATTGAAGTTTAGAGAGATTAAATGACTTGTCCAAGGTCATACAGGTAGTAAGCGGCAGTGCTTAACCAGGCCTGACTCCAAAACCCACCTTATACTAGTGTTTCCTGAGGTGGTGCACACACAATGATCTTAGGTGGTAAAAAATATGGTTGGTTTTTTTTGGTAATAGTATTTCATTTTAATATTTGTTAGAAAAAATATAATATGCATTAAAGCCTATGGTTTCATTAGTAAATATTATAGGTTAGGAGAAACAAAATTTAAAAAATACATATATTTTTAAATAGTAAGAAAATTATATTACAGGTGGTATGTGGAAATGTCAAAAATCCTAAAAGCAGTGCTAGTAACTAAAGTTGGAGAATCTCTACTTCCCAACAGAGATTAGAGGCAAAAAGCCAAGACCAGTTGGATTCACTTTAATAAGGCTTTGAGCTTGTTTTTGTCCCCAACCAAACAAAAGTGTCCTCCAGGTGCTTCAGAAAGAAGTGCATGAGAGGCAGTTAAATTGTGTGAGTGCTGAAGGCTGGCAACAGTTGCTGTGTTTACCTGGATGGGGGTGGGCCCAAGGGAAACACCTGTGCTTGAGAGCTCTGACGCACAGAAAATCACAGCCTGACCAGCACTACCACCTACGGAGAGGGAAACAGTCCCTGCCTTCCAGTCCTTGGCAAGCCTCTCCCTGACCTCCCAGCCAGGGGCAGCTGCCCCATTCACCTTTCAGCTCTGGGAAGAAGGGGAGGGTCTTACTTAAGACTTCCTGGTTGCAAAGGAAACCCACTCAACTCGTTCAGGCCAAAGGGAAAAAACGGAAGAAAGGGGAGTAGAGAGGGCTTAGTGGATTTATTGGGTTTCCTACAGACCACAAAGAGCTGGAACCAGGAGTGGGAATCAGGACCCAAGATCACTGTCTGGGGGCTGGGGGCTTCCCTGGTGGCGCAGTGGTTGAGAGTACGCCTGCCGATGCAGGGGACGCAGGTTCGTGCCCCGGTCCGGGAAGATCCCACATGCCGCGGAGCGGCTGGGCCCGTGAGCCATGGCCGCTGAGCCTGCGCGTCCGGAGCCTGTGCTCCGCAATGGGAGAGGCCGCAGCAGTGAGAAGCCCGCGTACCGCAAAAAAAAAAGATCACTGTCTGTTTCTTTTGAGTGTCTTACCTCTGCTTCTCTGAGATTCTGCTTCATTCTGTCTTTCACAGCTTCATCAGGCATGGCCATCTGGACCCTAGGTTTACATCACTGCACAATTCTAGCCTCCACAGGACACATACCAGAGTGTTAGATCTCAGTTCTAAACTGCCATTAGAGAGTCGGATTGGCCCAGCTTGAGTCAGGAGTTCCTTGCTGCCAGTACATTGTAGCCAGGGTATAACTGGCTCTTCTGAAATCCAGCACCTTCACACTAGTTGGTATCGGGTCCTGTGAGTCCTACTAGACAAGACTTGGGTCAACTTCCATGATATTATGTCCCATATGAGCGCCATCTATCAGGCTCTTTCAGTTCAGCAAGTTGTATTTTGATATTTGGTGTTTCAAATAAAGGAGTGGATTTCCTGCATCAGTAGCAATGTGTCTTTCATGGTACCAACTCTGGTCTCCTTGAGTTTTGAGGGTGATGGATACTCATTGGGTGATAAAGCTGGAATCATTTGGGATATAAGGAAAAAGAGTTAAGGGGCTGGGCCATCGGTAATGGTTACAGAGTACGCACTGGCACCATGCAGGGTGCTCTGGGGAGCTGCTGAGTCGTGCTGTTGATTGACATTATGATAATGGTAATGGTGACAAAGGATATTAGAAGATGGGACCTCATGTAAAGACATAATATTGATTGAGAAAAGAAGCACAGATAGAGACTTGCATGCAGTAAAAACAGAAAATCTTGAACTGTGGACTCAAAGACTTGAGTTCTGGACATGGCTTTGTTCCTTAACCAGTTTAGGGACCTCAGACAAATGACTTAGCTAGTTGGGGTCCTTATCTATAAACATTGGGATAATCCTCTAAGCCAGAAATGGCTATGGTCCTACGGTCTATAATTCTTTGCTTGAAAGAGGATCTAGTAGTAAATGGGGTGATCCGAGTCAGGTGAGGATCAGAAAGGTCTGATTTCTCAGAGAAGATGAATTTTCAAGAGACATTTGACAGGTCTGAGGGCAGGCTTTTGGTAGAAAAGAGAAAGCAAGGTTTGGAATTATAGGGAAGGCCTGAGATAATGGCTTAGGCGTCGGAAAGAGAGATGTGATGCTAGAGAAGGAGCCCTGGACCCAAATGTGATCTGGGTCAATCACCTCTCTTTTCTGGGTCTCAGCTTCCTCAAGCTCTGTTTTCTAGAGAAGGAAATTGCATGGGGAAGGAGATGGTAATAGGTGTGTCCAGGTGAAGCAGAGTCTGAGTTGAAGCATAAAAAAGTTAAGGTGAGGAAGGCTGGTGAGATATCTCGAAACCTGTATTAAGGAATTTCCCTGGCTCAGAACAGGGCAGTTGGTTTTTACCATTAAATTCCTGA